>NC_138548.1:22882903-23397903 GCF_964273705.1 Natrix helvetica | reverse complement strand
CCCAAATATGGGAGGGAGCTCACTACTCCCCCTTTCTGTCCTTCGGCTCATTACAGAAAACCACCTGAGGGTAGAAAAAGAAGCAATGGGTGGAAACTAATCAAGGAGAGAAGCAACTTAGAACTGAGGAGAAACATCCTGACAGTTAGAAGAATTAATCAATGGAACAGCTTGCTTCCAGAAGTTGTGAATGCCCCAACACTAGAAATCTTTAAGAAGATGTTGGATAGCCATTTGTCTGAAATGGTATAGGGTTTCCTGCCTAGGCAGGGGGTTGGACTAGAAGACCTCCAAGGTCCCTTCCAACTCTGCTATTGTATTGTATTGTATTGTATTTCCTCTTTCAGGAATGAAGCCATCAGTGACCAGATTTCTTTGTTGTTGTTGTTTGTTGTTGTTATTGTTATTATTGTTTGTTGTTTTTGTTTGTTTTGTTTTTTGGTATGGACAAATCATCATCTCCAAAAGTGAAAAGTCTTCCCTAGTAAGTAACATACAGTAGATCCTGAAACTGGGAAGAGGTCATTTGACACTGAAAGCTATTTAACATTGCCACTGTCAACTTGCAAAGCAATCATGGTCTGCTCTCGAGTTGCCATGGGCAGGAATAGGGGGAGAACTGATGAAGCAGTTCATCAGTCACATTTAGAAGCACATTCTACACATACCTTTCCCAAAGAGGGATCTCAGATTACCAGAGCCTCTTTGGACAATGTAATTAATGACACACTCTGGAAGGAGGGGGGAAAATAAGGTCACAGTTGAACCATAAATCACGTGCAGCAGAGTTGACCTCAAACAGGAACAGTGCTGACATGATGCTCCTAATAAAGAACTGGGTGTCTTTTAAAATTTGGCTCGAGGCTCATGAGTTAATTAGGGCATCTGTTGGAACCCTGAAAGCCACCATGTCTGCACTTTTTTCTTTGCAGTAGAAAGTGAGGGAAATGGGTGACTTCTAAATAAGATGATAGATAGATAGATAGATAGATAGATAGATAGATAGATAGATAGATAGATAGATAGATAGATGATAGATGATAGATAGATAGATAGATAGATAGATAGATGATAGATAGATAGATAGATAGATAGATAGATAGATAGATAGATAGATAGATAGATGATAGATAGATATGATTGACTTTTAGATTCATCTTGCAGTTCCTTCTCCTCCATTCTCAGACATTCAGGTCATGATTGTCCCAAATATACTTTTTTCAAGAGTTAACTGGACTTCCTGGGTTTTCTGAAGAGCTAAAGAAGCTTCTTGGATGAGAAATGAAATGTCTTCAAAGAAAAACCAGAAAGTCCAGTTGCCTCTTGAAAAAAAGCACCTTTGGGACTTCTTCTCCATGGATTGGCTTCTTTCTCACCTGGGGATAACCCAGTATGTTATTTTGCCTGATATAGATGTTTTTAAGCAATTTTCCATCAATACAAAATACAATGTGCATGAACTAGTAAAGATCTAGTTACAGTGACATTACAAGCTCTAGTCATGAAACTCAAAGGTCACAATGAAAAAAATATGGAACCACAATTAAATATAAAGAAGACCAAACACATGGCATCAGGCCTACCCAACCTTAGAACTGACAGTGGAGATATATCAAAGAGGTGGATAATGTATGCCTTTTAGAATCAATTATTAACAGTAAAGGAAATAGCAGTCCAGACTACTATTTGGTAGAGGGTCCATGAAGGATTTAGAAACAAATATTCAGATGCTATGATATGTCCATACATTAAAAAAAAATCTGAATTGTGCAAGCCATGGTATTCCCTGGAATATTCTATGGAAGTAAAAGTTGGGCTTTGAAGAAGTAAGAAAGGACAAGTGTTGACACTTTGATATTGAACCAGATTTTTGAGAATACCATAGATTACCCAAGGAAACAATCAAACATATCATTGGATAATCAATCAGGAATTGTCACCTGAAAAACAAACGACCAGGTCAAATTGCCATTCTTCGGACACATTATGCCAAAATCTACTCTCTGGAGCTAGGTAAGGTAGAAAGAAAAGAAGAGAAGAGGACAGCCAAAGGCAAGCTGAATGGATTTAGTGACAGAAGCAATGGGTTCAACACCGGGGAAGCTGAGAACAGATGTGGGAGGATCATCATGGAAAAGTACTATGAAAATTATCGCTAACAGTAGACATTTATCTGATAGTACTTTGTCAAATAATTACCATTCATATAATGTTAAGAGATAGAAATTGAATAGTTTCATAGTTTGAAAGTTGAATAGTTTCATATTTGCTTTCTCTGAGGGAAGGGGCTGTACTCAGCAGTGGAATTCAAATAATTTAACAACCGGTTCTATGTCCTAATGACCAGCTGGGTAGGTGTGGCTTGGTGGTCATGCGACTGGGTGGGCATGGCCAACTCAATGTCACTCACATTGATGGGTGCTTCACCTTTGCTGCTACAATGTAATAAGGGTTAACCGGAGAGGCAGTTTCTGTAAGTAGAGCAATAAAGATTAGGCTAGAAACAACACCAGAATGTTTCCTTCCTGCCTTCCTTACTTCCTTAGTCCTGTAAAGTGGAAAAACAAAAACAAAAGGAGATTTCTTCCAACAATTGATTCTCCCAAATAGGTGCAAACTGGCTGAATCCCACCACTAGCTGTACTTTTTTATGGTTTTGTTTCCTGTGCCTGATTCCTACCCACCCCAGTTTTCTGGTTTCTGGTTCTCTTCATTTTGTCTACCTCTTTGTACCATTCTTTCTTTATCATATTTTAATTGTTTTTAAACAGTATAGTTTATTTTTTTAAGCATATAATTTGTTCTCTAATAGCTTTATAGTTTCTTTTTTGTTGCTATTGTTATAATATATAATGCCTTTTTGCATGTAGACTATCAAATTGTACTCTGATGCTGAAAGAAGGCAGAATAAACCCAAGACTGGGGGGAGGGGAAACTGAGACATTGGGACCTGGTTATGGCAGAATTAATGTGACAAAGCTGAACAATATGATCTGCTGGTTCAAAATGCCTATTTTTATTTGGTTTTAGCACTCAAAGCTGAACTGAGAAGCTGAAAAATGCCTAAATACCAAGCAATTGTGTTTCAATTTCTCCTTTAAAAAACTCCAAATTCTTGCCCTTATCCCTTGATGTTATTGTGACACTGGATAGATTTGTGCAAAGTAAGCTAAAGTAGCAGCCTTGCGGAAATTTCAAACCTCCTTCTGTAGTTTTGTGATTCTTCCTAATTCTGTATCCCTTAAGACCAAAATTACATAAATGAAATTTCTATGCAAGTTGTTTCACATTTAGGGAAGATCCTATGACATTGTAGTTGACTTCTACTTGTCTCTTGGTGATATTAAGTTGTACAGGTAAATTAAGGAAGGATTCTGACACATGATCAGTACTGGGGTAGACCACCACCGCCCTGTAAAAGACTAACAAAATTATTCTGCCCCAAATTTTCTTGGTCCATTTTCATGATCTGCTATATCTGTCAGAGAACAAACCTTACTCTCTTCTAGCACCAATGATGTTGCCTAGTCACATAAGGAAACACCTGCAAGAAAACAACCAAGTTCAAAGAGCACCAAAGGACCTCACTTCAAGAGAAATATTCTCTTTTTCTGCTTGAAGAATCAAGCAAAGAATGGTCCATAGAATTATAGCTCATCAGATTTGGCACACGCTAAGTCATCACAAGATCCTTAACTATTTGTAATGACTAATGTTAACTGTGCAGCTAAGAGAGTAATCCATCTATACTCACCCAACCAGTGATGTGTTCTGGATCCATTTGCAACCAGTATGCTGCAATGGGGCTGGGCATCCACCACGTGCACCCACCGCCCGTGACACTCCACCTGCTCGGCAGAGTGTTGCGCAGGCACTGTACGCTCCATGCGTGTGTGCAAATACCCCGGTCGGCTCAAATAGAGGTAAGGAGAGTGGGCGGGCAAGTGGGCCCTCCGGAGCACCATACCGGAACGGTACTTGATGCTCCCAGCAGGCACTGGTACACCCGTACCGGGGCATACTGGTTGTAACCCACCACTGCACCCAACACTAAATGTAGAAAACTCAGATCTAGCACATCCTGATTGGCATTTCCTGTTCAAGAGGTCTTCCGTCAATGAATTCCATTAACCTCCTCTTTTGCAAAGAACCAGGAATCCAGAGGGAGGGCACGTGCCTTCACTCTTTCTCTAAGCAGAGCTTGAATGCATTCTCAGCACAGGTCTGGCAACTTGTTCTTCACCCGCCAAGAGGCACAATAACATTTCAGATTTATAAATGTTGAGGGAAGTCGATACCGTGCAACTGTTTTCAGGCCAAAGATGATTTATGGTTATAAATCACAGGTAAGAGACACATAATCATTTTTACGAAATGAACAGAGAATAAATCAGAGGCCGAATGCAACTTGGAGACATAGTAGAAAAACGATAGTTCACATAATGGGGAAAAATGGGAACCTGGTGAGGCGAATGGGAGTCTCTGTCTGACAAGTGATCCATTATCTTCTGGTGCTGCTTTCTGACAGTCGCAATGATGATAACTGGCAACTTATGTGTTGGAGATGAGGTGGGTTTTTTCACACTTTTACCTATGATTGAGGCTTATTGATTTAGGATGCCAAATTCATTAGAAAGTGTTTCTGGCTTTTACAACTTAGGCTTTTAGTTTCCAAAGTGGCACCAAGGGTCTTGGAAAGGTAGCAGTCCAATGAAGACGGATAGGATCACCATTATGGTGAATGAATCACAAATACAGAAGAAGACTCAAAGATAGAATCAGTTGCAGAGAGAGGTGTGAGATGGCAAAGTTGAAACTGAAGATTCAGCAAATCCCTTCGGCCACCCGCGAGGCATGATTTGTATACATTATCTGGAGTTCTTAGTACTCTCTGAACTTGTTTGTTTGTTTGCAAATGCTTCATTAAACAACTAGATAATATCATCAGTGTGAATGAGTATGTGATTTCCTCCCTGTTTATAGCTTGCCTAACCAATGTTGGTGTGTCTGGGCTTCCTCCTTGGTAGTCCTTTTATTAGGGAATTGTTTTCTATTTGATTGTCTCATATTCATCCTGGTGTTAAACTCTGCTTATCTGGTTGTTGATTGCAGGTGAGTTGTCCTGGTCCTTTCATTTCCTTCTTAACTTTTAATTATCTAATCTGAAGGGTGTGTAAATGTGGTTTTAGAACCCTGGTGGGTGCAGTGGTTGGAATGCAGTATTGCAGGCTACCTCTGCCCACAGACAGGAATTTGATCCTCATCAGCTTAAGGTTGACTCAGGCTTCCATCCTTTCGAGGTCAGTAAAATGAAGACCCAGTCCCAGATTGTTGGGGAAAAATATGTGGACTCTGTAAACTGCTTAGAGAGGGTTGTAAAGCACTGTGAAGTGGTATATAAATCTGCTACTGCTATTTATCTCTATGTGCCTGTTGATGGCTGATTTGTCTAAAGGCTAACTTTATAGGAATTCCCTAGCACTTTTTGGTTTGGTTTAGTCTAAGATGCTAACAGTTCCAAAACAATATTTGACTGCCCATGTGTTGCAAAATTAAGATAAGTTTTTTATGTCTTCTGAAAGTTATATTGTAGATGACTTCTGTTTTTTTTTGGGGGGGGGGGTTACTTTTGGTTTACTTAAATTGTTTTGAAGGATTTTAGTTGGTTTGTGTGTTACAGTATGATTGTAAAAGTCTCTTGGTAGTTTCTGAAATTTCTTGATATATGGCTGTGTTATCCTTTTTCATAGCTTGTAGTGCATGGAGTGGTCAGACACTTTTTGATAAAGTTGTGTGTATATCTGTCTTGTTGGAGGATGATATATAGGCAGTCTGCTTCCTTCTTCCCTTCTTCTGAGTTGTTTCAGTGCATTTGTATTCCTCTGAATGATGCTCTTACATAGATCATCTTATAGGAGGATAGGTTGTTACTTTGGTAATGCAGCACTTGGTTAATGTGGGTTGTTTTCTAACAAGAGTTGCATTTTTAATATCTTGTCATTTTCTCTGCTGATGAGGATATTCAGGAAGAGTAGTATGTTATTGTTTCCTTCTTCCCTTGTGAGTGTGCCTATGGATATTGGAAAATCCTGGCAATTGAAGATTTATTATCCTAGTGTCAAACAAACAAACAAAAAAGGAACAGATTTCATATTTTGTTCATCAAGGAGAAAGACCATGATTAGAATACTTGGTGTCTTCCTTCCCTATGAAGGTTCTTTTATGGATACTTGGATGGAGAAAAATTTGGGAATATCAAGAAACTAAAATATATCGTGGAGCTTTGAAACAAAAAGATTCAACCCATTACAAGTATCATAAGCAGACAATAAAAAACCAGGAAAGTAACTTATGAAGTTGAGATTTGGAAATATGGAGGATAAGGAACAGAAATATCAAATATTGAACAATAATGTTGCTTCAGCATTGGTTAATATGAGTCCACACCCTTGACTTTTTATTTATTTATATTTCATATTTCTTAACCACCCATATGCCTCAGAGAAGGGCTCTGGAAGATATACAAGAGAATCAATAAAATTAGCATTAAAATCAGAATAATTTGCTTATTTATTTATTTATTTATTTATTTATTTATTTATTATTAGCGTTTATATACCGCCCCCTCTCCCGAAAGGGACTCGGGGCGGTGTACAGTCCGTATTAAAATACAACAGATTAAAACATAGAAATAACTACAGAAATACATGTATATATATATATATATGAGGAGGATAAAATATGCCAAACTGTACTGCTAATAAATAAATCAATACAAAAGTTTAAAATATCAGATTAAATTTAAAACAATATCCCTCTAAAAACCAGTAAGAATGTGTATGCCAGGAGGTAGACGTTATAAATTATGCCAAACCAGCCAGTCGGAACAGGTGTGTCTTCAGTTTCTGTCGGAAGGAGCGGCTGGGAAATTCTGGGAATTGAAATCTACGCAACTTAATGTTGCTAAGATTAAGAAGTGCTGGATAGGGTTTCAATAGGGATTGATTGACTTTGCATCCCCTTTGCCGTCACATTCAAAAAGTAAAAACAGCCCACTTTAGAGATTATAATATACGAGGAATGAATTTTAGTCACAGACCATGTTCTAGAAAGATCCCACACCCCAGTCTCATTGATTAGTGTACAAATCTAGTTGGCAGTGACTTCCTGGAAATAATGACAAATAGATTAATTTCATAGGTTTAGCATTTGAAAGGGAAAATGTGTCATTTGAATCTTAAGATGCAGGATTTCTGTCAGCTGTCATATTTCATATAATAAACAAAAACATATTTCTGACAGATGCAAACAATCACTTACAGGCAAGGTCTAGCTGCCCCTTCTTAAACTGCTCTCCCTTCTCCCCTATGATTGACATAGAAAAAGAATAAGCTATCTGTGTCCTTTATTTGAATCAGCTGATAGATGGACTGAATGACACAGCCTTTTTCTTTAACTCATAAAGTTAGCAATCAGGTGAAAATTGGTTAAAAAACCAGTTCTCTGGCTTGGTTGGCCAATCCCTACTGGTCCTTCAGTTGCAAACTTTATAACTTGTGAAATAAATGGTGGAAAATATTGACAGCAATAATACTTTTTTCCAATGCTACCATGTTTCCCTGAAAATAAGACAGGGTCTTATTTTCTTTTGACCCCCCAAAATAAGCATTTGGCCTTATTTTTGGGGAGATCTTATTATTTTTGAGGTGTAGGAAGCAGCGAGTATGGTCACCTCATGACTTCTGCTATGCTGCAATATTTTCAGGGAGGGTTTAACTTGGGGGAGGGCTTATTTTAGTGCATGTGCTCAAAAGTCTGATTGGGCTTATTATCTGAGGAGGTCTTTTTTCGGGAAAACAGGTTAGGATATTTTTCAAGGAGAAACATTGCAAGCAATTCACTAACAGTCTCCCTACTTTCTTCTCCCCTCTTTCCTTCTCTATCAAAATCTCTCTTACAGTTCTTACATCCCCATACATCATGGACATAAACTTCTCCCCAATGCTTTAGGGCATTGCATGCCAAAACAATTAGACACAAGGATAGTCCCCCCCCATGCCATCACTCTTACAATACAATACAATAGCAGAGTTGGAAGGGACCTTGGAGGTCTTCTAGTCCAACCCCCTGCCTAGGCAGGAAACCCTATACCGTTTCAGACAAATGGCTATCCAACATCTTCTTAAAGACTTCCAATGTTGGGGCATTCACAACTTCTGGAGGCAAGCTTTTCCACTGATTAATTGTTCTAACTGTCAGGAAATTCCTCCTCAGTTCTAAGTTGCTTCTCTCCTTGATTAGTTTCCACCCATTGCTTCTTGTTCTACCCTCAGGTGCCTTGGAGAATAGTTTGACTCTCCCTTCTTTGTGGCAACCCCTGAGATATTGGAACACTGCTTTCATGTCTCCCCTAATCCTTCTTTTCATTAAACTAGACATACCCAGTTCCTGCAACTGTTCTTCATATGTTTTAGTCTCCAATCCACTAATCATCTTTGCTGCTCTTCTCTGCACTCTTTCTAGAGTCTCCACATCTTTTCTACATCGTGGCAACCAGAACTGAATGCAGTATTCCAAGTGTGGCCTTACCAAGGCACCATAAAGTGGTATTAACACTTCACATGATCTTGATTCTATCCCTCTGTTGATACAGCCTAGAACTGTGTTGGCTTTTTTGGCAGCTACTGCACACTGCTGGCTCATATTTAAATGGTTGTCCACTAGGACTCCAAGATCCCTTTCACAGTTACTACTGTTGACCAAAGTACCACCTATACTGTACCTGTGCATTTTGTTTTTGTTGCCTAAATGTAGAACCTTACTCTTCTGAACACCTAATTCCCATAGCACTGTCTTACTCCTAAAAATATGTACCCATGTAGTAGGCTGTATTGCTATGATCCTTCTCATCTTTCTCATCTTCTCTTTTCTTTTCTTATCTTCTCATCTTTCCTATTACCTTCTCCTATTGGTATTTTATGATTTATCACTTGTTCTTTGTGTCGTATGATTAATTATTGTAACTATGATTTATGATGTATGACCCATCACTGTTGTTTGAATGTACACTGAGAGCTAATGCACCAGAGACAAATGTGTTGTGTGTTCAAACACACTTGGCCAATAAATAATTCTATTCTATTCTGTTCTATTTTGTTGTTCTGTTCATTTTCCTACCTGTCATTCTCTGAAATGAGAGATCCGTAGGCTTAGCATCAAATTAGGAAACCTCATGGTTAATATCATTAAGTCAGAAGCTTTGCTGGCCATGTCTGTCTTAACGTATGTGCTGAGCTTTTCAGCTACCAATATACAAGCTCCAGAGTTCCTAATATTGGCAGATCAAATGAGAAACAGGAGATAGTAATTTCCATGTCTGAGATGCCAATAATAACTACAGCAGGTCCCCCAAATCTCATTAATCATGATGCAAAATAGCCATCTAATTTTTTCCCCCTGTAAAGCCTTACCACCCCTTCATGTCAGATGAAGCCAATTAAATCAGCACTAATTTTTAACCTTCTTGATGTGGTGGACAAAGAATATTAATTCTCCTCTTTTAGCAAACTAAAGAAACAGGTGGGTTTTTGTTTTGTTTTTTGGTCAAGGACCAGCTGAAATGTCAATGGCATTATAATGACCACAGGAGATAGATGTTGAAGTACATCTTTCTCTTGGGAGTTTCCTCTCCCAGATTGAAGTGATTCAGGCTCATTAAGTGGCCATTCGTAGCAGAAACAACTGGTTCTCAGAGGCCCCAATGGAATGCGTGACTTGCTAGGAATTATGGAAAATGTATTTTACAAGGCTGCTTGCTTTATGAAGTGCCATTGTGCTAAGGTTGCCTTGGTTCATCTCCAACCTGCAAATCTATGCTAACCAAGTGTGCAGATTTGGAAAACCATTGTGCTTTTATTGGCCTTTGAGCTTCATATCCATTAATGAAGAGAGGGTACTTTTGAGATTAGCCAGAGAAGGTTTGACTTTTTTCCTCATGTTCCTTGTGGGAAGCATACAAAGCCTCAAACCCTGGAGCCAGGCCACTGAAATCTGAAGGGCTCGCAAATTCAGCTCGTCAGCTTAGTGCCCGGATGGCTAACATTTTTGTTCTTGGATGCCAAAAATGTGAGGGCACCTGGGTGATAGCGTGCGTGTGCCAGCACCCATAATGCAAAGTGACCCCCCATGTGTGCACATGCACACAAACCCTCCACCCCACCCCCATGTGTGCCACACTACTCGCCCCCAAGCTGAGCTTCCTATTTTCCTAAAGCCTAGAGAGGGTGAAAACCGCTCCCTAGAGGTCCTCCAGAAACCAGAAACGGATCGCTTCTGAACTCCCGGTTGGCCCATTAGGCCCATTTTTTGTCCTCTCCAGGCCCTCCAGAAGGCCCAAAATCAGCTGGCCAGGGTTTGCATGCACGCTGGAGCTGATGGCTCGCATGGCGGCAGATATGTTTCCACATGCCACCTGTGGCATGTGTGACATAGGTTCTTCATCATGGGCTTAGTGTGATAGTCATCTAAAGCTATCTTGCATTAAGATATTGGTTAACCAACTGATTTGAGTTTTTGCAAACTTTCCCTCTCTCTAAGTATGTTGAACTAAGCACTTGGAATTTCTAGCCAACATGGCTATCAAGCAGGCTGAGGTTGTCGGAGTTTTCTCTCTTTCTTCTTCCTCCTCCTTCCCACAAAAGCTATAGACCTTTTTATTCATGACTATGAAGTTTTGCCTATCCACCTGCTAGGCTGTTTGCTAATTGCTCAGCATTTAAAACAGATTTCTTCTTTCTTTCATTGTAGGTGATGTGCCTGGAGAAATCCTCATAATGAACAAGAAAAATCGACCAGGGGATTTTTCTCTGAGAAATTAAATTTTCTTTCCACCAATAACATAAACAGAATTTTGTTCCACATAAATTTTCTATCTAACATCCAACAATTTTTCTTTTTCTTTCCTCTTATTGTAAACAAAAACTTAGCTGAGGTGTTTGTCCATTAGATACTAATACCCAATGGAAATTACACAAGAAAACTATCCTTCTGTTGGTCCATCTATCCCTCTACCATCTCTCTACCATCTAGGTCAGGGGTGTCAAACTCATGTCGTCATGTTGTTGTCACATGACATATCATGACTTCCCCCCTTACAATGCAATACAATAGTAGAGTTGGAAGGGACCTTGGAGGTCTTCTAGTCCAACCCCCTGCCTAGGCAGGAAACCCTATATCGTTTCAGACAAATGGCTATCCAACATCTTCTTAAAGACTTCCAGTGTTGGGGCATTCACAACTTCTGGAGGCAAGCTGTTCCACCGATTAATTGTTCTGTCAGGAAATTTCTCCTCAGTTCTAAGTTGCTTCTCTCCTTGATTAGTTTCTACCCATTGCTTCTTGTTCTACCCTCAGGTGCCTTGGAGAATAGTTTGACTCCCTCTTCTTTGTGGCAGCCCCTGAGATATTGGAACACTGCTATCATGTCTCCCCTAGTCCTTCTTTCTATTAAACTAGACATACCCAGTTCCTGCAACCATTCTTCATTTTTTAGCCTCCAGTCCCCTAATCCTCTTTGTTGCTCTTCTCTGCACTCTTTCTAGAGTCTCCACATCTTTTCTACATTGTGGTGATCAAAACTGAATGCAGTATTCTAAGTGTGGCCTTACCAAGGCATTATAAAGTGGTATTAACACTTCACGTGATCTTGATTCCATCCCTCTGTTTATGTAGCCTAGAACTGCATTGGCTTTTTTGGGAGCTGCTGCACACTGCTGGCTCATATTTAAATGGTTGTCCACTAGGACTCCAAGATCCCTCTCACAGTTACTACTACTGAGCAAGGTATCATCTATACTGTACCTTTGTTAAACCAGGGTGGGTGTGGCCATCACATGACACAGCCGACCCCTGACACCCCTGATCTAGGTCCTTTGTTAGGACTCAAATTATTGCCACACATAGCAATAATAAGTGGGAAAAACTCCATAGGTGGATTGAAATGTCTAATCCAGTCTAAACATCTGGCTGATTGTGCAACAACCCATAATAATAATAATCTCCTTCAAAGAAACAGTATCTTGCCATGGTGCAAGAACTGGAGTGCTCTGATGATGCTAAAGGTTATGCTAAAGAGATAGATTTTAGCTGAAGAGTTATAGTAAATATAATTCTAAGTTACTTTGATCACGTTTTGGTCTGCTTCTAGCTGGCTGATATTTTAACTTGTTATTTTTTAATGAAATGTTATTGCGTTGTGATTTTTCATTTTGAGAATGTTGTTGGAAGAAATATCCATCTGATTCAGTTCCAAGCTGGGAGAAAGAAACTGAAAACACAGAGACTGATTGGAAAGATGGTTTAATGATGTAGTAGAACCATATAGGTGATTCTGAGTAGCTGACCACATGGAGTTGAGATTGGTGGATATTTATACCTTATCTTGGCCTTTACATTTGAAGTTCCTGTTCCTGTGCAAGAACATGTATTCTATTGGCTGTTGTCAGACTCCCATGGTGCCATGTACAAATCCTAGGAGTTTGTTTGAGCTACCCAGTTCCTGCAACCGTTCCTCATATGGTTTAACCTCCAGACCCCTAATCATTTTTATTGCTCTTCTCTGCACTCTTTCTAGAGTCTCCACATCTTTTTTTTTACATCGTGGTGACGAAAACTAAATGCAGTATTCCATGTGTGGCCTTACCAAGGCATTATAAAGTGGTCTTTTGTTATAATCTTTTGTTATAATCAATTTCAATGAATATAGTTTTAGGCTTTCTAAAGCCTTCTTTTCTGGTCCATCTAGTGGGCCTGATAATTCAGTATTTTGCCCAAAATTCAATCCAATTTCTGACTTTCTGAATACACCCCTAGGGTTGCTTTATATTCAGCACAGATGGAAGCAGGATGGGGACATAGGACAAAAAGTGCCTTTTTTTCTTCTTTTTCCTCCATACCTGGAAAAAAAAAATGATTTCAGTACTTTAAGCCTCATTTGCCTTTTCAGGAAATTTCCTGCACAACCTTTCCACTCTTAATAGTAATAGCTGCTAATAGCCCTTTCTTATAAAAAGGCCTGGATCAGCTCCATGCTAAACATAATTCCAGCGGCTATGGTGGATGTCAAATAGAGCTATTATTTTAGAATTGATTATTTTGAGTGCCATAAATCATAAAAGAACTCCTCCCATGAGGTTGTATAGGTTGGTAAGTGCACATCTAATTCTCCATTCAGGGAACTTCTGCACAGCCAGCAGATGGACAATTCAGTGTCAGGAGAGAAATGAAAATAGTCGACCTTCTCAAGACATTTATGGAAGGCAGGAAAATGCATTTGTACTCGAAGTATATACTTGAGCCTATACATTTACCTACATATTTTTGGGGTACTTTCAGGTTCCTTGCTCCACATGGGTCCCACAAATGATGATACTTAATGTGCAGTTGAGGAACGAATGAGGATCCTTTGGAAGACTAATGTCGTTTATAACGTGGCTAGATTAAAGCCTTCAGGAGGTCTAGCTGCTAATGACGATATATAGGAAATTCAAGATTGCAATACAGAATTAGGATAGGATAGGATAGGATAGGATGGGATGGGATGGGAAAGGATAGGATATAGCAGAGCAGAGCAGATAGATATGGATATAGACATTGACCTTGACATAGACATAGAAAGAACGAACATGGGGCATAAAGGCATGAATGTAAGAAACCACAACAGGGCAAAAATGAAATGAATCAACTACACTTTGAATCTTAAGCATCAAATAATTTAAGCGGACTGAAATTGGACATAGTTTGTTATTTGGGACATGGAAAACAAGAAAGGAATGGTATTCTTTATGTTCCTTCATACTCAGGAAGGATATATCAAAGACAGTACATTGGTACAATGCAGGTAATGACCAATTAATATCAATTAGACTCCATGGAGGTCCTTTAATTTGATGACTATCCACCTTTATGCTCCAACTACTGATGCAGAAGAAGATGCACTTGAGGAATATAATGGTCAAATGTGCTGTTTGAGATTGGAGACTAGAATGTCAAGGTTGGAAATATTAAGAGGAAAAATGCTGTTAGATAGTGTGCCCTTTGGAACAGAAAGAAACAGGAGAGGTTTATCAGCTTCTTCTAGTCAAGTGATGTCTCCATTGCTAACACAGGCTTCCAACAACTAAAATAAGACGTACATAAACAGGGCTGATCATATGGAGTCTACAGAAACGCAATTGACTATATTTTTGGTACAAGAAAATGGAAAAGCTCAGTTATAACCACAAAATGTGACCATTTCTTTGATGTTGTCCTTTGTTAGATAAATGTATCCAATTCATACATCTTCTCAAAACCTATTCTTTTAAACCACCATGTTAGGTAAATGTGATAATAAAAAGGCAACACATTCCTGGTCACTTCCAGGAGCATTTTTCCAGCCTATGAAAATGGACCTCCTGAATGCTTCTTCTCCAAGGTAAATGACTTCCTGACACAGTTAAACCCTTCAAATAAAAGGAAAGCAATGTTTTCCTCTTCCAGTGGATCTCTTTTAAAGGGCTATTAGACAGTACAACATTTGCATCATAAGCCTAGACCAGGGGTGTCCAAACTTGGGAACTTTAAGACTTGTGGACTTCAACTCCCAGAATTCCCCAGCCAGCTATACTGGCTGGGGAATTCTAGGAGTTGAAGTCCACAAGTCTTAAAGTTCCCAAGTTTGGACACCCCTGGCCTAGACAATAAGACAGTAGGAACCTGATATAACTTCAACTGATACGTTTAAGCAAAAAATAAAAAGAGTAATGAGATTTCTTTTCCTCAACAGCAATACCAAAAGTTACTGCTTGCTTTCTCTAAATTTAGGGCACCTAAACCCTGGCAACTTTTCTCTTCCTCATTCTATCTCTCTCTTAACTCTATCTCCCTCCTTCCTAAAATAAAAAAAAATTCAGCAAGGGGTTCTCTGCCCAGTTGTTGGGTGGGCGTGGCCATGGTGGGTGTGGCCTAGTCAGCCTCCTGCACCATGGCAGAGGGGGGAGGGTGTTTTTGCCCTCCCTGGGCTCTGGAGGCTTTCTTTGAGCCTCCAGGAGGGCGAAAATGGCCTCCCCAGGCTCTGAAGGCCCTCTGGAGATGTAAAATGGGCCCATTTCCAGCCTTCCTGAACTTTTGGTAGGCCCGTTTTTCTCCTTCCCAAAGCCCTGCATTTGCTTGCATCCAAAATGAGCCTCATGGGGACTCCTGGGAGGTGAGGGGCGGGATGGGCGTGGCCAGCCAGGAGTGGGATTTGGGGGTTCTCCAAACTGCACAGAATTTTAGCTAGAGGTTCTCCCCAACTCCTGTGAACCCCCAGCAGCCCTGTCTCCCTCTCTCTTCTTGCCCTCCATCTTCCCCCCACCCTGATGTATTCAATACAATAGCAGAGTTGGAAGGGACCTTGGAGATCTTCTAGTCCAACCCCCTGCCTAGGCAGGAACACCTAGGCATGGGTTCTGATACTCTTTGCCTTCCTCTTGTCCCCAGACCCATCTGTGAAAGAGGCTCAAATTGTTCTTTGCTGTACTGTGTTTGTGGTAATATTCTCTCCCTTATGCCTCAAATTGTGAAACCTTCCAACAAGGCTATGGGGTGAAATCAGGTGAATGACAGGGGTAGGAGAGGGTTAAACAATGGGGACAGTAAAGCTTATGCCTATTTAGGGATGGCTGGATTGCATATCAACTTCCCATGTTTCTGAGCCAACTAATTAAGTTTTGATTTAAAGACTTTTCTTTGCACATTGTACTAGCATTTCACCTTATTGATGTCATTTATTTATGACATAAATAATTCATAAACTCAGTCAATAATCTGTTTTTTTTCTAGAACACAGTTAAATATGACAACGGGATGACATTAGTTACTGTGGTGATGGGAGGATGCTTCAGTACCTGGTATAACTGGTAATTCATACAATAAATCTCCCTCAATAAGGATTACCGGTAATTTGGAATACAAAACATGTAAGGACAGGTGCTTCCAGCTAATAACATTGGTACTATTTGCCTAGATAAAACATGGGTCAGGAAATGAATGCCCTTTTTGATAGTAATTTTATTAAAGGTTAAAATTATAGTTGTAAAGATACTAATGAAAATTTTAAAAAGAAAAGAAAAAAGAATATTGTAAAGAAAAAGGAAAATATATAAAGAAATTATTACTCTCTTCATCACAAGTATAAACATTTTTAGTAACGTATCAGCTTTCCTTAAAATACACAAATGATCTCTTCTTCCCATATCTCAGCTCTTATCTATAAACAAATCCTTAAAGCTTGCCATTTCAGTCCTGATGTCAGCAAAAGTCCATTAAGGGTTACCAGAGATAAGAGTGTATCTATTTTAACCTCGATCAAATAAACAAACTTCCTATTCCTTCCTTTTATTTTTAGTAGTCTTAATCTTTAGTCTCTTCAAATAATGTCCAAGAATTTGATTTTCTTTCATTTTTTTTTCTTTGTCCCTTTTCACAAAAATGTGCATGGTCTTCCAGGAAGTCATGGGATAAAGAAGTTAGTGAATGAAGGCACACACTTTGCTATGATCTGAATAGAAAGAAAAAGCCAACAGTTCTAGCCAGATGCATCGGCCAGGGAGAGAAACTAGTGTGGAGAATAAAGAAAACAGCATTGCTTTGTTATGACACAACACAGCTCCAGGCTGTGGATTTGGGCATTCAGATGTCACATGCATATTCATCCATCCACCCATCCCATTTCTATACTGCCCATCTCACCTGACACTGGGTTACATACAGTACACTAACATAAAATCAAAATATAAAAGTATAAATAAGAACTAAGTTAAAAACAAAATTCAAAAGATAGGATTATAGTATTAAATGTTAAGAAGTTAACAAGGTGGAGAGAACTTCCCCATGACACCAACCATGCCAAGGTTGCATATCCCTCTTTGACCCACTGGCCAATTGGCAGAGCCAGGTCTAGACATTATTTCTGAAGACCAGAAGAGTTAGAGCTTGCTTCACTTCTAGGAGTTAGGTGTTCCAGAGGGCAGGGAAAATGGCAGAGGAGAGCCTCTTCCTGGATCCTCCCCCTCCTGTCAAAATCATTTAACTGATGAAATTCTCCTTGTCTAACTGGCTGGGTGGGACAGAAAAGTGGTATTCAGTTCTGACAGGTTCTGGAGAACTGGTAGCGAAAATTTTAAGTAGTTCAGAGAACTGGCAAATAGGCTGGCCCCGGCCCCGCTGCCTACCAGCTGATCTTCTTTGGTTGCCCTACATAAAAGGGAACGGAGCTGAAAAGCAGGTTAGTGGAGTGGGAGGGAATGGGGATTTTGCAGTATCCTTCCCCCACAAAGCCACACCCACGAAGCCACGACATGCCCACAAAGCCACACCCACAGAACCGGTAGTAAAAATAAATAAATCCCACACTGGTGGGACAGGATGATATAATTAGGATGAGATCATTCCTCAAATAACCTGGCCTCATACCAAAACCTTGAATTGTACCCAGAAACAAATCAACACCCAATATATCCTGTGTTAACATCTGTGTAATCCTTGGGGAGCCCAACATTGCTTGTGCCAGCCCATTCTGCACCAGCTGGAGCTTCTGGATATTCTTCAAGGGTCGCTCCATATAGGACCCCATTGCAAAGGTTCATATGGGAGATAACTAGGATATGAATCACAGAAAGGAAGTCGAAGCCTGCAGAACAATTGCAGGGTGCTGCTTTTGCCATTTTGCCATCTATCCAACAGACACTTCTGGTTCTAGACATTTTGAACATATTCAAAAGTAAATAAAATCCTAAATGGCTTGACAAATTCAATTTCAAAGCCATCCATAAATCTGCTGGAACAGAAATGTGCCCTGAAATAAAGGGAGTGAGATAGATAAGATTTATATGATACATACATCACTGGGAAAATAGGTAACATTCTATTTTCATTCTTTGTTACTGTTGTCCTGAGAGATTGATTGAAGCCCCCTCTGTAAATTATGAAACAAAGCTTTTTCTACCCACACTCAATGTTTCTCCCATAAAGATAGAAAGACATGGGGATTCAGACTAAGCTCTTTATTTTCAGTTTTCCTTTCAGAAACATTTCTATATGATTGGTGTTGTGGGCCAGCAGAGCTGGCAGCAGATTCAGAAAGTGAGGAGGTTGGGAGGAATATGGGCCAGTCCTAGAGTCTGGGGAAGGTTCTGTTGTGGGCTCTGTGCCAGAGGCAGAGAGGTGGCCAGAGCCATATGCCAGTTATCAGCTGCCTTCAGAGTCAGACATCAGTGAGGCAGACAAACAGCTGGAGCTTGTTTGCAGTTTTCAGATGAAGGGAACAGCTAAAGAACAGGGGTCAACTTGGGAGTAAGGCCACATATGGATGATGAATGGGCCCTCCCAGAGGAAATAAAAGAGGAGTGAGAGGGGAGGGGAGTTTGCAGGAGATAATTAGTTCACTTAATTGGTTTGTGACTCTTCGAGACTCCTTGTTTTTCAGACATCAGCCTGGCAGCTCTTTATGCCAGATAAGGTCTGTGACTATAAATCCTCCATTGAAAGATTTTGCTGGATATGAATGAGCAGAATTCACAGTAAATTAATAAAAGGGGTTTTTGTCGGGATCAGGAGTTTGCTTCTTGCTCTTGGGAAGCCTAGGTCAAAACAATTGGACTAAAATTTTCAGGATTAATTCAACATATCACTCCATTTCCCTTCTGTCTAAAATGATGTTGGCATTGGAAAGAGGAGAAAAAGTCAATTCTTGAAAACAAAATCAGAACTTGACCATAAGGTATAGAAATGAGAAAGAGAAAACTAACAGAGAAACTAAAATGAGGAAAATATCTTTGCTAGTCCATCTTTAGAAAAATCCTCAGAGAAATTCAGGATTTCCACTAAGGTCGTTGAGCATAACCTGCTGGAAGTCTCCTGAAAAAACAGGGATGGTAAAATTAAATTTTCCAATTAAAAATCAGTGAAACAATAATGTAATCATCCTTCTTTCCTCCATTGCTTTCCCATTTGAAGCCTTTTACATCTTCTTTCAGTTCAGAAATTTTGTGTATTGCTGGACATAAATTATACAGCAATCCTGTGACTGCTACCATAAAGGGGTGGGTGGGGGGAAGCATCAGTGAGATCCTACTGGCACAGCAAGAGGCAGAAGAGGACTTGAAATGACTGGGCTACAGGATGGGTGTCATAAACTATCCTTATGGGGTGGGGGGGGACCTAAAATATTCAGGACTTTTTGGCCTGGAAGAAAGGATATGGGAGGCAGACACAAGACAGGGAAAACCCAATTAGCAGTCAATGAAGCTGATGGGAAGGAGATTTAAAACAGATGCAAGGAAGCATAATTCACATACGTAGTTGGAATTCATTATCCCATGAGATGGTGATGGCCACTGACCTGGGTGACTTTAGATTGGATAAATACATGGAGTATATATCTATCAAGGGCTATTTGTCCTTATTAAGACTAAATGATATTTCTGAGGTGGGAGCAGTATGCTTTTAAATACCAATGGCAAAGAAAACGGAGGGAGAGGAACATATATTCAACTCTTGCTAGAGTCCTCTGATTATCTACAATGAGAAAAAAAACTGGATTAAAACTGATTGTAGTCATTTGGGTAAGTCTGTTCTTAAAAAGACTATGGGGAAAAAAGATTGTGAGAAAAAGATAAGGGAGGGAGGGAGGGAAGGAAGGAGCCCTCTAATCCAGGGGTGTCAAACCTAAGGCTCAGGGGCTGGATCCAGCCCACAAAGTGCTTAGATCTTGGCCACTGGGTCACCCTAAAAACAGTGAAGGACTGGCCCATGGTACCTCTGACAGTGAAAATGGAGTTGTAGCTCTATTTTCATTGGCAGAGGGTTGCAGGAGCCTGGCCCAATTGAAAGCAGAGCTCACAAAGCTCACGGGCCCACAAAGCTCTGTTTTCACTAGCAGATGGCTGCAGGAGGCCAACCCAGCTGAAAACGGAGCTTGGGAGCCCATTTTTGCTGGCAGAGCACTCGGGCTGCCACAGGTGCCCTCCGACATGAGTGAGATCAAGCTGGCCATGCCCATTCTGGCCATGCCCCCCCCCAGCCCTTCCAAGGTCAGACACAACTCTGATGCATCCCACAATGAAATTGAGTTTGACATCCCTGCTGTAAGCTCTTAAGGGTCCTAGCCTAGTTAAGTACTCACTTGCCCCTTAAGTAGAAGGCCAGCATAAAATCCATTAGAACTGAAACAAATGCATACACACAAAATGATCTATTGGAAGAAATCTTTAGAGCAGTGGCGACTGAGTCTCTCTAGTTAGAAAATGGAAAGTAAATCAACAAAGAAAGAAATGGAAATTAAGATTTATTCAGAACTGTCTACAAGGCCAAAATATTGCCGGTAAAAAGCTAGTGCTGCCCCAAAATCACAAATAAGAAGGAATAGAAGATTATCAAGGCTCCAGAAAGAATGTTTGAAATGCTTGGAAATTATTGCAAGATGACATAAATAAATCTAAAAGCAAGCTTCTCTTTTGTTGTTTTCCAGAAAAGAGGGAGGGGGGATCAGCACACATACTAGGACTAGTAAAATCAAACATACTTGACAGTGGAATAACATTGGGTGAAGAAATGGTCTTGTCTTTTCTCACCAATTTGTATTCAATCTGCTGAAACAAAGGCTTTAGAAATCATTTCCAAACAGAAGGGGGAAAATCATATAAGTTGTTGCAGGTGAAGAATGGGTTCTTCAGATAAAGTGGCAAAGTAAATGCCTCCTCTTTCTTTTTTCAGTGATATCTTAGAAGTCTCCCCCACAAACCTCACATTTCTGTTACATTCCATCGAAAGATTTCATATAGGAATTATTCCTTTAGGGCTTGTTCAATGATCATACTGTTAATGGGCAAGTTTTGGAGGAAAATGCTGAAAGGTTTAGTCTCCCTATACATAAATTTAAGAAAATCATAGAATCATAGGGCTGGAACGGACCTTAGAGGTCTTATAATCCAACTCCCTGTTCATGGCAGGAGACCTTATACCATCACAGACAAATCAATGTTCAAACTGTTCTTGAAATCACTCAACCACTTTCCTAAATAGTGAATTTTGAAAGGTCAATTTTCTCCACCTCAAATGGAGAATAGAAAAGAAGGGGACCCCCTCCCCCGCTCTCTCTCTCTCCCTCCCTCCCTCCCTCTGTCATTCTCTCTCCCTCTCCCAAACTGCATTGGACCAGCATGACAGTGTTCTGGACCACCAGCGGCCAGTGCAGCTGGCAGCAGATTCGAACAGTGAGGAGGTTGGGGAGGAACATGACCCAGTCCTGGAGTCTGGGGAAGGCTCTAATGAGTGCTCTGCATCAGAGGCAGAGATGGGGCCAGGGCTGTCTGACAGTTATCAGCTGCCTTCAGAGTCAGATATCAGTGAGGCAGACAGACAGCTAGAACCTGTTCCCAGTGTGCGCATGTGCAGAGTTGCCAGACAAAGGGAACAGCTAAGGAACAAGGGTCCACTTGGGAGTACAGCCACAGGTGGACAGTGAATGCCCCCTCCCATAGGGAATAAAAGAGGAGTGAAAGGGGAGGGGTATTTGCAGGAGACAATTAGTTCATTCCTGCATTCTTGCCAAGTATTGAGGAGTCTGAAAGATATCAACCTGGCCGCTCTCCAAGCCTGATCAAGGTGGGTAATTGTGAACTATCTTGAAAGACTGTGGGGAGAGGAAAGACTTTGCAGGAGAGGAATTCACTGTAAATGAAATAAAACGGGTTTATTGGGATGAGGCCTCGGCTTTGTGCTGCTGGGGAAGCCTAGGTCAGAATAGGCAGATTATGGTCTATTCTTTCCACATGTCAATACAACCACAAAAAGGGCGCTCATTCCCCAAAAGCCTTAGGACAACTATCCACAGCAGTGGGAAATATATACATGTATATATACAGTATATGTATATAAATGTGTAGATAGATATAACTATAGATAGATATAGACATAGATAATATAGATACCAATAACGATACCGATACCAATACAGATAAGATAAGATAAGATAAGATAAAATACAGATACAGAGATAGATATAGATACCTAGATAGATATAGATATAGATATATTTGTTTTTCCCTTGCATCCTTTTCATTAAAACCATTTATTTTATATGCATTATTGATAATTTCAGAAGTACTTTATGCTCATTATAAGAGAATCAGTGTAGCAGTTAAGGTCTCAAAGTAGAAACCGGGAGATTGTAATTCTAGTCTCACCTTATGCACAACTCCAGCTGGGTGACTTTGGGCCAGTCTCTCTGCCCTAGTTCATGCTGCTGCCAAAATTAGAACAAAACAAAAAAAACCTGGAAAAGGCCAATGAAATTATGAAAGGTCAAGAACAACTTGAAGGAGAATTTATATTTCTTTATTTGGGTCAAAAATCTAGGTCAAGCTTATGGATGTCACCTTACATTAATTTTCTGATTTGCTTTGCCTTTCATGCTAACATCATTGATGGAAATGAAACATAACAAAATAGTAAAGTGATTTGTGTGTTGCAAAGAAAGAGAAGTTCAATTACATCTCGATTTCAAAATCTAGGACCAGGCAGAATCCAACGGTAGATGATAAAATTAGGGTCATACATCCCTGACACCAGTATTAGGACCAACATGAGTATCTCAAGGACCACCATGGTTGGTCCTTCCTTCCTTCCTTCCTTCCTTCCTTCCTTCCTTCCTTCCTTCCTTCCTTCCTTCCTTCCTTCCTTCCTTCCTTCCTTCCTTCCTTCCTCACTGTTACAATAGCAATACACATTTTACTTTTCTAATAACATATAAAATACTTTATTTGAAAATGGACCCTCCATTTCTTCAACAAAACCATATTTATTTCCAGATCAATGGGGAAAAGCATTTCATGTTAATTATTTATGCAAGCATAAAAGAAAAACTGAAGAGACTTGGGATTTGCAACTTTGTCAAAATCAGCAATCAATTTTATATATGTATGTATGTATGTATGTATGTATGTATGTATGTATGTATGTAAGCATATATGTATGTATGTATGTATGTATGTATGTATGTATGTATGTATGTACGTACGTATTTGTGTTACTGTGTTACAACCCCTGGTATGCCCAAATATGGGAGGGAGCTCACTACTCCCTCTTTCTGTCATTCGGCTCATAACATAAGACCATCCAGGCAGAAAACCATATTTTTATTTTTAATGTTGCCTTTTTTATATTTGTGTTGTATTTGTGCTGGTAAATAAATAAAGGGAGACTAATATAGATCCATTTCAAGCTACTTAGCTCTCATCAGCTAGCCATACCCTTACTGGGAAATACATACCTATTTCCCTGGCTCAGCTGATAAGAAGGAGAGCCTGTGGCTTAGTGGCTAATATAACTGCCCAATATGTAATACAGCCCTGGTTCGAATCCCAGTAAGGGTATGGCTAGCTGATGAGAGCTAAATAGCTTGAAATAGATCTATACTAGTCTCCCTTTATATATTTATCAGCACAAATACAACATATGTATGTATGTATGTCTGTGTGTATACATACATACATACATACATACATACATACATACATACATACATATATATATATATATATATATATATATATATATATATATATAGTAAAGAGAGGATTCCCAATCTCTCCTCCTTCCAACCTACTGGAATATAACCCCCAGGATCCTTTTGATTTCTGAATTACAATTTTTATTGTATAAGATTTAATTATGCTTTTCAGTTATAGTGCTTAATATGCTGAATTATCATTTTAAATATGACAAAAAGGGAGAGTTGTGCAAAAAATGGGACCTAATGCCGTTAATTAGTTAATCCTGTTAACAAATTAAATTTTGTTTAGAACTTGGACTCACTTTTAGAAGGGTGGTCCATATAACACTTTTCAAAGGCCAAGGGTCTTTGCTTGACAACAAGACTAGCATCCCTGTTGGGTAATGTTTCACAAATAAAATCATACAAAATGACTATTTAAAGAATTATCTTAAGACTATTTAGTAAAAGGGCCAAAATTAGAAATCTTTCTTTCAATGTTGCTTCTTCTTATGCCAAACAATAATGTAATTGATTTCACAATAGATAAAGGTACAGGTTATGATTTTCCCAGTTGCAATGTATGGCTATGAAAGTTGGACCATAAGAAACGCTAAGTGCCAAAGAATTGAGGCCTTTGAACTATGGTGCTGGAGGAGACTCCTGCGAGTCCCTTGGACTGCAAGGCAATCAAACCGGTCAATCCTAGAGGAGATCAACCCTGACTGCTCTTTAGAAGACTAGATCCTGAAGATGAAACTCAGATACTTTGGCCACCTGATGAGAAGGAAGAACTCCCTGGAGAAGAGCCTAATGCTGGAAACGATTGAGGGCAAAAGAAGAAGGGGACGACAGAGAATGAGGTGGCTGGATGGAGTCACTGAAGCAGTAGACATGAGCTTAAATGGACTCCAAAGGTTGGTAGAAGACAGGAAGGCCTGGAGGAACATTGTCCATGGGGTCGTGCTCCGTCGGACATTTATTTATTTTATTTATTTATTTTCAGTATTTATAGACCGCCCCCTCTCCCCAAAGGGACTTGGGGCGGTGTACAGGTGTGTCATTAAAACAAATACAAAAGACGAATATCCTATACCCTTAAAAACGAATTAAACCTCATACAACTGTACAAAAAGTAAAAATTAAAAATTAAATTAAAAACAACTAAAAGCATACCCCTAGAAAATTTAAAAAATGCAGGCTTGAGGAACTAAAATTGGGAATTAGGAATTAGGCCAGGCCAGCTAAATTGAACAGGTGGGTCTTTAGTTTCTTACGGAAGGAGCGGGGGTCGGTGGTAGGACATGACTTCGTAACTAACTAACAACAAAAGGTACAAGTAAACCTCAACTTACAACCATTTGTTCAGTGACTATTCAAAGTTACAACAATATGGAAAACAGTGTCTTATGAACATTTTTTAATCCTTACGACCACTGCAGCATCCTTGTGGCAATGTGATCAAAATCCAGATGTTTGGCAACTGGCATGGGTTTATGGTGATTTCAGTATGGCGGGGTCCTGTGATCACCTTTTGCAAACCTTCTCCCAAGCAAAGTCAATGGGATTGGCAGATTTACCTAACAACTGTGTTAACTAACTTAACGATGCCAGTGATTCACTTAACAACTGTGGCACGAAAGGTCATAACATAGGACAAAACTCACTTCAGAATTTTCTTGTTTAGCAATGGAAATTTTGGGCTCAGTTATAAGTCAAGGACTACCTGGAATAGACAGAGATAGAGGTATGTATGTATATATGTATGTATGTATGTATGTATGTATGTATGTATGTATGTATGTGACAGAGAGAGAGAGGGAGGGAGAAGGAGAAGAAGAGATGATAAAAAGAGATATATAAAGTTTATTTCAAATATTCTTTGCGATCTGGCTCTCAGGCTTGCTGCTGAAAGAACCACCCAGCCCATATAATTAGCAGGGCCTCACATAGTTCTCTTGATCCTGAATAATAATATAATAAGAGCTTCTATTAAAATTGTTTCAAACTAGTTAATGACTTACTGACTTTGACAGGGGCAGCTAGTAGATTTCCAAAGCAGGACTTAGTAAGCTGCAGCCTATCAATCACACATGAACTCTAGAGCCACTTTTGGCAGCCCCTGGACACCCTTACACCAGAAAAAGCAACAATAAAATCACCAGATGTCCACAGTGTGGATTTCCCCCTCCCACCTTAGTTTCAAGGGAAATGAATACAAAAATTATATTCCCACTCTGATTTAGAACAGTAAGCTCTAAAGCATCAAGTGACAAGAACCAAATAGCATCCAGGGATAGTTTTCTTTAAACTAATGCCTTTAAATATTTTTGGATTACAAATCCCATGGCTCAAACACCATGCTAGCTCATATGGTACCTGTAGATTCACACAATTCCAGTGGAGCAAGCTACTGTAGAGAGAAAAACAAGGAAAAGAAATAGAATTTTTGCAGTGGAATTCTACAAAGAGAAGACATTTTAAGAAATGAGATTGATTTTAAAAGTTCTTTGTTCAGCTAAGAGAAGTGAACAAAAAATCCTCTGCTGAATAGCTGCCGATTGCATGGAGGGAATCCTAAGAGCTGCTTATTGTTTATTATGAGTAGCTGATTCTTTCTTGAAGATCAAGTAGAGGTTGTGAAAGAAATACAAGACAGCCAGTCTCTGGAGAGCAAACTTACCAAGTACACATGGTTATATGATTGGGATACAATAAGTATGGTGGTGCAATGGCTCAGCACTTAAGACACTGGGCTTATCAAATCGAAAGCTGGCAGCCCAGGTTCGAGACTCAGGGGCCACATGACAGGGTGAGCTCCTGTCCTTGCTTCAGCTCCTGCCAACCTAGCAGTTCAAAAGCATGCAAATGCAAGTAGATTAATAGGTACCACTTCAGTGGGAAGGTAACAGCGCTCTATGATATTAAGTGTCCATATGACCACATAAATGACTTTGGACAGTACTGGCTCAATGAACTTAAAATGCCCCCTATAATCAGCAACCAGTAGCAGAGTAAAATTCATTACCATTTTATATATATATATATATATATATATATATATATATATATATATATATATATATATATATATATATATATATATATATATATATATATATATATATATATATATATATATATATATATAGCTAGCTGATGAGAGCTAAATAGCTCGAAATGGATCTATACTAGTCTCCCTTTATTTTATCAGCACAAATACAACACAAATATAAAAAGGCAACATTAAAAATAATAAAATATGGGTTTCTGCCTGGATGGTTTTCTGTGATGAGCCGAAAGGACAGAAAGAGGGAGGAGTGAGCTCCCTCCCATATTTAGGCATACCAGGGGTTGTAACACAAACACATACTTATTTCCCTGGCTCAGCTGATAAAGGAGGAGAAGCCTGTGGCATAGTGGTTAAGGCTCTTGCCTAGTGTATAACACAGCCCAGGTTCGAATCCCAGTAAGGGTATGGCTAGCTGATGAGAGCTAAATAGCTCGAAATGGATCTATACTAGTCTCCCTTTATTTTATCAGCACAAATACAACACAAATATAAAAAGGCAACATTAAAAATAAAAAAATATGGGTTTCTGCCTGGATGGTTTTCTGTGATGAGCCGAAAGGACAGAAAGAGGGAGGAGTGAGCTCCCTCCCATATTTAGGCATACCAGGGGTTGTAACACAAACATATATATATATATATATATATATATATATATATATATATATATATATATATATATATATATATATATATATATATATATATATATATATATATATATATATATATATATATATATATATATATATATATATATATATATATATATATATATATATAATTTATATATATATATAAAATATATACGATAAATATATAATCAGGAAGTTTGCAGTTAAAGTCTATGGAGAGATCCTTAACAATGTTCCTCTTAACAAAACAATGCATATCCAACTAACCTGAGCGCCAGAGAAAGATCAAGAAGTATTTCTACTGCATATGCCTCAACACAAAAATTAGATAGTTGCAACCCACATTGTTTGTGGCCATTTTCTGCCTTAAAAACAATTTGGTAAAAAGTCAGAGCAACTGCAAAGATGTAGCTGTGCTTTGAAGAAAAAGAGGAATGGAGAAAAAATGGATGTGCTTCAATTCATCAGAACATTGAAAATTTACTAAGTCAAACAAATGATCTGTCATGCAAATTGTCATGCAAAGCAGCTCTCCATAAGGCAGAAATTCAAGGAGCAAGCCCACGAGGCAAATATGACAAAATTCAAAGAGATGGAGAAGATATTCTGCAATATTGTAACTCGGAAGCAGTATACCTAAGCAGAGGGGGAAAAGATATTGTTGAAAGGGAGACAGGAGGACATGTCCCCTAAAGCAGGAGTCCCCAACAGTGATGGGATTAAAAAAAAAATTACTACTAGTTCTGTGGGCGTGGCTTTGTGGGTGTGGCAGGGGAAGGATACTGCAAAATCCCCATTCCCTCCCCATTCTCAAAATGTCCGCTATCGGTTCTTCAAAACCTGACAGAACTGGTTGAATACCCCCTTTCAGAACTGGCTGAATACTCCCTCCAGTCCATGGACTGGCACTGGTCTGTAGCATGCCAGAAACTGGGCCATGCAAACAAGTGATCCATGGGATGCAGGCAACACTTGAAACTAAGAAACCATCCCCCCCCCCCCCCCCCGGTCCATGGACAAACCTCTCTCCACGGAACTGGTCCCTGGTGCCCAAAATGCTGGGAGCTAGTGCCCTAAAGAGCTGAGAAAAAGCAGATAAAAAGAAAAATTGGGATTTGTGTCATCTGACTGTAAAGTGCCATGGGACGTAAATAGGACAGTTCAGAACAGTTTTCAATTGCCAGAAATCAAACATAGACTAGTCAAGACCAAATGTTACAGTAATAAATTAGTTTATTTTTTAATCAAATAATTTTATCAGTAGATCGTGCGAATGCTCTGATATATGTCTTTATTTCAAGATTTGAAGTGTCAATAATATCCAACGGTTGATGGTTTTCCAAACAACTTTTTCTAAAATTCTGTTTTCACTTTGTCGTTACGGGGTACTGAGTGTAGATTCATGAGGAAAAAAATGCATTTCAACAACTATAGAATCAGGCTGCAGCATAACAACATTGACAAAAGAGAAGGGGGGTCTGAATATTTTCTGAATGCACAGTAGAGATATATAATTATATAGTATAGAAATTAAGCAGCAAGGTAAAACTAAATAAATGTTCAGAACAGCTGATAAAAGCAAAACAGGTCTTAAGCAGTGACATGCAGGCAGGGGAGGCAGGGGAGGCAGAGCCTCACCGCTCTCATCATGAAAATTAAAAAAAATTACTCCGGGAAGCCGCAAAAGTGGCTGGGAGAGGCGCACGGCTTGTTTAGCCTCCCTGGACATCGCAGCAGCAGTCCCAAGTGCGCCGATCTTGCCATTTTTTGCATCGGGTGAGCCCGGGATCCTTGCAAGGGGAATGGGACCACGTGTGCAGGAGACTCCTCAGTGCCAGCCTCAGATCAGTGCAGCCGCGGTCCTCTTCATGTTGGCTCAGGAAGGAGGGGAATGGGACCATGTGTGCAGGGAAAGGGGCCACGGCTCGTGGTGATCTGAGGCTGGCACTGAGGAGCCGCCTGCACATGTGGTCCCATTCCCCTTGCAAGGATCTCGGGCTCGCCCAATACAAAAATGCCTAGGTAACATCATCAGTGCTAGAAGGGAAGGGGGGTGGAAGGAGGAGAAAGGAGAAGTTTCTCTTCTCAGAAATGTCTTCTCAGTGGAGCTGTGGCAGCCTGCCTGTCCCTTTCTGACATTTCTGAGAAAAGAAACTTCTCCGATCGGGCTGCGCCTGTGCAATCAGAGTAACCACACGGTTTGATGACGTCACCAGCCTCACCAGCCATAAACCTCACCGCACGTCACTGGTCTTAAGTGACTAAAATACATTTTCACTTTTTAGCAAAAGCACTTAATCACTTGAGAAATCACCCACTCTGCTTTCAGGTCTGCTTCACAAGGTGAATATTAGTACAGACAATGCCTACAAATTAATAGAAGCCATCTATAAGCTTGTTTACAAGACAGGCTCTCTTGAGGGTAAAGAACAGGTAGATTTATTTAGAAAGAATGCCACTGTTGTGTTATGTTGTTTCTGAGCCTGCTACGGTCTTTCAAATTAACAGTACATTCCTGAAAATAGTTTGGTAGCTGATTGGCAGCCACTGCAGGGCATTTATCAGATGTCTAAGAGTGAATTCCACCACCAACCTAGTTGCAACATTATGCACAAGTTGTACTCTCCCAACTACTCTCTGGGGAGGGGAGCTTTTATGGAGTGCTTCACAGTAATTCAATCTTGAAGTAACTAGCAGTCAGGCAAGAGTTCGTGATGGAATGTAGTAAGAAGGTAGATTCCCAGGAGGAAGGTGTATTCCAGAGGCATAAGAGGGAACTCAGTTCAGAAAGTTTGTGTGAAACAAAGAGAAGTGAAGATAATCCCTCCCTAATACTTCCAAGAGGATGGGCTTCATGTGGGTAATAGTTTGCTTTAGTCGGGCAAGATTCTGTCTATAGGTGTGGAACAATAAAGAAATGTACTCAAAAGACATGTCCTTGGTTTTGGGGGCCTGACAATTCTCTTTTTATATGAAACAGCTGATACATGCAACTACTATTGGCTGGCCATTTTGTAGAGCTGTGGTGGTGGTTAGAATGGAGCATTAAAGGCTAATTCTGCCGACTGCCAGCAGTTCGATTCTCACCAGCTCAAGGTTGACTCAGCCTTTCATCCTTCCGAGGTTGGTAAAATGAGGACGCAAATGGTTGGGGGCAATATGCAGACTCTGTAAACTCCTTAGAGAGGGCTGTAAAGCAGTATATAAGTCTAAGTGCTATTGCTATTTTCATTGGCCTTTATCCAAAAACCCTAACCTGAGGAGGAGATGTGCTGATTGTAAAGAATTAGCACCAGATGAAGCACCAGATAAGCACAAGAAGGAGTCAAGCTATTTCTCCAAAGCACCTGAGGGCAGGACAAGAAGCAATGGGTGGGAACTAATCAAGGAGAGGAGCAACTTAAAACTAAGGGAAATTTCCTGACAGCTAGAACAATCAATCAGTGAAACAACTTGTGAATGCTCCAACACTGGAAGTTTTTAAAAAGAGATTGGATAACCATTTGTCTGAAGGCATGTAAGGTTTCCTGCCTAAGCAGAGGATTGGACTAGAAGACCTCCAAGGTTCCAACTATTCTATTCTATTCTATTCTATTCTATTCTATTCTATTCTATTCTATTCTATTCTATTCTATTCCATTCCATTCCATTCCATTCCATTCCATTCCATTCTTTAAATTTTGAAGTTCCTGATATTCAATGCAAAGAAATATTTATATCTCCTAGTTTCAGATAGTCGCTACAAATACTGAATACATTCTTTGATCCAGATAAGGCAGGCATATTGGGTTGCATACAACATAGTCACAAAGCCCTCTGCATCCTCAAAGTCAGACTCCCATGTTTTACATGCCCCCTGTGAGCATATAAGAGGCTGCATATCCCTAGCTGCTGTTTGGCTGCCCACCAATGAGATCATACTAATTATTTCAGCTGCTGCCTTTGATTTAATCCAAAGAAACCTGTCATTTCAACAGGTGCTGCTTCCAGATGATAGGACAGAAAAGGAAAAAATGCAGAGAATCTGACAGCCTCCAGACAAGCTCCCCCTTTTTTGCCAAGCTGAACTACCTGAAAAGGAAAGCTGCAGCTTGTCACCAGACTAACAGAGGCACAGAGGCACAATCATATAAGCAACAGAGATAATAGGGCCTAGTTCTATTGAGACATACAAGTCATCAAGATTAAGAGACACCAGTTAAAAGATGTTTTCAACAATCTCCATGGTCCCCGGGTCATCTGTCTGGCTAGGAATAACATAATGAGGGAATTTTTTTTTAAAAAATAGCCAAGAGTTCTACAACTTACCTTATATTCAGTAAAAAGCTTTGCTGGGCACAGAGGCTTCCTTCCATCAAACATTTTCTTGCTCATGGAAAAAGATCTCCTCCCCACACACACTTTTATTTATTTACGGTACCATAACAGCATCTGTTGAAAAGCAGCAGAAACCACTCTGTTGGCCTAGTGGCCCATTAATCAATGAGTGAATACATCTGCCCAATCTCCCTCAATGGATCTAATAAGGGGTGTCAAACTGGTGACACACGGGCCAGATGTGTCACATGAGGCCGTGCCCATCCCAGCTCCGCGAATGGGAAAAAACCTCAGGAAACATCATGTAAAGGCAATATGACGTGGTGAGTATGACACCAATGGAATAAGGCATGATGGGCAAGAGTCAACAGGGCATAGGTGTAGTCCACCTATCTGCAAGAGTCTTGACAAGATCTCAGGCTTCATAAATAATAATGCAAAATAACATAAATCTAGGTAAACAGCTCCCTGGATTATTCTGTAGTATCTCAGTTTACTGAATTACTCTATAGAATGTCTAAGAGCTGCAGTGTTCAGATTGTTATGAGCACAGCCTCTTTATTTTCAAAATGCTGTGCAATTTCATTAAAGCAAGCATCCAAATGTTCCAGTATTACTTAGAGCAGATTTCACCAGGTCTTATATTCTTTCAGAAAGCTTATCTTAACAGCTGCTGGAGAATACAGTGAGCTCAACACACGTGATGCTGGTTAAGGCACCAGGCTAGAAACTGGAAAACAGAGTCCTAGTAATCTCTTTGGCAAGAAGCCAACCACTTGACCTTGGTCATTCATTCTCTCTCAGCCATAGGAAGAAGAGGGTAAAGGCAAACCACTTCCAAAACTGCAGGGACTTGTCCAGGTAGCTGCCAAAAATCAATGTCAACTTGAAGAAACAAAAACAAAGCACAAACATACTTTTGGTAATATAAAGATTCCAATTTGATTAATCATTCCTCAATAAGAGTAAACTCTGGAGAAAATATTAACTCCAGTCATTGGAGATACCTACAATATTCACAAATGGTCCATAGGTAGACCTATATTCTATAGGTCCATGCTAGCAGACTTTTCTAAAAAGTCCACCCACATTGCAGAGCATCACAGTCAGGGGTGGGTTGCTGCTTGTGTTACTGCCAGTTCGCTTCGCTCACCGCCCACCCGCCGTGCGTTGCTTACACATGCACAGTTGCCTCTTAATTGTTCTGCCCGTGTGCAGAACAGTGACGTGCAGTCAGGTGAGGCAAGTGAGGCACAGCCTCACCACTCTCATCATGAAAAAAAAAGTAAAAGTAAAAAGCTGAGCTAGTTGCTGCCTCACCGTGGATGACTCTGCTTAACCTCACTGGTGCTCTCCCTCCCCAAGTGTAGTGACTTCCTCCCCAGGCCCCCATTCATTTCTCTCTCACACACACACAGCTCGATAAAACTATATAAAAATCTAGCCCAGCTTCACTGATTACAAGTTTGAAAAGGCAACGTGGCTCCGTCTGCAATCAAACTAGACTTGGGAGAGCACAAGCGAGCACTGAGGAGACCACAGGAGGAGGCAGGAAGCCAGGCAAAGAGCCATGCTGTAGCGCACACACTTTCCCCCAGCCTCTTTCTTTTGGAAGGCTCGGCTCGGCTCCCCTCCGGCTTCTCTGCCTCTCCTCTCACTCCAGCCTGCCAGCAGGAGGTGGTGGGTGGGCTTTATTGTGTTCCAGGCATTTCCCACCCAGACAGCAGGCTGCATTTGGAATGGTGGAGGTGTTTGGGAAAGGCAGCAGGGGAATGGGGGGGGGGGGTGGCAGAGGAGCTGTTTTCAAGCCACTGGAAAAGATATCCAATCCAACTTTTGTGTGTGTGTTTGTTTGTTTGAGAGTGAGTGAGAGAGGGAAGGGGTAGGAGAGATAGTCCAATCCAACTTCTGTGTGTGTGTGTGTGTGTGTGTGTGTGTGTGTGTGTTTGAGAGAGGGGGAGGAAGGGAGAGAGGGAGGAAGGAGGGGAAGGAGAAAAAAAAGAAAAAGAAAGAAGGAGCAAAGGAGAAAAACAAATGCTGTCGCTTTAAATTGGAACTGAGCATGCCTGGCTGTGGAATTCTGGGAGTTGAAGTCCACAAGTCTAAAAATATTTGAAACCCAGCACTGTGTCAGTGCCTCACCAGTCATAAACCTCACCGCACATCACTGGTGCAGAACATTATAAAATGAGTAAAAAACATCCCAGCAATGGCATGGGCGACCAGGGAACCAGTTCAGGGGTACGGCCCCCCCGCCATCCCTACCAGTTTGGTGACCCAGTCCCAATGTCTACTACTGGTTTGCCCAAACCAGTGCAAACCAGTAGCAACCCACCTCTGATCATGATGTGGTGTGATCAAAATGTACCAGGATATATAACTGTAACAATAGCATTATCTGAATCCTCCCTAACCTACAAGGAATTTGGAGGAGGGTAGTATTGAATATGGGATGTTTTTTTTTCTTTTTCGCCCTATTGGAAATTGTCCAAATAATCATCAAAAATTGTCAGAAGCAATTTGTCCATTCCAAACATCTATAACTAAATTAGTTTGCAGGAACAGAAGGTCTAAAAATCTGGACTATTAGAGGAAATTTGCATGGACTTGATTCACTTCATTTACCTGTGAATCTGTAGCTTCTGAATTGCTTATGGCTCCAATACTGCCAATTTCTGGCTCCTATTCTGTTTATAATTGCTCTCTTTTTAGGAAGGCAGGTCAAACAATTATCATTAATACTGACTTGTCCAAACTTTCCATTAGCTAGACAAAGAAACTGCAAGAATAGGCTTTCAGAGACACCAAAGCTCAGATTTATTGTAGAAAAGTTAATGAAGCCATTATGAAAGAGTTCCAGCAACTGCTGTACATCAAGTACAACCCTTATATGTAGTGAAATCAAATTCTTACTCCTGATTCTCCTACTCATGTGATGTAATGGCTAGAAACCATTCTCTTTTGGGTGGAAGTCATGGACATTTGGTAATGGATTGATCTGGTATCATGTTGCTTTCTCAAATCTTTTGAATTCATTTGAGGTTGAATACAAGGTCCAAATTAAATTATGTAGACCAACGTTTCTCCATCTTAACAACATGAAGATGTATGAATTTCAATTCCCAGAGTTCCCCAGCCAACATTGACTGGAAAATTCTGGGAGTTGAAGTCCACACATCTTCAAGTTGCTAAGGTGGAGAAATACTGATATAGACTGTGGCAGCAACCTATTCAGTAATCATGATAGCTTCCATTCATTTTAGGGACATTTATGGCGGTTACACTTCCCTTATCTATGTCTCAGAGAGAAAAGAAGAATTGATTTGTATCTTCACAAATTTAGTCGAGTTTTGGGTTGCTCAGATAAGTAACAATTGAACTACACTAATTAGTTCTGGTTGAGAAGAGAAGCCAGTGACCTGATTTTCCAGAAGAAGCCAAACCAAACATAATTAAAGCTGGGAAAGAGGATGGGGCACAAGACATGTAAAGAAAGAGAGAGAGAGTTATTAGGTCAGTGGTGTATGGCATAATGCTTACCACATTCCGCTTATTAGTATTAACTTCATATTTAAAAATATTATCCCCGTAAATAAGGGGAATAAAGGAATTGAAAAAAAATGCAGAAAATGTTCTATTGTATTCCTTAGTTCCCCTGACAACAAACCAAGAAATAACAATGATTTCCCAACTTTCTTTTGATATTTCCCTTTTTGCTGAAAGTGGATTTTACAGCTGTGAGGGCAAGATATGCACCTCAGATGCTGATGAGACAATTTGGAAGTGGATGGACCAAACTATTTGCAAGGAAGTTTAAAAAGATTGGAGTAATAACAAACAAGTCCAGAAGTTGTTTGTTATTACCCTAGCTGAAGTTGCTTTCTATAATGTATTTTCTTCCTTCCTCTCCTTGTAATTATTTGATGCAAATGACTTGTTTTTACTTTCGACATGTATAACTGTTTTATGAAAGAAATGATGTTCATTCCTTAATTGGGTACCTGATTGTTTAAAGGCATATATGTGTATGTGTGCAAGAAATTTCCACTAGAACATTACATCCAAAAATTAAATCACTCTAGTTCTCACTTCTCAAAGGGGCTCAGATTTTTCCCAATACTTCCTTCATTCCAAATATAAAGCTAATATTTCAAAAACCCACTTGCATTAGAAGTTTTGTTACTAAAATTGGCCAGCATGGTAGAGAATTAGTTAGCTGTGATTTAATGGAAGTTGAGTTTGTGGCATATTTTAGTCGGTCTTGCTTCCAAGCTGCAAATTTCCACTTTCTTGACCCCACCTAAGCATTCAAATCTCATTGCTTTATTGACAGAAGAAAAAATAAATCATCCATTTCATTCAGAGCCAATTCACTCACTTGGGTGCAACAAATCCAATGTGGAAGGAATTATGTAAATCATTGCATCGCGTCACAATGATTTAATGTGCAGCAAACCATAAAAACAGCCTGCTATATTATGTCACTTTGTAATATACCAAGCTGCTCTAATCGGAATTTCTCAAATTGTTCTTATCCCATTAGAAGGTTTTTTTTTTTTTTTGAAAAATTATGTTGAGTGCATTACGTGTTCTCGCTCCAGCTCTATTTCTTCAACAAATCCAAATTACAATAAGCTCAGTGCAACTTATGGTTCTTAAAATCATTTATTCATAGAATTTCATGATTTGGACTTACATCTGCCTTAGACTGAGAGCATTTTAGTTGGCCAATTCACACCATTGCTAATATTAAATTAAATGCAAATAGATTATTTTTTTTCAGATGGTTTTATTGCTTTTCTGAGATTTGTAGAGCTGTATTCTGTTTATTTGGGAGGGATGGAAAAGCTGGGATGTTTGCTGTCCAAGATGACCATTGATTGGCCTTTGTTTACTCCTATCTGATCAATCAACTTCTGTTCTTTCTGCCCATCACCAGGATTCTTTCTCTATTACCTCTGAGAATGGAGAGGTCCTTGAATTAAGGAACTTCCTGCCTTCCCAGAAGGCAATTTGCTAGCACTCTATCCCACTTTTAAGCTATTCATTTGTCTCTTATCAACATAACACAAACCTTTTGGCAGATAGCTGGATGATAGATTAGCTGTGTAGCAATTGGGGATGTGATAATAAATATGATAGAATAAGTGTCTAGTAAAATTATGCCTTGGACATGATGTGACAGTAGTACTGTTCTCTGGGGAAGGAGTAATATTTTGATGATGTAAGAAAGAGGCAGGACTCTGAGAAAAACCAAATAACCTTACAGAGGGGCAGAATGGATGAAACGACAACATCGGAGAAGACTATTATAGCACACATCTTGCAAATGAAGTCTTCTACTATAATTTAAAAGTCTTTAGGAAGAGGTTTGAATCAAACTACTATAATGTTCAATGTATCTGAAGAACCACTATGTTACAATTTTGTTCAGGTGTCTTCCTGTTTCAGTGTCAATCCTTATTCCCCTGTTTTCCGAAAGGAGTGTCATATTGAGCTCTTTTTCATGGAAATCATATTAATAAGTAGTGGCCTTTGGGGGGTAGAGTTGGTAGCTATCCCACAGAAATGTTTGTTCCATCCACACTAATACATGCAGTGTATTGGAGTTATAAACTTGGTTCATCATTTTTGGAGGTGCAATTTAAAATTCACAAGAAAGACATTGTAGAAAAAGATATTATACTCTCTCAAGTTTCTGACACTCATTTCCAATGTCAGCCCTGCTCAACTTGAACTTCTAAGTAACGATTATTCTTAGCACCATTTGGATGAGAAAGGTAAAGTTTACTAGATGTCAAGTGATATGCACCAATGCAAAGCCAGAACTGAAAGTTGCATGCCAAAATACCAGTGTAACTTTCTCCTTCCCGAAGGTGCCTCTCATGCTTGTTCCCCTCCAAGTCCAATCAAGTTCAAAATAAATGTTTTTAAAATGGTCTTCTGAGGAATGCAGCTGAGCTCAGCTTCCAAACTATTGACTTTCAGACAGTGCTCGGAGTGGAATGGTAAACTCTTATCCCTCTGATGTATGCCCCCCTCCCATCAGACCCCAGCGTGTATGGCAGACTGGCACCAAAATAGCTTCTGGAGGCACAGTAGAGTAGCCTAGTAGGAGCCGTGGTGGCCAGTGGTTAGAACGCAGTACTGCAGGCTACTTCTGTTGACTGCTGGCTGACTGCAATTTTGTAGTTCAAATCTCACCAGGCTCAAGGCTGACTCAGTCTTCTGTCCTTCCAAGGTTGGTAAAATGAGGACCTCAATTGTTGGGGGCAATAGGCTTACTCTGTAAACCACTTAGAGAGGGCTGCAAAGCACTGTAAAGTGATATATAAATCTAAGTTCTATTGATATTGCTATAGTAGTATAGCATCAAAGCATCAAGGTGGCATCTGATTACATCTGGTGGTAGATATTTCACTCCTGAAGCCTTGAAGAGTTGATATTCGTTTAGCTTTTATCTACATTCTGTTTCTTGGGACATGTCGAAGGATAAAATCCTGGAAATGTTCCTCAGCTGCTAGAGCATTTGCTGTATACTTGATCCTCAATCTGCAACGTTATTTGAAAGCGTGTTTCCCTCTTTGGCTGCCAACATACAATAGTATTTAATGTGTAACTGGGAGATAATACTTATAGCTTTTTAATAGGGTTGGTATATTTTGTAGGGATGTTTTATATATTGCAAACCTTTTTTGGGATTTATAGAAATGAGAAGTCATCTACAATTTGGTTTAATGAACAATCAGGAAATGGTATTAATTTCATATGTATGTCAATGGTGAAATTCATTTTTTTTTACTACCGGTTCTGTGGGCATGGCGTGGTGGACATGTCATGGCTTGGTGGGTGTGGCAGGGGAATCTCCATTCCCACCCCACCCAGGGGAAGGATACTGCAAAATCTCCATTCCTAACCCACTCTCGGGCCAGCCAGAGATGGCATTTGCTGGTTCTCTGAATTACTCAGAATTTCCACTATTACACACACACACACACACAGACACACACACACACACACACGATGTCTCACTTGCCATCTTCAGGCTGGGTTTTGGGCTTAAAGTGTGGTCAGAGCTGCCATCTTCTGTGGGCATGGCGTGGTGGACATGTCATGGCTTGGTGGGTGTGGCAGGGGAATCTCCATTCCCACCCCACCCAGGGGAAGGATACTGCAAAATCTCCATTCCTAACCCACTCTCGGGCCAGCCAGAGATGGCATTTGCTGGTTCTCTGAATTACTCAGAATTTCCACTATTACACACACACACACACACAGACACACACACACACACACACGATGTCTCACTTGCCATCTTCAGGCTGGGTTTTGGGCTTAAAGTGTGGTCAGAGCTGCCATCTTTCTGTAAATATTGGTGGGGTGTGTATGGAGTGCTGGCTTTGTTTCAGTAAGTGGAATGATTGGTTGTGTGGATATATCATGATTGGTAGATTGGTGCTGGCTGTGTGTCCGTTGTTGTTTAGTGTTGTAATGGCCTGGGTGGTGGGTGGGGCTCATTTGTTGAATAGGGCTGGTTTCCAGATGTCTGGTGGGTGGGAGGTATAGTCACATTTATTCATGTTGTCGGGGTGTTTCTCTATTTCGATAGCTTCCATAATTATTCTCTTGTTGAAGTGTTCAGTTTTGGAGATTAACCTGGTTCCTTCAAAATTAATTTCATGTCTTGTAGCTTTAAGGTGCTGGAAAAGGGAGGAAGTTTTTTCTTTTTTCTCTTACTGCGTTCTTGCGTTCTGCGATGTGTGAATTTATTCTCCTGTTCGTTTGTCCTATATATGTTGCAGTGCAGATTTTGCAAGGTATTTCGTAGACTCTGGTTTTCTAGCTGGATTTTGTCTTTGGGGTTTCTTAAGATGTTGGCTATTTTTTGGTCAGTGTTGAAGGCTGTCTTGATATTGCATTTGTGGAGAATTTTGCTGCTTTTTATCTGTGATGCCTTTGAAGTAAGGGAGGAGGCGATGCCGTTGCCCTGTTCTGGGTCTCATTTTTTGGGGGGAGTCTCCCTTTGGATTAGGTTGGTAATTGTTTTTCTTTGGAATCCGTTGGAGATTAATACGTTTGTGAAAGTGTGTAACTCAGTTTTCAGGTGGTCTTTGTTGGCTAGGCATTTGGTTCTGGAGATGAGGGTCTTGGCTACAGAGTTGAACTGTGCAGGGTGGTGATGGGATTGTGTGTTTAAGTAGCGGTTGGCCAAATCATGAAAGTGTCATCAACCTATCTAAGCCAGAGTTTGGGTTTGTGTTCAGATTTATCTAAGGCATTAGTTTCAAAATGTTCCATGTATAAGTTTGTGATGACGGGTGAGAGGGGTGATGCCATGGGTGCTCCTTCTATATGTTTGTATCTTTGTCCATTATGGATGAAGTATGTGTTGGTTAGGCAGTGGTTGGTCAGGTCCAGGATGTGTTTAGGGGGGTTGTGTTTGTTCTGGATAGCTGTCAAGGCTTCTTTTCTAGGCACTTGGGTGAAAAGGGATATGACATTGAAGCTCATGAGTAGGTCGCTGGGTTGTAGGTTTTGTTTCTTTATTGTTTCTATGAAGTGGAGTGAGTTTTGTATGTGTGAGGTGATGGATTCTGCGTAGGGTTGGAGTTGTTTGGCGAGGAATTTGGCAAGATTCTGTAGAGGTGAGCCTATGGAGCTGACTATGTGTCTGAGTGGTGTTCCTTCTTTCTGTATCTTGGGGAGGCCATAGAGTTTGGGGCATCTGAAAGATTTCTCTCTGGGGATGATTCTTTCCTGGATCTCTTCACTGATGAGAGAGGCTTTTCTTTTGGATTTGGTGGTTTTTTCCAGGTAGGTGGTGGGGTCTGTGTTTAGAGGTTTGTAAGCGGGGTCTTGGAGTAGGTTGGATAGTTTGGCTTGATAGTCAGACGTGTTCATCACCACTGTGGCGTTACCTTTGTCTGCTGGGAGAATGATTATGTTGTTGTCTTTCTTTAGGTTGATGAATACTTTTTCTTCTTGTTGTTGTAAGTTGCTTCTGGGTGGATTACTGGAGCAAAGGATGTTGGTGACTGCAAGTCTGATGTTATTGGTTTCATCTGGGTTGATTTTGGTGAGTGCACATGATGTCTTCGCACATGATGTCTTCAGTGGGGATGTGTTTAGGGATGACTGCAAAGTTGAATCCTCTGGAAAAGAGATTGGTTTCAGCTGTGGTGAGGGTTCTGTCTGATACGTTGTGTACTGTTTGTTTCATGAGTTGCTGTGGAGGAGGGTTGGGCTTCTGTTGTTTTTCTAGTCTGTGGAGTTTGTTGGTGTGTTTGTGTGTCTTGTAGGAGGTTTCTGTTTCGGATCTCCAAAGGGCTAGTTGTTTGGATTTGTCACAGAGTGCTGGGTGGATTTTGTTGCTGAGTTTGAGGTGAAGAGTGAGTAGGTCCTGGCTGGTTTGGTCTAGTAGGAATCTTTTCCTGTAGAGTTCATTTCTGATTAAGGCTAATTTAGTTCTTTTCAGGATCCTTTGGTGGCTGAGGTTTTAGAATGGAATTTTAGTTGGAAGCATGTGGGGATCAGGCTTTTGTCTTGGCAAGAGCGTAGGAATGTGAAGTCACATAAGATGGTGGCCCTTTGGACTTCAAGTTTCTCATAGGATCTGGTGAGTAGGAAGGTTTCCTCCCCATAGAGGTAAGATATTTGCTTTCGTAGATTTTCACAAGTATAGGTATGTTGGTCTTGTTGTATTTGGGTCTTTTCCCATGTAAGATTGAGATTGTTTTGGCACACACACACACACACATACATACACACACACACACCACAGTTTTGGATAGACTATACAGATGTCTTCCCATTATTCCAGGTCTCTTTTGAATGAATCCCTGAATGTGGCTATTTGCATGTTGATGCAGCCATTTGTACAGAAGACCATTTTCATGTGGAATTCCTAAACAGGATACACAGGAGAGGTGATCAGCTTTTACAGCCTGTTACACAATTTTCTAGCTCAGTTCTCCTCTGTGTGATAAAAAAATACACTCATTCAGAGACAATAACATTGCAGTAATGGGTCCCAAGGCACCATCTAAAAATGCATCAAGCCGTTTTTCTATGCTGAAGATCATCTTCATTAGAAAGTGACAAGTTGGTGTGTATGTGAAATGGGTCACTCTAATTAAATATTGGGCAGTCAGGCCAACTGGAAACAGAAAAAAAAGAGGAAGCCCCAGATGTGAGAAACTGTAGCAATTACACTCTCTCATGAAATTAGCTGTTGAACGAGAATGGCATTACTCTTCCACCTCTAGTACACAGCCGCTGAGGAATCACAAAACTATTAGGTATATATGAATGGGACATTTTACCCATAGGACATCTCTAAATTGTATGAAGCAAATTCACCTTTTCCCATTACGGATTTCAGAATCAGTAAGATTCAGAGAGTAAAAGGTTGAAAGGTTTTCTGGCTAGAGTAGACAAATGTGTGTGTGGGTATATATATATATGCATACACTTATACATAAACAAACATATACATATACTTATGTATACATAGATATACATACATATGTAGGGGTGAAGTGGCTCACTGACTAAGACGCTGAGCTTGTTGATCAGAACGGTCAGCAGTTCAGTGGTTCGAATCCTCTAGTGCTGCGTAATGGAGTGAGCTCCCGTTACTTGTTCCAGTTTCTGCCAACCTAGCAGTTTGAAAGCATGTAACAAATGCAAGTAGAAAAATGGAGACCACTTTGGTGGGAAGGTTAACAGCGCTCCATGGGCCTTCGGCGTTTAGTCATGCCGGCCTCATGACCACACGACCATGGACAGCGCTGGCTCTTTGGCTTAAAAACAGAGATGAGCACCACCCCCTAGAGTCAGGAATGACTAGCACGCATGTGCGGGGGAAACTTTACCTTTACTGTGTATGTGTATGTGTATATCAGTGGTGGGTTGCAGATGGTATGTCCCGGTACGGGCGTACCAGAGCCTGCCCAGAGCACCAGGTACCATTCTGGTATGGTGCTCCGGAGGGCCCACCCGCCTGCCCAAGCTCCTTACCTGTCTTTAAACTCTGTCTTTAAACTCTTTAAACTCTTCAGCACTTCTGCACACGCATACGGTGTGTACAGTGCCTACGTGACGCTCCGCTGGGCAGCTGGAGCCTTGTGGCTTCCTGGAGCAATGGCGGTCTGCCTGAGAGCTCCTTAGATCCACGAGCTCTTTTAAGGGAGCAGGGGGTGCTGCCGGCCCGCTTTTACATCATGGGGACCAGGTGTCCAATAAACAGCCACCCTGGGTCTTTTTATGACCCAAGGGGGGTCTCCCAGGGTGGCTTGAAGACCTTGAAGACCTGGAAATAGCTCGGAGAGTGGACCGGTGAGCTGCCGATGAGAGACGCTGCCCAAAAACGCCGTTTTTGAGACCGGAGGAGTTGAGTTCGCCGTTCTGGGAGCGGAGAGGTTTGGAGGAGCTCGGAAGAATGGCGAAAGGTGAAGAAACGGCGCTTGGAGCGTGCGGGGGCGTGCTATTGTCGTTTTTGGAGGCTTGTGGCTTGGAGCGAGCTCTGGGGCGGCGGTGAATGGAAATGGCCGTCCCTGGGGCGGCGCCAATCCAAGCGGCGGCGGCGACGGCTGGAAAAGCCGAACGCCAAATTCCCCGGCCTGCAGCAGATTGGAGAGATGTTGGAGATGCTGGAGGTCGAGTGGGAGGATTGAAGGTCGATAGGACTGGATAGGACTGGAGCAGGAAGGACTGGAGGCCGGTAGGAGCGGCGTTGGGGCTTGTAATGGTTTGGCTGGAGTGCTTAGAACATGGATGCAGGCCTAGGCAAGACCTAAATGCCGAAGGCCTGGTAGGAGAAGGGCTGCGTTCCAGGAGGCTGCTTGGAGGCTGGGGGGGAGGCTTGCTGGGAACTGGCAGGCTTGTTGGGAACTGGCAGGAGGTTTAACATCAGACTTGGCAGGGGAGTTTTTTACCCCCTGCCAGCCACCTCCTTGACTGTTCCGTTTACCCCACCCTGCTGACTTTTGGATTAACAACTGCCCCTGTTTTTCATCTGTGCGCGCCCTGGAGGTTTTTACCTCCCTATCTTCATCTGACTGACCATCTGCCCCTTGCCCATTATCAAGCAAAAATCCATCTACCCCTCGCCATCCACCATTGACCACCCACTAGCCCCCACTTACTGACCGGCACCTGACCATCTTATTATCATCACTACCCCCCCCTCATCTTGGACTGGATGATTCTCTTTGCACCGGTACCCGGCCTTTTCAATTTTATTGGACTATGGCGTATGACCACACCATCTGCAGCACAGAGCCTAGGCCCTGATGAATTTTTAACAGCATATGTACTCTAGGCTAGACCTAATCCTACTGCGGGAATCCCCCTTCTCGCAGGTGTGGCCCTCCGCCCTTTCAAGGGCCCACCTTGATGACGGATTCATTAATCCCAAGAGGTGGAGGAAGCGGAGACTTAGGGGGTTTTTAGTCAAATGTTTTTTAAATTCTTTTAGGGGTTTAGGGGTTGGGGGGTGGGTGGGTCAGATCAGGAGCGATGACAGAGCAGGTCACCAGGTGGGGTCTTGAGCAGAAGGAGCAGAGAGGAGGAGTGGGGAGAGGATATCATTCCTATACAGGGCTCTTTGATTAACTACATGGGGCTTCCCTTGAAATGCACTTTGGAGACTGCAGTTGGTCCAGAATGCGGCCGCGTGGGTGATTATGGGGAGTACTAAGTACTCCCATGTGACACCTCTCCTGCGCGAGCTGCACTGGCTTCCTGTGGTCTATCGAGTGCGTTTCAAGGTCTTGATTACGATCTTTAAAGCACTCCATGGCTCAGGACCTAGTTACCTGCGGGATCGTATTCTGCCCCATACATCCCTACGACCCATCCGCTCACACAGAGAGGGACTTCTCCAGGTGCCGTCCACCAGACAGTGCCATGGGGTGGCGCCTAGGAGCAGAGCCTTCTCTGTGGCGGGCCCAGCCCTGTGGAATGACCTCCCCCCGGATATTAGGACCACTACTGACCTCCGCTCCTTCCGTGTTAAGCTCAAGACCCACCTATTCCAAATAGCTGGCCTGGCTCAACCATAACTTCGTAACGCTCCTGATGGGTTTTTTTACTTTAGTAATTTTATTTAAGGGGATTTTAAATTGTGTTTTTAATTGTGTTTTTTAATTGTGTTTTTAATTGTCCTTCACTTATAAGTCAACTCTCCTCCATGCACATATGTATATGTCTCTGTTCTTTTTGTATATATGTTTGTCTTATGTGCATTTTTATCCGTTTTGATTGTACGCCGCCCCGAGTCCTTCGGGAGAGGGTTGCGGCTAATCAAATAAAATTATTGATTATTATTATTGATTGTGGAGGCGTTGCTGGATGTTCTGATAACTTGTGTAAGAGAAAGAGGGTGAAGATAACTCCTCCCTATCAGTTCCCAGAGTTTATGCCAGAATATCTATGGAGATGCATGCACGTGCTGTGCACATGTGCAGGTGTGCTGCATGCGTTCATGTGGAGGACACTGGGCCCCATTGCAACCGTACAGGTTGCAGCGGGTTCCGGAACCACCACTGATGTATATGTATATATGTGTATGTGTACACAGCAGTGGTGGGTTCTGGATCCCGGTGCAACCGGTGCGGTGCAATGGGGCCCGGCATCCCCCACGTGCCATATCAGGACATACCGCCTGTAACCCACCACTGGTACACACACATATCTAGCAATTTGAGCAGATGTAGAGTTGAGTTGTTTGCCAATATCCCAAAAGATATTTTTTTTCAAAAGTCAGTCGGATTTTCTTTTTCCTAGGAAAAAAAATGTCCAGTTGCCTTTTGAAAAAGTACATTTGGGACAACTGTGACCTGGGATGACTGAGAATCTTCATAGACATTTAAGTTGACAACAGTTTATGGCTTGCTATGTACAGGTAGTCCTCCACTTACAACCACAATTGAGCCCAACATTTCTGTTGCCAAACAAGACAGTTATTAGGTGAGTTGCACCTCATTTTATGACCTGCATTATTCATTTATATTTCACATTTCTTAACTGCCCATCTCTGTCATTGTGTCAGTGATTTACCACTGTTAACTGTTTTATTGTCATATGAGACTGTGAGAGGCGAAATCCTGGAGTAGCATCATGAAACAAGGCTTTTCTGGGAAAGTCTATCCTTGTTTCCATAACCCCTTTTCATTCCCCATGACCATAAATAGTAGGGGAATGTAGAAATGGGATGTAAAACAATGGGATGTCTAAAGAAAACAAAAAGTGACCTTTCCCTCATTGGAACCTAGTTCATTCACTGGATTCTGCAGACTGCCTATGTGTGACTAAAACCATGTTTATTAAGAAGGTCCAGAGGCAAATCCAAAGGGGCATTTATGAAGGAAATGAAATGCTGTCACAGTTCTTACTTACATGCCTGAATACACAAGGGAAAGGAAAGGAAGCCCACTGTTCTTCCTGTCAGGGTTCCAAGTAACAGCCCAAATGAAATCAAAACACCAAGCTTCCCCGAGGTATCGATTTATTAGGCATGTCGTATTGGCACAGCTGGAGAAAACCTATCAAGTTCCTCTGAAGTTCCCTGGGTTTTTCCAACCCAGTTCAAAGTCCCAAGTTCTTTCCCACATTACACACCACCATCACAAGCCCCAATCAGGTCTCTCTCCTCATCCCGGATGACTCCCATCCATGCCCCTCCAGGTGCTGGTTTGGTTCCCAGAAGAAAGAATGTTATTTTGGCTACATATTCCCCCAGCTATCTCTACTGCCGCCCTTCCTTTCTGACTGCTCCATCCAGCCTCGCTATGACAACCCTGAAGACATTCAAAGATGGCTCCAGAGTTGACACTCCCTATAGAAGGAAAGCTGAAGGGAAAAAATCCTTGAACCTTCCAATCAGTAGAAAACATAGTCAAGGAGAAAAACATAGGAAGATCCTATGATAATAAGATTTGGCATAATATTGGTAGAGAGGGGAGGGTCAAAGTTTAAATCAGAGTCTTCTCTCATATCCCTTTAAGACTGAAGATTGGGAAGTGGGCAAAACACTCTACTCCTTATATACCTTTATGGCCATTGCTGGTGGCTTCCATTTTCTTTTTCCTAAAGCCACACTCCAAATAATGCTATATGATCACTCTTAAAGCCTTGAGAAAGAACAATAAGTAAGAGTAGAAACAAGAATCAGTTGTTTCCATTCTAAAAGTCCCTCTCTGAGGAAGATGTTCAAAAATGTGAAAATAAAGTAAATAAATAAAGTAAAATAATGGTGGAAATGTGATTTCACTGACAGAAGTATCTCAGGAAATGGATGAATATCAATGTAGGTTTAAATTAAGATGACAGGATACTCCATGGAATGTTTACTGTTATTTTATTTCTGTTTCCTATTTGTATATTTAAATTATTATTTTTATTTGCTTACTCATTCATTCTACTTATTCTGCTATTAATCTGTTTATTAATCACAGCCATCTAAGCAGATCCCAAAGGCAATAGATTCTACAGTTTACCTGCATTTTGCACTTATTTATCATGAAATATCATCCGTAACCTTCTTGGCTTAGAGATTTTCTGCTTCAGAAAATCTCTTAAAGTAGAGAATTTGCTCTCATCAGATATGGTAAAGGCCACCCATTTAAATTCTTTTTAAAGTGGATTAGATAGTTTCAAGAAGAAGAGGTCAATCAAAGGCTTCTAGTCATATTGTCTTTGGATTCAAAGGCAGCACATTTTAAATTCTAACTATTTGGAAGGAATATGGAAGAATGTCCTTATCTTAGCCTTCTGTTATGAGCATTCTGGATAGGTACTGTATGTTTGCTTTATCTGTTATTCTCAACCTTGACAATTTTAAAATGTGTGTACTTCAACTCCCAGAATTTCCCCGTCACTCATAGCTCTTATGTTCTGTTCAGATCCACCATAGTGCTTATGTTTTGGCATTCGAGCCATGTTGGCACAGTGGTTATAGTGGAGTACTACAGGCTGCTTCTGCTGATAGCCGGCTGCCTGCAATTTGGCAGTTCAAATCTCACCAGGCTCAAGATTGACTCAGCCTCCCATCCTTCCAAGATGGGTAAAATGAAGACCTTGATTGTTTGTGCCAATATTCTGGCTCTGTAAACTGCTTAGAGAGGGCTATAAAGCACTGTAAAGCAGTATATAAGTCTCAGTGATATTGCTAGATTCACCAAAGAGATCACTTCTCTCATTTTTTAGCTTTAAAATGTCAGAACTATCATCCTGCTGCACCAGCAATGCTTTGCCGGATGCCAGTCTGCCATATGCAATAGAGGGTAGGGAACTGCAGGGAAGCAAGGGTCTGGGGTAAGGAGAATCGAAACTACTCATTGTGCCATCCAATGAGAGCCGCTGGCTAGTCCAAGGTCACACCATGGAATGAAACACCCTCCAGCCCGCCAAGCCTGGGACTGTTACCAAAACAATTTGTTTGACTATAATTGGACAAGGGGAGATATCCAGGGAGGAAGGAGAAGGGAGGGAAGGAACGTATTAATCAGATGCTTTGGGTGTGAAAAACCAGATTTGGCTTTGCTATGCTGTAACCACTTGGCTTTAGTAATGTGTATTTTCACTAGGAATGGAGTTGAGAGTCTTTCTTTTCCAATTGACCATGTTGGGACAGCAGGCATAAAGGTTATCAGGGCCAAGGACAAACATACTCCTCACCCTAAATTCTGAGTTTATCTATCATAATGTACAATACAATACAATAGTAGAGTTGGAAGGGACCTTGGAGGTCTTCTAGTCCAACCCCCTGCCTAGGCAGGAAACCCTATACTGTTTCAGACAGATGGATATCCAACATCTTCTTAAAGACTTCCAGTGTTGGGGCATTCACAACTTCTGGAGGCAAGCTGTTCCACTGATTAATTGTTCTAACTGCCAGGAAATTTCTACTCAGTTCTAAGTTGCTTCTCTCCTTGATTAGTTTCCACCCATTGCTTCTTGTTCTACACTCAGGTGCTTTGGAAAATAGTTTGACTCCCTCTTCTTTGTGGCAACCTCTGAGATATTGGAACATTGCTATCATGTCTCCCCTAGTCCTTCTTTCTCTTAAGCTAAACATACCCAGTTCCTGCAACAGTTCTTCATATGTTTTAGTCTCCAGTCCCCTAATCATCTATGTTGCTCTTCTCTGCACTCTTTGTAGAGTCTCCACATCTTTTTTACATCGTGGCGACCAGAACTGAATGCAGTATTCCAAGTGTGGCCTTACCAAGGCATTATAAAGTGGTATTCACACTTCACGTGATCTTGATTCTATCCCTCTGTTGATGCAGCCTAGAACTGTGTTGGCTTTTTTGGCAGCTGCTGCACACTGCTGGCTCATATTTAAATGGTTGTCCACTAGAACTCCAAGATCCCTCTCACAGTTAATACTATTGAGCACGGTACCACCTAAACTGTACCTGTGCATTCCGTTTTTGTTGCCTAAATGTAGAACCTTACTCTTTTCACCATTGAATTTCATTTTATTAAATAGTGCCCAATGTTCCATTTATGGCAGCCTCTATTTTTTAATGATCAGTGAAATAACAGCTAGCTTATAGGGTAGATTCCACAGCTTAGGGGTTTTAGCTCCAGAAATTAGAAATAATATCATTTCAGAAAAGGACAGAAATATAATGATTGAAAAATGCATGAATAGGAATTGGCTGGTTAGTGAGACCTGCACTCTAGAAGATTTAATTGGGTCTCTATCAACTGCAGCACATTTTTTTTGAAAAAGTAAGGCTTTGCAAACTCTATGGGTAGGAAAAAAAGACTTCAATGAACAAGAGAATGTTGATCAAAATTATGGGAGAATTATTCATTCCTGGGAAGAGAACAAATGTGGATATTTCTTATTATTCTTATAACTTACCATTGGGATTCTACTCTTTCCACAGCTATAAAAATAACACAAATGTCAGAAAGTTCAACTTTTAAAAGGTAAATTGGAAGAAAAAAAAATCCTTGGTGAAATCTACTGTTACATGCATAGATAGTTGCTTGTACAATGAGACTTTCCCCTAACTTTTGGCCTTGTAGCGTGCCTATTCTATCAAGGTCATCTTCCTTACTCTCTACAGATAAGATACAGTATGAAGAGGCAAGAAGGCAGTTGATTTCCATAATTTTATTGGAATTAACTAGGCATTTCTGATCCAGGTGAATACACCTCAAGGAATATTAGGAACTGCCTTCTACTTAAAGATATAATTTGTTTTTCGGGCCAGTATCTTTGACATTGTATGATAATATCTCTTCAACTTTCATGCAGGTTTTTTGCATGCTTACCTAGATCTTTTTGGGATATCCTGGATCTTCCTCATCCTAGTGTATATACCTACCTATCAGTGAAATTATATTAGATTGCATTAACTGTAGAGAACCGGTGAATGTATATGATGCATTTTTTTTCATAGAGAAGGGTATTCCTCCAAATGGGACTCCATCTACATCAGAAATAATTGGGGGGGGGGCTTGAGAGAATGGAGTAAAGGGCAAAATAGATGTCTTAAACTGTTTGGTTCCTTATGTAATAATAGCAATAACACTTAGACTTATATACCACTTCACAGTCCTTTTACAGCCCTCTCTAAGCTGTTTTACAGAGTCAGCATATTCTCCCCAACAATCTGGGTCCTCATTTTATCCACCTCAGAAGGATGGAAGTCTGAGTCAACCTTGAGCCTGGTGAGCTTCGAATTGCCAAATTGCAGGCAGTCAGCAGAAGTAGCCTGCAGTACTGCATTCTAACCACTGCACTACGGCAGCGCTTGGAATTTTAACAGATAAAGACATTAGCTGCATTTTTTCCCATTGTTAGTGAAGTGACCCACCTCCTTGTTAGTTTATAGGAAAAATCTTAGAAACAAAATCTATGCAAGAGTATAGTGCTTCCAAATGGGAACTAGTTAAGCTGCTGGAATACTTGTAATCCCTTAATAAGTCTTGCTAAAGGGGACTTTATGTAAATCATGCTCAGAAAGAATCACATTAGTTTTAAGATACTTGTCAATGAGTATGATACACACAGACACAGACACAATTAATCAGTGGAATAACTTGCCTCCAGAAGTTGTGGGTGCTCCAACATTGGAGGTTTTTAAGAAGAGATTGGACTACTATTTGTCTGAAATGGTATAGAATTTTCTATTTGAGCAGGGAGTTGGACTAGAAGACCTTATTCTGACACACCCTCTCACACTCATACACATAGCAAATTGGAGTTTGGTCCTAGCCATTTTTGGAGTGCAGCCCTCAGCATATATACAAAACTAACTGGAGCCCTTGATCCAGGGGTGGGCTGCTGTGAGTTTGCATGGGTTCAGGTGATCCTCTAGCTAGGGTTCTGCCCAGTTTGGCGAACCCCCAAATGGCTGCCCACGCCCACTCCTCCCCACCCCTCCTGGCCCTCACTGCCCCTCTCAGGAGTCTCCACGCGGCCCATTCATCATGCCAGGTAAGTACAGGACCTGCACGGTGGGAGTGGGGAAAACAAGTCTACCAGAGGTTTTGGAAGTCTGGAAATGAGCCTGTTTCCGGCCTCCGGGGGGCTTTTGGGGGGCTTCCGGAGGCCGGGGGAAGCAGTTTTCGCCCTCTCAGAGGCTCAAGGAAAGCCTCCGAAGCTTGGGGAGGGCAAAAAACACCCTCCCCAGAGTGGTGCAGAAGACAGCTAGGCCACACCCACCCAGCAATAGGGCAGTGAACCCGTTGCTGCAATTTCTGAATCCCACACCTGCCTGGTCCAATGAAAATACTGCAACCTGCTTTGTATCTTTAAAAAACTCAAGCTATCACACTCTAGCCAGCTCTTTATAAAGATTTATAATGCATTTGTTCAGCTGAAGGTCTTCAAAGAATTTCAGCTTCTCTTCCCACAGTCACTGGCCATTGTTCATGCTGAAGTTAGGCCATGACTGCTTAAAGTGATTATTCTATTGTGAGTTTCCTGCCAGTAATATTTGGCCATGGTTCTTGATGCATATAAGTGTGCTATCTCCAAAAGACCATGATCTATCTCCCCAGCAGTTGATAGAGGTCTCCGGTCTTATCCTTGTAGGAGCCCATGCTCAGTGGTGCCTCTCATGTATTTCCAAGAATGAGATTAGAAGTGGACTTGGCAGAAGCTCAGGACTGCTTTGCCAATTCAGAGGAAAATGGACCAAAATGTGCTACAAGAAAGTGAGAGAGAGAGCAGTCCTGAATTCACTGGAAGATCCTACCATACTTAATCAACTGAACTTACTACAACAACAAATTTATTTGTTGACTGTTTCAGATATTGAAACTCGAATATACAAAACAACCTGTTTTTGAACATGTATATAAACTAGGGAGATGGTTGGCATACAAACAAACAAAAAAAAATGATAGCCAAGCTTCAAGAGGGGAATAAGACTTATATGGATAACAAAGGACTTTTTTTGGAATTATTATACCAATTTATATGAAAAACAAAAATAGCTCACCCCATCACTTGGGTCTCAAACCGCCTGGTCAATAGCACATGGTCTTAACTGCTAGGCCATCATACCCCCCAGTGGTGGGTTCCGGGTATATTAAGCATTTCAACATTATAAAACTCTCCATTTTTCTTCTTAATATCTTCTAGTAATGATATCATATTAACATTAAACCTCATTATTCTCATCATACACATGCTGACAGTTTTCATCTTATTTATATCTCTATCTAAATATATTGTCCACTTATTTTTTAGTCTTCTTCATTTCCAAAGTCCTTTTTTTATTCTCCAATTATTGGTAAAATACTTCCCAAATCATATAATATTCAGTTTGCTCTTTCTCCTTAATTGCTAAAGTTAATCGGTTCATTTCTGCACATTCTAATATTTTCCTTATCAACTTCTCATCAATAGGAATCTCTACACTTTTCCAATGTTGTGCAAATGCAATTCTCGCTGTGGTTAATACACGAATGATTAAATATACATTCTCTTTATTATAAATTTCAGGTAGAATTCCAAGCAGAAAAAGTTTCTGGCTTCAGCTCAATATATGTCATTGTATCATCTCTTTCAACCATGTCTTAATTTTTGTCCAATACTTCTTTGCCTCTCCACGTATCCACCACATATGATAGTAAGATCCAGGTACTTGGTAGCACTTCCAACATTTAGCTGAGTTGTCTTTAATCATCTTTGCCACCCTCACTGGTGGTAAATGCGATTTGTAAAACATCTTATACAAATCATCTTTATATGCAGTTGACATTGTTAGTTTATAATTCCAATCTCACAATTTCTGCCATTTATCTAATTCTATCATATAGCCAATTTTTTTCCACCCATGCTATCATTGACTGAGACACTGATTTGATCATCATGTCCAGTTCTGGGAATCACCCATTGAGAAGAAGTCAGATAAGATAGGGAAGATTTGGAGTAGAACCATTAGATGAGCAGGGCAGTAGAAACTAGAAAGTACTACGGAGAGAGACTGAAATTGGAATATTTAGGTGGGAGAATAGAAGAGGGAGGAATATATTCAAATGCTTGAGAGGAGGCCATGCGTAAGAAATTCAAGACCTCTTGCCCATCATTCTGAAATACAGGATTCTAAATAATGAATACAGTTAAGTTAAAGAAAGGGAGAAACTAATTGAATGTTAAGGGGGAAAATTCCTAGCAGTAAGATTAATGATTGGTTCAGCAGCAGAACCAATTACAGAGAGAGTTGGTGGGATCTTCATCAATTTATTTATTTATTCAATTTATGTGACACCCATCTCATGAATCTGAGTGGTTTGCAAGCTAATCCCAAAGATGCTTTATTCAAAAGGCAACTGGAAATTGTTTTTCATTGAAGACATTTTGCTCCTCATGCAAGAAGCTTCTTCAGTTCCGAACTGAAGAATTTGAATGAGAAGTGAAATGTCTTCAAGGAAAAACAAAGTCCAGTTGCCTTTTGGAAAAAAAAACATATTTGGGACAACCATGACCTGGATGACGGAGACTCTCCATAGACATTTACAACTTAATAAAGCATATACATATACAAACTATTGTAAATATAAAAGCTGATTGGAATTACAAATGATTAAAACAAACTAAAAAACCTGGGGCTTGGAGAGAAGAGATGGTGATGCCTTCACTGTTACTACATCAACTACTTCCAGCTGACAATAAATATAGTCAAGCTGGAACTAGACAACCATCTTGTTTGAATACTACAATTTGAATCCCTTCACTAAGAATGGGAGGGAAGGAGATTTGATGGGCTGAAGGCCTCCCCCACCTTGGTGAATCCACAATTCTTTGTTTTTTCCACAGAATAATGTCAGAGTTTCAAATAACATCCCCAACGAAAGAAGACTCAGAGGCTTGAAGTTCCTCAAAGTTCCATTTTATTAGAGATGTCATATTGGCACATCTGGGAAAACTCAAATTTGAAAGTTTCCAGGTTTTACCCACCCAAATGAAAGTCCAAGTCCCTGCCCAGCCCCCATATGTCCATCACATGGTCCAATCAGGCACCATCCAAAACTGGAGATGCCTCCCAGTCACCTCATTGCAGCTGCAGGGCAAAATGGTCTTGACTTTCTGAGAAAAGAATGTTGTTTTGACTATATACCACCCACACTCTATGTAATCCCTGTTAAGTAATACAATACAATACAATACAATACAATACAATACAATACAATACAATACAATAGTAGAGTTGGAAGGGACCTTGGAGGTCTTCTAGTCCAACCCTCTGCCTAGGCAGGAAACCCTATACCATTTCAGACAAATAGCTATCCAACATCTTCTTAAAGACTTCCAGTGTTGGGGCATTCACAACTTCTGGAGGCAAGCTGTTCCACTGATTAATTGTTCTCACTGTCAGGAAATTTCTCCTCAGTTCTAAGTTGCTTCTCTCCTTGATTAGTTTCCACCCATTGCTTCTTGTTCTACCCTCAGGTGCTTTGGAGAATAGTTTGCCTCCCTCTTCTTTGTGGCAACCTCTGAGATATTGGAACACTGCTGTCATGTCTCCCCTAGTCCTTCTTTCTCTTAAGCTAGACATACCCAGTTCCTGCAACCGTTCTTCATATGTTTTAGTCTCCAGTCCCCTAATCATCTTTGTTGCTCTTCTCTGCACTCTTTCTAGAGTCTCCACATCTTTTTTACATTGTGGCGACCAGAACTATATGTAAAAAAGATGTGGAGACTCTAGAAAGAGTGCAGAGAAGAGCAACAAAGATGATTAGGGGACTGGAGACTAAAACATATGAAGAATGGTTGCAGGAACTGGGTATGTCTAGTTTAATAGAAAGAAGGACTAGGGGAGACATGATAGCAGGGTTCCAATATCTCAGAGGTTGCCACAAAGAAGAGGGAGGCAAACTATTCTCCAAAGCACCTGTTTTCTCCAAAGCACCTAATTAAGCTCCCCATTAGAAGAGCGAGTATGCAGAGAAGCGTAATGAGAGTGATATGGAATAACACACACAAACCAGCATACAGAGACACTGAATAGTATAAAAATATAGTAGTTTACTATGTAGAAATATAGAGGTATTCAGAGTCTGGTTAACAGTCCAAGTCATACATGGTTCAGTAATTCAGTTATCAAAATAGTCAGTCTAACACACAAAGTATAGCTAAACAGTAGCAAACCACAATACCTCAGTATACACCGATCAACGTCTAACAAAACAGAGATCTAACAGCCATTCTGTCTCCCTCTTATGGCTGCTTGAGGTAATAAACCAATTACATCTCTTAAACATTTAAAGTAACAGTAAAGTAATCATAGCTTATATACATTGCCAAGCCAAGCCCAGGGTTACATCCCTAACAATCCCCCCTCCCATTTTTCCACAATAGAAATGTGGCAGGCCTGAAGGCCCAAATGTAAAAGATAGTTTCGAGGTCTGACAAATAGTTGGTTTACTTGCAATCAAGACATAGAACTGTAGTAAAGGGAAGATCTATAAGGCCATTAAATTCAGGATCTAATACCACCATTTTATATTTAGTGAAAAACTCTTGTAACCAGGAATCCAGCTATAAATCAGAATATATACGAAAAATGAAGATGCACTGAGGTTATTGAGGAAGTTTGCAAATTTCATCTTTCTATGTTCAATTAAGGAATGTTTTTGTGTCACACCAGCAAAAACATGTTTGGATAAATATGTATTTGACTACAGCTTAGGGTAAATCCCAAACATTTAAATTTCCAAAATGCTTCTAGTGGATAAATGAATTTAAACAGAATATAAATTGCTGGGCTATATAGAGTCTTAACCATGCATTCATGAACAAAGCTCCAAAATTCCTGAGTGACTCAGAAGTCATTTTTGTTTTGTGCAGCAAAAACAAAAATTGAATTTCGCCAAAGTCTTTAAAAATGCAAAACAAACAAACAAACTAATCAATCAATCAATCAATTCTGGATGATGTTCCTATATGTATAAATATGTTGAAGAAAGAAAAAAAAATCAATGAACTTGCCTGATCAATACCTTCCCTTAGAAAAATATACAGTTTCTTCATTTTCAAAGTGTTTTATCACTGATAGGATCAATTTCCCATTCAGTGGAAATATTTACAATTATATTGTCTGGAGGAAGGAATAATCTTTGTGCAGCTGTCTTCTTAGTGGGACAAGCTGAGTAAACACAACTAAGTCTCACTCTATCAGACACAAAGTAAACATTTAAGACTGGCAACTTCATGGTTAAGGTCCATATGTGGAGGCAATGTTGTCTTTTCACTGTGAGAGGCTTAAATGGAGTCCGATTCACTAATATGTTTATTGAATCACTATGTTTATTGAAGCAAAAAATTGCTTTTCTCTTTTTTGGGTGGGGGACATTTATTTACTGATTTATTCATCGAATATATATGGCCGCCCATATCACAAAAAGTGACCATGTGTGGTGTATAGTAAAACTATAAAACAGTAATATATATAAAAAAAGTTATCCAGAATTCTTTTTAAAATCATGATTAAAGGATAAAAGAGGGGAAGAAGATGTCAACAAAGATGGAGTCCCTTCAGTGCCTTGCCAGTCCCCTGTGACACCCAGGCCTAATGGCATAACAGGTTTGAGATACTTGTGGAAATCTCTCAAATGGGTGGAAACATTCAGGGAGAGGGGAGAGAATGTTCCAGAAGGCAGGTGCCAGGGCAGAGAAGGCCCACTTCCTGGACCCCACCAAATTTAGCTTCCTAGCAGACAAGGCCTGTAGTGTACCTCTTCTACTGGTTCTGACAGATGTAATTGGGAAGAGGCGATCCCCCAAATAACCCAGTCCTGTGGCTTTAAGCAAGGTTTGGGCATTTTCTGGTCTGCAGACCACACTTGGCTACAGCTGGTCCCAGTCCAGCCCATAGCATTGGTAGCTGTATGGCCCTCCACAATGGTCCCAGTTTCTCATGTGGCCCCTTGGGAAAATTAATTCTCCACCCCTGGCTTTAAAGGTCAAAACCTGTACCTTGAATTGTATCTGGAAGAAAACTGGCATCTAATGCAGCTTGCAGACCAGAGGTGTAATTTTCAACATTCTAGGGGCACAGATAACTGCCCATTCCACTTCATTTTGTACCAGCTGATGCTTCTGGATACTTTTCAAAGGTAACCCCATTTAGAGAGCATTACAGTAGTCTATTCAGGAAATGACTAGGGTGAGACCATGATCTAGGAACAGGCACAAATGATACGCAACATGAAGCAGTGTAAAGGGTGTCCTAGCCATGATTGCCACTAGCTTGTGGCTATGCTTATCACTTCTTCAGGAGTTGTGACTCCAGGAAAAAAGCCAAGTTGCACAACATGTCTGTTTTAGGCAGTGCAACCCCATCCCAAAGATGGCATAGTCCTGGAACTAGCAGCCCACAAAAACCAAATTTATTCATTCTTACCAGGGTTCGATTGAAGCTCATTGTTCCCCTCACTATCTCCAGATACTAGGATAAGGTGACTTAATTTGCCAGGGGCAGAGATGTGTAATTGGGTATTCTGTCAGAATATGCATGAACTGGAATAGGACATAGCAACAGGTCAACCATTGGGGACTGATTGGAATAGAGCATGGCAACAAGCCAGCCAATGAATAGGCATAGAAACTAAGTCAGCCAATGAGGGCTGTGTAGAAACTGAAACAGTATTTGCTGGAGACAGCTAGGTGACTGGGGGTGGCTTAGGCTTAGTTTAACTGCCCTGTATAGAGGAGGTTCTCCCTGTCTGTCTGCTCTGAACTCTGAACTGAAACAATCTCTTCTCTCTACCATGTTGGAAGAATCTGCTGTTGTTATTGTACATTTATTCATGTGTTATTATGTATATAAAGAAATTGATGGATCCTGCTGAATCAGTTATCTCTGTGTGCTTTCTGGATGTGATTTCTACTGCAAACTCTGACATTGTCCATGTATTGATGATATCTCAACCCATGGCAACAGTTGAACTCATCCAAAGGATTCATGTGGATGTTGAATAGGAGCACTGAGGAGCACCAAACCCTACCATACCCCAAATAGGAGGATTAGGGTTCAAATAATGATGAAAGAGAACAAAATGTGATACTATCACATTTCACATTTAAAGGAGGCACTAGCTGATGAATTAACATTAACAATGTGTCTATTGCTTTTTTTTTGACTATACAAAAGATGGAGCATAACACTGAAGAAAAACAGCACAATTTATTGTGAGCAATTGTTATTGGGTTTCATTCCTGTGAGAATGTATTGAATGACCTTGGGAGACAGGAAGGATAGCCACAGACTGGACAGCTGGTGTGTACAAAGTATCTTAGTGCTACAGTCACCATCCTGGCTCAGCTCTGGGAGATGGTCCATGCATCTTGAAGTGGCCAAGTTAGAATAATATTGGACTAGACAATGTCCAGAGGTACTCCTAATATGAAGTCACCAGGAGCTGAGCTTGATGCAAATGTGATTTTAATTTAAACCCATGGTTCAAACCTAGCCATTGTCAATTATAATCTGTAGTTTATGGATTAAAGTATTAGACTAAAGCTAGTCAATTGTGGTTTATGACACAGATCACTGATAACTAAACTAAGCCTTGGCACAATGTGTCAACCCAATCAATACGAAGAATGATTTATAGCTCCAATGATGGAGTTCCAAGGATCCATCAGAGAATATTTATTTGTATGCTGGGAAATAAAGTCTTTTGATACACATTTAATGTCTCTAAAGAACTTCCTCATATTTCAACTTGGACACTGGACTTTTATGAAGATGTTTGCCTGCTTTTAAATAGCCAAAAGAAACAAAAGATAAAGGCATGACACACTGTAATACATCACATTGGTTAATGTGGCTCTTTCAGAATCTTTCCATGTTTTGTACAAAGGTCAGAAAAGATCTGGACATATTTTCAGATTCATCCATGAAAGGATACCTAATAATGCAAGGTTCCCAATTGGGAGCAGATATATAAAAATCAATAAAAATCCAATCTGTTTTACTTCCAGGGCAGATTCTGCTTTGCAAAATTTATAAGCAGGTCTTTAATACACCATCTGGACATAAATTCACTGGTCTATGCATAGTCAGAGAGGAGTTTAACTTACTCTCTGAAAATTTTGCACAGTCACATGGTGATCCAAAAGTTCTGCAAAGAAGCATCAATCTCAAGCCCTTTGCTAAAATATATTTTGTAATAAAAGGACTTCCAACCAGGACCTCCAAATATCTCCAATTTTTCAAACATTAGACAAGATGGGAGAATGACCAGACATAACCAGACCAAATTCTGTCTAATGTTCATCTCAGCATGGTCTTCCTTCAGTGAAATATTTTGCAACCAAAAATGATTGATCTGACAAACCAATAAAGCAAAATATTTGTAGCTGAATTGAGTGGTCTTTGGTGGTCTCTGAGCTTGGTTGTTTCCTTGCAGATATTTCATTACCCATACTAGATGACATCATCAGTGTCATTGCTCTTACTTAGTTTGGGTAATGAAACATTGTAAGGAAACAACTAAGCTCAGAAAGCACCAGGGAGCCCTGATCTAAAAAAGTTAAAGAGGGTTGGATCTGGTTAGGATTTAGTTGGTATAAGGTAAAGGTAAAAGTTCCCCTCACACATATGTGCTAGTCGTTCCCGACTCTAAAGGTGGTGCTCATCTCCATTTCAAAGCTGAAGAGCCAGCACTGTCTGAAGATGTCTTCATGCTCATGTGGGCAGCATGACTAAACACCAAAGGCACACGGGACACTGTTACCTTCCCACCAAGGTGGTTCCCATTTTTCTACTTGCATTTTTTTTACATGCTTTCAAACTGCTAGGTTGGCAGAAGCTGGGACAAGTAATGGGAGCTCACTCTGTTACACGGTGCTAGGGATTCAAACTGCTGAACTGCAGATCTTTCTGATCGATAAGCTCAACCTTTTAGCTACTGAACCACCATGTCCCTTTAGATGGTATACCACCAGGACATTTTATGGCTATAAGATTCATTGGTAAGTAGAAGTAACATCTAGAGCAGGGGTGTCAAACTGGTGGCCCATGGGCTGGATGCATCACAGGCAGGCCATACCCACCCCAGCTCCACAAAAGCAAAAAAAGTCACAATACATCTCATGACATCAACATGATGTGGCAAGTTTGACACCTGTGATATAGAGAAAAGCAGTGGCAAACCAACCACTTCCAAAGATAGGGAGCCAGTATAATGTAGATTTTCATCCTGGTTACTGTGGTACCCCTCCCTACGCGTGTTGGATGCGGTCACTTGCAAACCTAAGAAATGCCCAATATATGTGAACTTCTGAAAGCACAGTTATTAAGAAACCATTACAGCAAGCTGAAGGGACCCTGAAGAGCAACAGGGAGACGAATCAATCAAGAACCAGCGGCCTAGTAAAGCGAATTGTTTATATTCACTAGCCGTATCTCAGAGGTAGCATATACCTGACATGTTGACCTAGTAGGAAATAATAAATCATAAGAAGGTCATGGAGATGACTTTATGAAACACATTTCAATGCCATACTGTAATTTACACTTTGTCTGTCTATTTCATTGTCTCACCTTCGCAATGTAGCCACCAAAAGGGATGTAAGCGCTGGTTCAGGTTTTGTTCAAAGCTGCCCCAAAAGCTGTCAATATTTTCTGCAGGGACAGGCTTCAAAAATTTCAGCAACGAGTTTTCTGCCCAGTTGCTGGGTGGGCATGGCCTAGTCAGCCTCCTGCACCATTGGGGGGGGGGGTGTTTTCGCCTTCCCCAGGCTCCGGAGGCTTTTTTCGAACCTCTGGGAGGGTGAAAACTGCTTCCCCCAGGCTCCAGAGGCCCTCGGGAGGCTGGAAACAGGCCTGTTCCCAGTCTTCCACATCTTCCAGGAGGCCCATTTCCCCCCTTCTCCAAATCTCCACGTGGGCCCTGCACTTACCTCGTATCCAAAATGGACTACGTGGAGACTCCTGGGAGGGGAGGGGCAGGATGGGAGGGGCCAACCAAGGTGGGATTTGGAGGTTCTATAACGGCCATAATGTTAGTTATGGGGTCTCCCGAACCAGGGTGAACCCATAGCAGCCAACCCCTGCTTTTCTGGGTGCTCAGTATATATACCATATTTTTGGAGTATAAGATGCACCGGAGTATAAGACGCACCAAGATTTTGTAGAGGCAAATAAAAAAAGTTTTTGCACTCTGCAGACCTCCAAAAATGGCCTGTTTTTCACAAAAACGGGCCCGTATTTTGTCCAAAAAAAGGGCATGCATAACCTTTAGGAGGCTTGTAGAGTGCTCCTGGGGGCTGGGTGGGCAAAATTAGGCCTGTTTTTCACTCATTTATGCCCTTCCCAGCCTCCAGGAGCACTCTGAAAGCTTCCTAAAGGCAATGTACAACCATTTTGGTGAAGAGGGCGGGGTTTCAAGAGGCCAGAAATGCTGTATTCAGTGTATAAGATACACCCAGATTTTCACCCTCTTTTTTGAGGGAAAAAGGTATGTCTTATACTCCGAAAAATAAAGTAGTGTGCACATTGGTAACATTATATAGCAACCTGAGAGTGATTTGATTGCTTGAAGGGAGCCAGGCTTAGCCACAACTGTATCTTTCGGTCAGTCACTTTCTCTCTTTCCAGCCTGCCTCACTGGGCTGTTGCATGGGAGAATTCAGATGAAACAGTTTCACTGTAAGATTATGGATGAAAGAGATTATAAACTCTAATTCTTGTATATAAAATCGCAATGCTGTTAAAGCAACCTCTTCATAAATCGCAGACCTGATGTTACAAGAGCTGAAATTCATATTGTAATTCATAGCGATGCAAATTTGCTAATGTGGCCAATTTAGGAGAGCGAAATGCTCATAATGCCGATTTTATTTTAAGGACAAAGCTTTTTTTTTAATGAAAATCCATTTGGGTTAAAAGGGAAGGGAAGGGAGGGAGGGAAAGGAAAAAAACAGCTCCTGTTTTAATAATAGTGCAAGATTTCCCACATTCATTAAGGGAAAGCTTGTACCAGCAAAGGGCATTTGCTGAAGCTTCATGGAAAAGAGCTGAAATGTCTTTAGATTGTCAATCCCAGTGATTTCTCTCTCTCTCTCCCTCTCCCCCCCCCCCACTCTCTCTCTCATCTGCCAACAGTTAAAGCAATAATTGGGATAATTCCAGCTGTGGCAGTTGAGGGAGATGAGAAATGTTCTGGGATAAGGTGGTAGTCTACTTACTATGGTTGTAAGAGCAAGCAACAGAATGGAAATTGCTTCTGGGCAGAATACACACACACACACACACACACACACACACACACACATTATTTTGCAATACAGTGCAATACAAAAGGCATGTTCCAGTTTATCAGATAATAACAATTTGCGGTTTTTATATGAAGGGGTATAAAATATCCTATCCGGAGTGAAAGAAAAATGACTATAGAGTGAAATATCCCTTTCTTGAAAATTAAGCCTTTGTTTTCTCCCATCTGTGCCATAGTCAATTTTTATCCTCTTCTTGATGATCTCAAGAAAATAAGGAAAATTGGGGGGGGGGGGGAACTGGGTATGTCTAGTTTAATAGAAAGAAGGACTAGGGGAGACATGATAGCAGTATTCCAATACCTCAGGGGCTGCCACAAAGAAGAGGGAGTCCAGTTATTATCCAAAGCACCTGAGGGTAGAACAACAAGCAGTGGGTGGAAACTAATCAAGGAGAAAAGCAACTTAGAATTGAGAAGACATTTCCTGACAGTTGGAACAATTAATTAGTGGAATGACTTGCCTCCTGAAGTTGTGAATCCTCCAACGCTGGAAGTCTTTAAGAAGATGTTGGATAACAATTTGTCTGAAGTGGTTTAGGGTTTCCTGCCTAAGCAGGGGGTTGGACTAGAAGACCTCCAAGGTCCCTTCCAACTCTGTTATTCTATTATATTACACACTAGCAAAAAGAAGGGAGAAAAAGCTATATGACAACAAATTTATTTGACGTCTTCTCTTGCCACGAGGAGACAAGAGTGCTTGTTAGATATGAAATTTTGCAGAACATTTTCCCTAAAGGATAGCCCTATTTGAATTTCAGTTATTCTCTGAAGGGAAGGACACATCCAATTGAGTTCTATAAAATATTTCTTCACTGCTTATACGGTTGTGATATTTAACTACATGTTAGAATTTCAAAGCATGCAATTAAGGAGGTGCAAATTTTGGTGGTAATGTTTTCTATGCATTGCATTTTACTCATGACTTTTATTTTACAAGGAAAAAAGTTTTTTTTTCTCTCCCCATTCATTTCTGAATTAGGCCAAGAACAATTTGTTTCAGCTGTCATCAGCCTCCTTCTTTTATCCTTTATACCAGCAGGTACATAAGTGGATTGCTAAATAGTTTTTTTAAAAAAAAATATTGCTGAACTAGCTGCATTTATGATTGCATCAAGATTCTTTTTGGAACAGATTTAATGATGTAGTGATTAAAAGAAAAAACCCTCACAAATAAAAAAAAGCTTCTCTAAAATCAGATCAGATCAGCTCAGGAGTGAGAACAGAGATGGAAAAGCTAAAACTTAAGTTTAGTTCAGGCAGAACAAAAAGGAAGAATGAAGGAAAAGTAAATGAAATCAAAATTTGACAAATCTCCCATCCTCGCACATTAATAATAATGGGGCTGAAATGTATATCTCTATATGATTTGAAGTTCCCCTCAATTGCTTTCCTATCAATCCAGAGAATAATTCCTGAAACTTCAGTAATTGCTAATAATATAACCCAGAACTGCTGAATCTTAAAAGGAATTCAGCTCTGGGAACTGTGGCTACCACACCAATTCTGTGAGAAAGACCAAGGGCACAATGTTTCATGATTTTTATTAGAGGTCATGAAACATGCAGGTTCCAGAGGCTTCCCGTCAGGCTTAGCTCCCTTTGTACATGCAAGCAATGTCACCTCACATACACAAAAGGATGGAGCCTGTGTCATGATAGTGAGACACTGCCTTTATCATCCCTTCCCTCCACCTCATTACAGATGTCTCTGACCAATGTTGCGTCTTCCTCTCAGTTTCCTTAAAGTCCTGGTTATTGCTGCTGCTATTGATATGCTAAAAGGTTTTGTTCCTTATGGTTCTCTAACCCAGCCTTTTCATGTGTGTGCAGAAAGTGAACCAACTCAACCAACACCAAATAGAACCTGGCCTTTCATCATCAACACATCAGAAAAGCTGCAATATATGTCTTTTCCAACAGTGTACGCATTGCTTCAATGTTTCCAACAGTATAACCATTGCTGCTGAAATTGAATTCATACATCCTGCTTCTGATATCCTTTTCTTCTCTTTCCTTCTATTTTTTACTTCTGCAGAGAAGTAGGTCTTCACGTAATGTGCCCAAACTTGTAATGTGAGCCTTGAGTTGAGCAATAAGACTTGCCATTCTTTAATTTATAGAATGAGACCATATCAATGAGCATCCCACTTTGCTCCCCGAGACAGATTTTCCTGTCACCTGTTTACAGTGGCAGCTGAAGATCTTTTTTATCTTTGTTTGTTAGAAAGCAACCATCCCAGTTAGGAGAAATGCTCAATTGGAAAATTAGCCTGGATTCACTGCATAGACACAAGAGGGCAAGGTATGATATCCCCCACCCCCCAGAAATGCCTTTGAGCCTTATCTAATCTTTCCCAGGTGAAAGCTGATAGGGGAGATTCCTGTATTATAGACAGAGAACAATAAAGTAGCAAGTTTGAACTTTACTCTGTCATTTTTCTTGCTATGTTTCATGTATGTATCCAAATTAGACTGTGTTGATTCTCTGTGTCATATAATATATACAGGTGCATTCATAATTTTGTTTTTATTTATTTATTTATTTATTTTGTCATTTTTATGTAGTGTATAATGGAGGTGGTGACCCTTTGAGAGCTGTATGCAATGAAATTTCATTTTAATATATGCCGATTAGTGTACATTCAAAATGGCAATAAAGTTATTCTAAGTCTAAAAGCAAGGGAATTGTACAAAATGGGAAGTGCTATGAAGTACTTTGGAATTCCCCAATTTGAAATAAAATAGAATAGAATAACAGAGTTGGAAGGAACCTTGGAGGTTTTCTAGTTCAACCCTCTGCTTAGGCAGGAAAACCTATATCATTTCAGACAAGTTGTTGTCCAATCTCTTCTTAAAAATTTCCAGTGTTGGAGCATTCACAACTTCTGGAGGAAAGTTATTACACTGATTAATTGTTCTAACTGTCAGGAAATTTCTCCTCAGTTCTAAGTTGCTTCTCTCCTTGATTAGTTTCCACCCATTGCTTCCTGTTCTACCCTCAGGTGCCTTGGAGAATAGTTTGACTCCCTCTTCTTTGTGGCAGCCCCTGAGATATTGGAACACTGCTGTCATGTTTCCCCTAGTCCTCCTTTTCATTAAACTAGACCTACCCAGTTCCTGCAACCGTTCTTCATATGTTTTAGCCTCCAGTCCCCTAATCATCTTTGTTGCTCTTTTCTGCACTCTTTCTAGAGTCTCAACATCTTTTTGTTGTTGAGAAGGAGAAATAGAGAAGGAGAAGTTGCATTGCCTTGTAAGAAGTGGCCAAGGGAATTGTATGCACCCAAAAAAATTCATAGAAGTAGTTTAAAGTTAAAAAGGAAATGAGAAATAAGACAGAGATTCTCTCCACTAGCTAATGCAAGGTGAAGATGAGTAGTCCTGCTTACCTCCCCAGGTTATTTTTTTACCACATGCAAAGAGATAGTAAATATTTTTATGACTGTAAATCGATCACTGTATATTAAAGATGCATATACTCTTTTTGGCTATAACCCCAGTACTTGGAATCTATAAAGACTTCAAAAGTTGTCAACTTTTCAGCAATGGATTGTCTAAAATAATTATAGCTCAGCACTAGAAGAAGTCTACATCACACATGTTGCAGTGAATTGTTAAAATGTGTTGTTTGCCAGCATTTGATTTACATGGGATTTTTCTTTTCTTTCTGAAAGTGTGGGGGTAAGGGTTTCAAGAAAGATGCTCATTTAAAAAAAATATTTGTGATTGTTTTTCTTTCATAATTTCAAACATTAACATGATTATCTGTTTTATGTTGAAATAACATGTTAATTCTAAGGTAAGAATATATATGATTACTTAATGTACAACATAATAGTGGAGTGGAGTGGAGTAGAATGGAGTGGAGGGAAGGGAAGGGAAGAGAAGGGAAATTTCCCAAGCATTGGTACATTTACTGTACCTGAAATTAAAAGTTATATTTTACTGGACAAAATTGCAATATCTTTATGGTTGGTTTACTGTCAGCCAGATGTTTTAAGTGAATTTGGCATTTTTGTCCATCAACTGAGTCATTCCCAAGGGCCTGAAAGGCAGATGTTGTTTAATAATATTAAATATATGATTACAGAATGTAAGTAAATGTAATTGACCTTTGCAATTGACTGGTGATGATTTTGTCAATGCCAATGGTATTCAAGTGGTGCTCCAGACGTTTTTGGAATTGCATCCAAGATATCATTATTGGTATCTCCCTCCCACAACACACACACACACACACACACACACACAAACACACAAACACACACACACAATTATCTGGGGTGTTATGTGGCAGGTGGTTGTTTGAATTCTAAAGTCCCAGAGCACTTTAGCTTCTTCATTTTCTATTATTGGGTCTATTTTGTGGTTCCACCAGTTCTTGCTTGCAGACAAATGGTATCTTTTGCGGAACTTCCAGTGTACTATTGTTTCTACTTTGTCATAGTTTGTCATCAGTTTGTGTGATGTTCTTGCAGCAGCCAGTTAGGTTGTCCACTGTTTCTTCATTTTATTTTATTTTTGCATTTTCTTACTGTTGCTGTCTTCTCAATTCTGGCTTTGCATGCATTTTTTCTTTAGATTTGGTCTTCTGCAGCCAGAATCCGCTCCTCAGTCTCTTCAATTTTCCCTAGCAACTGCCAATTCATGTTGTTGTCTGCTTCTTCTGCTATTTTTTATGCATTGGCCATGTAATACTTTGCCTTGCCATCTCTGTTTTCTATTCCTCATTTGATCTTTCTTGTAGGCCAGTTTGGTGACTCCAGTGTTCAGCAAGCCTTCATGGTACACTAGTTTCAATGCATCTTTGTCACTGACTTTCAGACATTATCTCAAGGGCCTTTCCACCCCTTCAACTGTTGTCACCATTCCAAGTAATATACCCATAGAAAACAGAACTCTGAGGCAGGCAGGTTACTCAAAGAACAGTTTATTGGTTACTTCATATTGGCACAACTGGTGAAAGGCTACTCTGAAATTTCCCAAGGCTTTCACCTGATAAAAATTTAAAACAAAAATCCCCTTTCTCCTTCAAGTCACTGGTCATGCTGTGCAATCCAAGTGCTGGCTGGTCACTTAGTTATTTGCTCCTCCTCTGGCCAGCCATCTGTGAGACTGTCCTTGGTTTCCACAGGAAAACTTTATTGTTTTGGCTTCAAAAACCCCATCTAACTACTTCCTCCCTCCCACCATTGTGTGGAAACCCTGAAGCCTCCAAGATGGCTTCCGCCAGGTTCACTTCAGGATTGACAACTGTCTCATATATTTGCAACATTCCGTTGCACACCTAGGCTACTTTATTTATTTTATTGATATTACATTTTTTCACCTTTCCTAAAAACTAGAAATTTGCCCGATGATGAGAAAGGGACAGGAAATTATTCAGACTCACACATAATCACTTCTCCAAACGGAAGTGTCATTTATTGTTATAATGCAATTAAATAAATCTACAAGGACTTGTAATAAATGCCTGGGCTTTGTGTAACACCTCAACCTTCCAATCTAAGATATCACTTCTTTTTTCAAATGCATTTTGCTTTGAACCAACTCTCCAAACACTGGGCTTTGAAAAATGTCCCGGATATGATGTCTGTTTGAAAGGGCCAGGAAACAAAGTAAAAGCAGGAATTGGCATATTATCAACTGCACACAAATCCGAGGGCTATGAAAATGAAACTCACCTTTGTCCAGAAGAAAAGATGCCCCAGAAAAAGTAATGAAAGTTTGTTGATAGGAAAAGCAATTGCTTTTGTGTTGATGCCAGCTAATCTCTAGAGAGTTTTCCGTCATAAAATGATTTGCTCAGGAAAAGAATTGCAGAGCTCATGATAAAATCATGTTTTAGCAGAGACTGTTTGGGGCTATGGAATTCTCTGATTCATTACAGCCATTAGTCTACTAGGCAGATTTAGATTAAGAAAAAATAAATAAGACAAAACAATTAACTTTTGTCTTTTTCTTATATACCCCAAAATAGACGTTAGTCCACATAATGGTAAAACATACCATATTTGAGGATGGGGTAGGCAAGTGACTCTCATCCTTTCAGTTATCTCAGTGGAGATAATTGAATTATGAAGCCAAATGTTTTTTTTCTTTGCAAATTGTAGTTGTGTATTCACTAGGATGCCTATGTGGGAGATGTAATATATATTGGAGGTGGTGATCCTTTGAGAGCTGTATGCAATGAAATTTCATTTTAATGTATGCTGATTCGTGTACATTCAAAATGACAATAAAGTTATTCTAAGTCTAAAAACAAGGGAATTGTACAAAATGGGAAATGCTATGAAGTACTTTGGAATTCCTCAGTATATAGTATAAATATTATAATAGAATATAGTAGAATAACAGAGTTGGAAGAGACCTTCTAGTCTTCTAGTCCAACCCCCTGCTAAAGCAGGAAACCCTATATCATTTCAGAAAAATGGTTATCCAACATCTTCTTTAAAAGCTTCCAGTGTTGGAGCATTCACAACTTCTGGAGGCAAGTTGTTCCACTGATTTATTGTCATTGATTAATCAGAGATATATCACTGACTACCATGAGTCTCTCCCCCCCTTTCATATATCTGCCTGGACACTCTGATTATCAATTTAGATAACTTACTAACTACTTACTACTAACCTTACTAACTTAAAGGAAGAAGGTGTTCACTTCTGGTTTTGGAATCTCTAGTGCTCTCACAGATGTCTTTTGGACATTGGATTACAAAATTTCTCTCAGGGTCTATGTCTCTGGAGTCATGTAGAATCCTACCTTTCTGAATTCTCCTGCACACAGTTGAAATATTTTACCCTTCTTTTACTTCTGTTCCTGATCTCATTGGCTAACTGGAAGTCACAAGTTCCTTCTATACTAGAGTTGGTAGTGACCTTTAGAACTTACTCTAGTGAGTTCCTGTAACAAACAACTACAGCATTTGTGGCTGATAGCATACACCATTTTATCCTTCATCATTATAAACAAAGAAGAAGAAACAGGAACTTCCGACGTGTTGCATTGTGTGATCTCATTTCTCAGTAGAATGGAGTCCCTTTTACTCCTGAAATAAATTTCTGATGGAATTTCTTGAGTATCCTTATTCAGTTTGGAATAGATAACAATTTGATAAGAACCTCAACAAACATATTTGGAGAATTAAATATTGGAGTATCCAGGACAATTTTGTAAAATTTCTAAAGCGCTCTTATGCTCATGGGCTGGGACAGTTTAAACACAATGCTTCAGGAGCACTATAGAAGCAATCTGGAGGCTTTGTATAGCTGATTATTTTACATGAAAGACTCCCTCTGGTATGGGAAAGTGGGGTATTGAGTTCATATTACAAATGACAAACAATTATTTCTCCACTTTTTCAGATTGCTCCACTGAAAAAGTTTGTGAATGAGAGGTGAGGAAGAGAAAGGACCTCATTCTAGGCCCTGGATTTGCATGCTATGAAAGTGCCAGGAAAGTTCTAAATTGATGCACAGCATATATTTCTCTTCATGCTTTCCATATTGCCGCCTCCTCCTCCTCCTCCTCCTCCTCCTCCTCCTCCTCCTCCTCCTCCTCCTCCTCCTCCTCCTCCTCCTCCTCCTCCTCTTCCTCCTCCTCCTCCTCCTCCTTGTCTTCCTCCTCTTCCTCCTCCTCCTTCCTCCTCCCCCTAGCATATTCCCATGGGAGAGGGGTCTGCTTTTCAGATCATTGAATGCCACTTGGCACAGTCAGCTGTGTCTCCAAGGTGAAGGCCCATAGCTTGCATATCTTTGTTGATGGTGTCTTGCCATCTCTGCTTTGGATGCCTGTGAAATCACAAGCCATTGACTTCTAGTTGGTAAACAGTCTTGGCCATGGTGGAAGAGGCTGCTCTCTGGACATATACATACCAGCGGAGTCGGTCTTCTCTCATCTTCTCTATAACTGGTGCAGTGGTGGGTTCCTGACCCATTCCAACTGGTACGGTTGGAATGGGCCTGGAGGAGTCCACATGGATGCCTGCAGCATGTGCACACACATGTGCTGCACACACATGCATCTTAGCGCCTCCGTGAGCCTCTGCGACGCTCCAGCTGCTCAGCGGAGTGTTGCACAGATGCTGTATGTGCCGTGCACGTGCACGGAAGTGCCAAAGACTTAAAAGACTGGTAAGGAGCTCGGGCAGGCGGGTGGGCTCTCTGGAACACCGTACCAAAACGGTATCTGGTGATCCAGGCAGGCTCCAGTACGCCTGTACCAGGGTGTACCGCCTGCAACCACCACTGAACTGGTGCCACACCAAAATGTTGTCAAATGGTGTCATTTGTGATGTGGTCAAGAATGCCCGATATCCAACGGAGCATTCGCATTTCAATGGCGTGAAGATAACTTTCAGTCCCTGTTGTTGCTGCCCAGCATTCAGTGCCATACAGTGCAGCAGGAAGGACGGTTGTCTTGAAAATCTTAGAGTTAAGACGGGTTGCCATTCATCTGTCACATAACACACCTATGAGTTCTCACCAATATATCCAGACTGCATTAATCTTTGCTCGAATCTCATCATTGATGTTGCCGTTTCCTTGGAGATGGGATCCCAGATACCAAAAAATGTCTACCTTCTTTAGATTTTCTCCATTGATTTGAAGCATTCCAGAAGTGGTAACAATCTCTAAGTACTCAGTTTTCCTCCTTCCTGTTTTTTTCTCCTAATAAGCAGCTTGGTTGTCATTAAACCATGTAAGAGCTTTAAACTGTTGATTTTATTGCCTTCTCTAAATCTTTTGTGACTTGAAAAACATGAGTAATAGCCTCAGTCTGGTATATGCTGTAAGTTGAGTTTCATGAGCATTAACTTTTAAAGGCCAATGAGGTTTATTGCAGATACCAAAACCATCCTTTTTGCAGGCCATTTTCTCTGATGCTTTGAGCACTGATGACAATACTTGACACATGGTTTGAATAGAAATAGGGGCTAGTACCCCATGGTATGCCCTGGTATGTGTGGCTAGATCCACCATTATGTACCATTCTAGGCCAAAATCCAATATCCAACATCTCATTAAGAACAGTATGAAGAGGTTTTGGTTCTTAATTTATTAGTTAGCTGTTGAAACATTATCTTTTTCCCAGTTGGATATTTTATTTTAGAAGGTTATTTGGAATTGCTTTAAAATAATATTGAACTTAGATTATATAAGAAACCTAAGACTGAAATAGAAGTACATCTTCAGCAACATTATTGCAAGATTTTGGTGCTAACCATGAATTATTATTTTTACCGTTAAGCTGGGGGGAAGAAGTAGAAAAGGGAAGAAGAACAAAAATAGACGAAAGGTACAAGTAGGATAATAGTAAAGGCTTGCCTGAAGAAGATTCAAACACCACCATCATGTTCTTAAATGGATAGGTCTTCTTTCTCAAAATCTGTTGGCTGTCAATCTGGAAATCTATAAATTATCCATGATGATTTTCTTAGTTTATGTTCAGATATGCTACTAACATGCATGTGTTCACAGAGCATTATCAAGCAGAAGTACACTTTGGAACTTAACCTAAGGTCCTTTCCTAGGGGCATTGTGAGAAGCCACTACTTCCCCCTTTCTAGAAGAATGAAATATTTTGAGGAATATTTGAAAAAGACAGGATATAATATTTCCTTTAAAAGAGAAATATTTTTTTTAATTGAACGGTTTTCACCCCAGTTTTCTAACCCAATTGTCATCTTTGCAACATTTCCGCATGGGTATACATCCGTTATACCTCCATTTCCCCCGTTATGTCCATACATATACTTCCTTTATACATATTAACCTACTAGTGTACTAATGTATATACAATACATGTTACATTTTGTATCATGTCTATTTATATGGCTTTGTAATTATTTCTTACTCCTTAATCTTTCTTCCCTTGATGCTTTCCTAATTTTTACATCTATCCTCTAACCATTTGTACCATATGTTCCATACCAAGTAATATTCAATACAATACAATACAATAGCAGAGTTGGAAGGGACCTTGGAGGTCTACTAGTCCAACCCCCTGCCTAGGCAGGAAACCCTATACCATTTCAGACAAATGGCTATCCAACATCTTCTTAAAGACTTCCAGTGTTGGGGCATTCACAACTTCTGGAGGCAAGCTGTTCCACTGATTAATTGTTCTGTCAGGAAGTTTCTCCTCAGTTCTAAGTTGCATTTGACGCAGCCCACTTGACACTGATCGCAGCAATCAGTGGTGAATGGGCAGCGGGGAATGGGCAGAAGTGAACAGGCAGCTGTAAATGGGTGGCAGCAGTGGCGATAGGCAGCTATAGGCAATCTCTACCACCTAGAACAGTTGATCAGCATTGCACCAAAACCCCTCCCCACCCCTGCCACAATATTCACTAGATAAGACACACAGACATTTCCACCCACTTTTTTTGGGGGGGGGAGTGCATCTTATAGTCCGTAAAATACAGTATATTATGGATATATGAATGAAGACAGAAATATTAAGGACATTGAATAATTCCATCATGTATTTTTTTTCAAATGAAACCAATCCTCCAAGAATGAATCTCCCATGGCATGAATTTGCAAAATAATTCATGGATTCAACCAGCATCTAGAGTATATCCAAATGTTTACTGCTTCAAGAACTGTGAACTGAAGTGCATTTATTTATTCATTTAATTCATACACTGCATTTTGTTAAAGAAATCTAAATTTACACTGGCTATAAATCAAAATGTGTATATAAAATTGCCCTGCTTTGAAAAAGCAGCAGGGGAAGCTGCATACACTCAAGGAAGTTGAATATTGAGAAAAGCAGAAGGGGAAGAAATATTTCCATTGGAGGGCATTTGTTTAGTGTGTGGCATACAATGTCAGGGAAATCTATCAATGGGAGGAGATACAATGCAGTTCTGACAGTCTAAATTGCTAGTTCATTCTCTTCAGTGCTTGTGTGTTTTTCTTTAGTGTGCTGCAAGTGGTTAGTTTACACCAGCTAGTTTACTGACAAGTGGTACTGGCTCTTCTGGGCTCCTCCACTGGTCTCGCCTTGCTTCACCTCCTGTTGCATTGCCTCGCGTCCAGCCAGGTCCAACACCAATTTTCACTGTCTGCATGCAGAAACACAGCTAGGTTTTCCCCCACCAAAGTGGGAAAAATCTACTTGCAATATTGCATGCTTTCGAACTGCTGGGTGGGCAGGAGCCAAGAAGTGAGCTGGAATGCACACTGTTTCTGGCCTGCAGTTCCAGTATCATTAAGCCTCTGCCCACCGCGTCCCTATTGGAGGACAAATGCAGAAAGTTTTTATTTGTAAACACCTGTGCGTGTTAGCTTGCGCATGGACAAGCTAACAATGTAGCAGAATAACAGAAGAGAATTCCATCCCTTTTGTTATCTCTTGAGCAGCAGTGTCAAACTCGATTTCATTGAGAGCCACATCAGGGTTGTGTTTCATCTTGAGGTGTGTGTGTGTCTGGCCAGGGTGTGTGTGGCCAGCTCAACATCACTCATTTGTGGGGCATCTGTGGGGGCCCAAGAGCTCTGCCAGTGAAAATGGACCCCCAAGCTCCATTTCGGCTGTGACGGCCTCCTGCAACCTCTGCTTATGAAAATGTAACTGGGAGCCCTCCCGAGCTCCATTTTCATTGGTAGAGGCACTGCAAGCTATTTCTAGGGCAGCCCTGTGGACCAGATCCAAGCACATTGTGGGCCGGATCCAGTCCCCGGGCCTTGAGTTTGACACCCCTGCTCTTGAGATTCCCACAGTGAACCAGTAACAAAAAAAATGACTTATGTGCAAGTGTAGCACACGGACAGAAACATCTGCTTATATTTCTAATAATTCGTGGAAGATGCCCTCAGATGCAGGTTCCAGCCAGAATGAAAAGGCAAGGAAGAAGGCTAAACAGCAAGGCAATCTATTTGCAAAATTAAAATAATGACCATCATCTTGACTTTTTTCACCCACACAACTCTACCTCCTGGACACCTCTGCTTTGTAGAACAGGAGAAAAATAATAATAGCGAAGAGATTAAACATAGCTCTTTTCAGTCCCTAATTTATTGATAAGAGATAGAACAGGTTCATTGCTGATAGCTTAGTTACAGTAACTGAAATGAACAAGGGCTGGTACATGTATACCCATGTGTGTGAGCTGGAGGTAAATTAAAATAGTATTTAACTTGGCTTCTTATTAGCTGGGCATATAATTTTCCCAGAACCTAATTACTTCTGTCTCACTGAGTATCTGATCCATTTACAGCATGTAGATGGATCCCTTTTGATAGATTTTGCTGTGAAACAGATTGCTGGAATGTATGAAGGGAGAGATGTAGGGAACTAACAGCCAGCCAATCAGAAAAGAAAGGAAGGGAGGAAGATGAAAACTTTAAAGGCAACACAGGGGGAGGAAGTAACCGTTCCCTTGCTGAATCCAATTTTTTTGTAAAGAGCAAAAAATTCCACCTCATTGTCTTCTTTTTAAAAAGCATGTCTTCTATTTGGTTTTCTTTTAATTGTATAGAAACTAAAGGAAAGAGCAGATGCTGGAGTCATTTACATTCAAATAATTTGCCTATGAATCTGTGATATTCTCATTTTGGATGAGAAGAAACCCAACTGTTGAGACAAATGTTGGCATATGTAAGGTTTTTCTTCATTTCTTGTTACAACTATGTATCAGAATAAATAGAAGGAACTTATTTCACCTTCAACCAGCAAGTCTTCTCAGCCAAATGTGCCAAGAAACATAGCTAGTCAAAACATCAGTCAGTCATTATTATCTAAGAAGCTGACTTCTTCCGCACCCTTTAGCTTATGTGGTAGGCCAGGAAAAAACTTGATACATGCTCAGATTTTTCCTTTCATTATGGTTCATACCTATGAAATGATCTGTTTATATTTTATAAATTGTAACCTTGTGGACTTTGGGGATTTTCTGCATTCCTTTGGTGAAGGAATGACGGAACTTCCTTTGGAGAAGTTCAGTGATCAATTCAATCTATATACAGTATATGAAAGACAAATACCACTCACTCATTACAAAATCTCCAGAACCATAAAGCCTACAAACTTGAAATTTGACACGTAGGTTCCTCTTGGCTTCTAGGTGCTCGCTAAGAAATGATTTTTTGAGATGATCATCAGATAATTAGTATTTTTATACAGTAATTAACACACTATGATGCTAAGGAGTTCTACTCCCCCTCCCTACCTGAAAATAACTCTGTTCCAACTTCCAGTTGCCTCACATTCCGTTACCTCAAACCGGCAGATGTTCCACTCCTTCACTCAGGAGCAGTCTGGGGCTCCTTACAGTACTAAATATTGGTACCTCACCAAAATGTCTATGCCAGTGATGGGATTCAAAATGTTTACTACTGGGAGTGTGGCTTGGTGGACATGGCATGGCTTGGTGGGCATGGCTTGGTGGGCATGGCTTGGTGGGCATGGCAGGGGAAGGATATTGTATAATCTTCATTCCTTCCCCACTCCAGGGGAAGGTTACTGCAAAATCTCCATTCCCTCTGGATCAGCTGGGACTCGAGAGGCACATAATAGATGGGGGGTGGGGCCAGTCAGAGGTGGTATTTACTGGTACTCCAAACTACACAAAATTTATACTACTGGTTCTCCAGAACTGGTCAGAACCTGCTGAATACCACTTCTGATATATGCCTTGCATCTATGGAACTGCTTCTGGACTCAAGGTAGTAGAAGCAATATTCCCTTATATGTTTCAATCACCCACCACCACTGAGCCAATGGATTGTGGACTGAATTTCTCCTGCATAGCCCGATCATATAGTTTTGTCACAAATCATGGGTATCCAGCTAGTTGTGTATATCTAGGAGAAGGACAGATAAAGGCTGAGGGTAGAGTCAAGAGAGGAATCATCCTGGAATCATTATGTTCCCATAAATGGTCTAAGTCCAACCCCTCATGAATTTTGTTAACTCTTACCTAGCAGCAATTTAGTGCTGACCTTTAGTTGATTAGATTCTTATACATAGGCATGGGCAATAAATTACCTTAACTAAAACTTAATGTGGTCCTGATTCGTTGTGTCTGACAGACCAAGAAGAAAGTATTTTGTGGCATCTCTCTCCAAACATTTATTCTTACTTAAATGGGCAATTTATTCCAGATCACTCCATTTATTTAATATACTTTCTGTTGAAAATTTAAGTGATGTGTTCTATTCCTCTCTGCAAATATTCCTGTTCATCCCAACCTGTATCCAAGAAACCACAATATTGGTCTCAGTTCCTGAGGGGAATCTATTCCTTCTGGTAGAATTATACCAAGATACTCAAAGTCTTGTGTTTTGTAGATAAATATCCAAACCGCTGATTAATTCAAAGCAACATTAAAAAAATTAACCTCATTGCAATTCTAGTTTCAATTCTAATTGTATGAAGCTTGCTTTTTCAAAATGGTATTATCAATCCACACAACTGCACATGAGCAGTTAAAGAAAAGCCTACACAAAAATAATTGTAATACATCATGCCTGAAATCACAGCAATGTTGTTGTTGCTGTTTTGTAGTGTTTGAGGAAACAGCAGCTGGATACACATTGATGATGGAAAAGAAGGAAAGGATTGCTCAAGTAAGCGGAAAAAAACCCTCCCTGGGAATGCAGCCCTTGGCTGACTAAGAGATTTGACTTCTGTTTGGCAGAGATACAGAGTTTTCTCTCTCAAGGGTGAATCTCAGGGCTAAAAGCAGGTACGTAGATGCCTTCTTCCTGTTTGCAAAAAAAAAAAAAAAAAAGAATAAAAATAATACCAAAAGATAGCTGTTGGTCAATGGCAAAAGACATCTTTACTCAGAACAGCTTATATCTTGCAATGATATCTTTAACACCATCAAGCAGCATCCCGCATCCTTGGAAAATTGGTGGGTGGATAAAAATAGGTGGATACAAATGCCAAATCTAGTCTAAACATGTAGCTGACTATGTGACCAATCATAAGTATACACTTTGCAGCTTTTTTGTGGGCATTCTGAATCCAACAAGGGAGCAGTAAGGAAGTTCAGAACCTTGCAGAATCTTTTTTTTTAATTTTCAGAAGGCCATAATAGAATTAAAGAGGAGGAGGAGGAGGAGATTTCACCAGAGTTGGAAGGGTCCATCCTAGTCCACCATCCTGCTCAAGCAGGATACCCTTTACCATTTCTGACAAAGGGTAGTCCAATCTCTTCTTGAAAGTTCCAAGTGATGAAGCTCCCACAACTTTTGAGGGCAAGTTGTTCCATTGGTTGATTGTTCTCACTGTCAGAAAATTCCTTTTTATTTCTAGGTTGAATCTCTCCTTGGTCAGTTTTCATCCATTATTCCTTGTCTGGCCTTCAGGTGCTTTGGAAAATAGCTTGACCCCTCCTCTCTGTGGCAGCCCCTCAAATATTGGAACATTGCTATCATGTCTCCCCTGGTCCTTCTCTTCACTAGAGTAGCTATGCCCAGTTCTTGTAACCATTCTTCATATGTTTTAGGAGGAGGAGGAAGAGGTGGTGGTGGTGATATTTCTTTTTTAGTCAACTCAGATCCCATGAATTTCTATGCTCACAGTTCATTTCCTCAGGTACATGGACTCTAGTTATGAAAAAGACTATAGAAAGATTAATTTCTTTTTGTCTCACTTGAGACTAATGAAACTATTGCTGAGCTGGTGGGGAGAGAATGGAAGGGGAAAATGCTAAGAGAGGTGTGAGACAGACTTACTTATAGAAAATGGCTATTAATAAAGCAGGACTTAATGCAATGCAGAACATTCTCATACTAAAGAACGAGGGATAATAAAGGGGTGCCATGCTTCAGATTCATTTCCAGAAATGCTTTGGAGCATGATGGATTAGCACCTGGCTATAGCTTTTTAACAGCGGCAGACTTGTGCTACGTCTACTCATTAATGTGCCCCAAGCATCTTTTTGGGATTGAATCTGAATTTGTGCAACCTTGCAAGTTTTCCTCTGAAGCATCATAAAACTTTTGGTTTCATTTAATCCCTGAGAAATGATATGACTTCTAGCTAAACTATTTCATGATGATGAGCTTCTCATTCCTATTGTCAAGGAAGGGGCATCATGAGGTCAGCAACTGAGTGTCCTGGAGAATTGAAAAGTTAATGGAGAAACAGCAGTGTTGGAATTCATTAGAAGACTGAATACTATTTTTCAGAGATTACATAAAGATCAAAGGTTTAGGTCAATCTACAGATATGTAGATACAAATATAACATGCTGAATCTGATTACAGTACGGAATTAACCCTTTTGGGACCTCGTACACTACAAAGAATTATAAACTAAGTCCAATGGTGTTGGTTTTCTCAACTGAACCACAGCAAATGGTAAACAAGATTAACAATAACCAAGGCTAACATATTGTGTGAATGCAGGGACAAAAACTTTAATTAATCAAATTAAACCTCTGTGCAAAAACAAACTGACACTTATTAATTATATAATGCATAATTGTTTGTCTCCATGTTCATTGCTGCTTTGGTTGAATTTCACTGTCAGTAATTCCGCTATCTCTCATGCTTCCTTTTAATCATTTTTCTCCTTTCCAACTTCCCCCTCTTTCAAGGACAGCTATAAATATATAGAATCATAGCATATAAGGAATGGAAGGTAACTTGAAGATACTCTAATTCAACTCTCTATTTCATGCAGGAATCCACCATCAGAACACTGTCAAGTCATGACTATTAACATCTATTTATCTGAGAGTAAAATGTCTGTATTAGTATAAGAAGACACAGTTCTGCTTGGCTGTCAGGCTCCTTTGGCCACCTCACTTACTGTAAAACTAAAGGAATTTGACATCTGCAAAAAAAAAAAGTCTTAAGACATCAGGCTCCTAGCACTTTTGATCTTCCTACCAGCAAAAAAAAATATTTTAAAGTATACCGACAAGCAAACAAAAAATGGAAGTATTGCAGAGCCTTACCAAATTCAGAAAGGAGGCCATTGTTGTGGTAAGAAGAGGTAAGGTCTTTGAAAATCCCACCACTCAGAGAGAAAGGGAGATTTGAGAAAGTTCTTTCTCTTACTCATTTTCTGTGTTTCTATTAAGGGATGTAATTTAAATGTATCACAGTTGTTAAAGCAGAAGTAATATACTGTTACTTTCTCCCTTTTCCTTAATTTTGTGAGCTTGATATTCAAAATGTTCGAGTAACGTTTGAGCAACTCAACAGATTAACAGAGTTGGAAGGAACCTTATAGGTCTTCTAGTCCAATCCCCTGCTCAAGCAGGAGAGACCCTACACATTTCTGACAAATGGCAGTCCAATCTTTTCTTAAAAGTCTCAAGTGATGAAGCTCCCACAACTTCCGAGGACAGCATCTGTTCCATTGGTTGATTGCTCTCACTGTAAGAAAGTTCCTCCTTATTTCTAGGTTGAATCTCTCCTTGGTCAGTTTCCATCCATCATTCCTTGTCTGGCCTTCAGGTGCTTTGGAAAATAGCTTGAACCCTTCTCTCTGTGGCAGCCCCTCAAATATTGGAACACTGCTATCATGTCTCCCTTGTCCCATTTCTTGGACTTCATCAAATTTATGTCCTTCAGCAAAATGGCATTGATTGGTCAATGGCAGATGATTCCTTATTCACTATACAGGTGTTAACAGGTTGAATGTAAAACATCTGAAAAATGAGTGTAGGAAAAACTAGAGAGACAACTCTTTTATTTGGGAAGTTCCTGATTACAATAATGCACCAATGTAGGTTAAACCTAATTGGGCAAACTGGCCCATCAGATGCTAGTGTAACTCCAACTCCTACCTATTCATATCAGTATCTGCAGTGGGGTGCAATATAGACAAGCCTCCTTGTAGTGCATCCCAGGCAATATGACTTTGTCAGGACTAAATAATCTACACATTCTGGCTGTTGGATCTCACAAGGATCTCCCAGCAAGAAGCAGCATCATGAGTACCGAAAATGAAAACAACATTTAATGCTATATACATTTACACCATACAAAACAAGCAAGCAAGCAAACAAACAAACAAATAATCTCTAGTGATGGGAGTTGAAGAACATCTGATGTAATGGTGTGTGGGAATGGCCTTGGGAGACAGTAGGCAAAGTAACAGATGGGATAACTAGCATGTAAAAGTTGTCTCATGCACAAATGAGGGGAATGGCATAGGAAACATTTCAAAAGGGACCCTCCCTGGTTTTCCACAGCATAGAGAGAAAGAAGGGGAGAAAACTCTCCATCTTGCAAGGTTCTATTGATGTAACAGTAGAGATGTGGTGGCTCAGTGGCTAAAACGCTGAACCTGTTGATCAGAAAGGTTGGCAGTTCGGCAGTTCGAATCCCCAGTGCTATGTAATGGAGTGAGTTCCCATTACTTGTCCCAGCTTCTGCCACCCTAGCAGTTCGAAAGCATGTAAAAATGCAAGTAAAAAAATAGGGACCACCTTTGGTGGGAAGAGAAGAGCGTTCCGTGCGCCTTTGGCATATAGTCATGCCAGCCACATGACCAAGGAGATGTCTTTGGACAGTGCTGGCTCTTCGGCTTTGAAACAGAGATTAGCACCACCCCCTAGAGTCGGGAATGGCTAGCACATATGTGTGAGGGGAACCTTTACCTTCATTGATGTAACCTTAGAGTAAAAATAAAACAAATATTCCTGGTCATACTTCTTGTTTGGACTGTCTTGCAGGACTAACATCTGGGGAGTGATAAAGACATTGCCCATGAGTTAGAATACACATACACACATCCATCCATGCTATTCGTTTTCAGAGTGAGCAAGTGCTATGCAAACTGCAGAGAGGCATAAGCAATAGTTAACAAAGCAAACGAAGAGACAGCAAACAAGAGTGAACAAAAGAAAGCCTAACCTAATTCAGTTTATATCAAGATTCATTGGAATTGAATTAAAATGTTTTTCGATGTTTTGATAACTTTTTTGTTGTTGTTTCCATTGCTGCTTGATGCATGAAATGCCCTATGGAGTCCAGCATGGGATAGAAATTGCATGATAAAAGAAAGAATATTTTTTCCCTTATAATGAATCAAAATTCAGGGACGATAGTATTTTTTTTTCTTTTCACTCTATCCCCATACCAAAATTGTGTGGTTCTGAGGCCACAAAGATAATATCTTTCTCATTACTTAAACATCCACATGTCAAAATAACCATTCAGACGTGTGTGTGTGTCTGTGTGTGTGTGTGTGTTTTTAAAGAAATTAGGCAGGAACATGTAATAGATGCTAACATTTTCCCATAGAAGTTAACGTGTCTCTCCAGACACCTCTGGAGGAGGATGCAAATGAAGTGTTGTAAGTACAAGAAAACCAAGCTAAAGTGAAAGACAGATGGTGGTGCATCACATCTCAGGGATAAGAGTTCTTTCTGTTCCCAAGGTTCAAATCAAAAAACACATTTGTCATTATTGCTTATTGGTACTCCAGCTCCCAGGGACTATAAATAGCATCTATTTAGGATCCGTGGCTAAAATAGCTATGATACCAGACCTGCATAGGTTTAAGGCTGATTAGGAAAGGCATTTGCTTCTGGTACAAAATAATAGCATTGGAAATAGCAAGGTCTACTGGCCTTAACATTTTTTTCCTACCTGCTATGGAAGAAATTCCTTGAGGATTAGAGAAGGGGGGGAGGGAAGCTATTGTGAGGATGTTACCTAGTTTGGGTAATGATGGGCTAGATGCTAAACAAGGTCATGGTACACACTTGAAAGTAAATCAGGACGACTGTAATTGTGCGGGTCTGTCTGGAAAGAAGAAAGAATGCTTATCAACAGGAAATATGCACGTGTAAAGCTTGTAGCAATTATGTAGTTAGACAACTTGCAGACCTCAGTTAAAACTTGGGGGTGGCCTACAGCAAATGAAATGTCTATTAGATAACTCCTGGGGCATTCATTAGCCAAGGCTCAGGGACAGGGACAGCTAGAGACCAATAGAACAAATTGTAGATTAGATAATATTTCTTGCTATCTCACCTTGTCCCGCATTCTCCTTTAGTGAAAATGTATAAAGCTTTCTTAATCATTTGTTCTTGGTTTCTTGGCCTTTTGACCAGGAATTCTTTTCCTTAGAGTACACCACTAAAAAGCAATCAGAAAACCTGCCCCTCGTGTCTGGCATCCATCATTGGCTTCGGCACCAGGCTCAGACCCGAATTGGGGACAACAGTAATGAAACATTTGCAAGATAACAACCAAGTTCAGAGAGCACCCAGGACCCTTTAAAAAAAACTCTAGCGGAACTAGGTAAATGCAGGGCCCTAATAATAATAAATAATAATAATTTAATTTGTTAGCCGCTCCCTCTCCACAAGGGACTCGGGGCGGCGTACAATAAAAAACATACATAAGTACTGTAATTTATTTATTTATTTTCTACCTCCTCCATATTATATTGTTGTGATTGTTGCTATTGTACGTCGCCCCGAGTCCCTGGGGGGAGAGGGGGCGACTAAGAAGTCAAATTAAATAAATAAATAAAATAAATAAATAAGTGCATATAAACATACACATACACACATACACATACATATACATACACGGAGGAGGTAACAATTAAATACATCACGATAATAATAATAAAATTAACCATTAAAAATACCCCATAGTAAGATTACAAATTTAAAAAAGGACTGTCAGGAGGAATAGGATAAACTACGGTTGAGCCAGGCCAGATAATTGAAAAAGGTGGGTCTTGAGCTTTACACGGAAGGAGCGGAGATTGGAAGTAATCCTGATGTCAAGGGGGAGGTCATTCCACAGGGCTGGGCCCATCACAGAGAAGGCCCTACTCCTGGGTGTCGCCCCCCGACACTGTTTAGCAGACGGCACCCGGAGAAGTCCCTCTCTGTGTGAGCGGATTGGTCGTAGGGATGTATGGGGCAGGATGCGATCCCGCAGGTAACTAGGTCCTGTGCCATGGAGCGCTTTGAAGATCGTAATCAAAACCTTGAAACGCACCCGATAGACCACAGGAAGCCAGTGCAGCTCGCGCAGGAGAGGTGTTACATGGGAGTACCTAGTACTCCCCATAATCACCCGCGCGGCCGCATTCTGGAACAACTGCAGCCTCCGAGTGCATCTCAAGGGAAGCCCCATGTAGAGAGCATTGCAGTAGTCTAGGCGAGACGTCACCAGCGCATGGGTGACTGTGCATAAGGCATCCCGGTCCAATAAGGGGCGCAATTGGTGCACCAGGCGGACCTGGTGGAACGCCCCCCTTGCCACGGCTGTTACATGGTCATCCATGGACAGCCGGGCATCCAGGAGGACGCCCAAATTGCGCGCCCGCTCCATGGGGGCCAGTTGCTCGCCACCGATGGCCAGAGATGGAAGCAACTGGTTGAACCGGGGGGCCGGCAGCCACAGCCACTCCGTCTTGGAGGGGTTGAGTTTGAGCCGGTTGTCACCCATCCAGACCCATACGGCTTCCAAGCACCGGGACATCATTTCGACGGCCTCGTTGGGGTGGTTCGGGGTGGAGATGTACAGCTGAGTGTCATCAGCGTACAGATGATATCCCACCCCAAAGCCACGGATGATCTCGCCCAGCGGTTTCATGTATGTGTTGAACAGGAGTGGCGAGAGGACCGACCCCTGTGGCACCCCACAAGTGAGGGGGCTCAGGGTCGATCTCTGCTCCCCTGCCAACACACGTTGCGTCTGGCCGGAGAGGTAGGAGCCGAACCACCGTAAAACGGTGCCCCTAACTCCCAACCCCTCCAGCCGGTGCAACAGGATACCATGGTCGATGGTATCGAAAGCCGCCGAGAGATCTAATAGGACCAGGATAGAGGAACAACTCCTATCTCTGGCCCTCCAGAGATCATCAACCAACGCGACCAAGGCCGTCTCCATGCTGTGCCCGAGTCGGAAGCCGGACTGGCGCGGGTCTAGATAATCATTCTCCTCCAGGTGACATGGAAACTGTTGGGCCACCACACTCTCTACAACCTTCGCTAAGAAGGGAAGGTTGGAGACTGGACGATAATTAGCTGGCTCCGTTGGGTCCAGGGAAAGCTTCTTGAGTAAGGGTCTCACAACCACCTCTTTCACGGTGGCCGGCAGAGACCCCTCGCCCAATGAAGCATTCACTAGGCCCAGGAGCCAGTCACGTGTAACCTCCCAGGATGCCAGTACAAGCCAGGAGGGACACGGGTCCAATAAACATGTGGTAGGTCGCAGATGTCCACGTAACCTGTCCAAATCCTCGATGGCAACCGAGTCAAACTCCTCCCAGAATGGTCTCTCAAGACTCGCCTCGGGCGTCTCCACTAGCCCACTGAAAGGGACCCATTCCCTCCGGATTTGAGCGACTTTATCCTGCAGATATTTCCAAAATTCCTCTGCCCTGCCCTGTAGGGGGGCTTCCCGGGGGCGGATCAGGTCTACAGGAGGTGGCCCAAGCTCCATCTGGAACTTATCTGGTTCCATCAGGCGCTTGGGGCGGAACCATCTAATGCCTTCCGGGTCCGCCTCCCTGCAGCGGGGGGTAGCACCAGGGAAGTCAAGTCAGAGAAGTGAGTGATCTGACCATGACAGGGGAGTGATAGTTAAATCCCCTATTCCCAGATCACTCGTCCACTGGCCAGAGACAAAAACAAGGTCCAGCGTGTGGCCTCCTTCGTGTGTAGGGCCCTGAATTAATTGAGTCAGGTCCATGGCTGTCATGGAAGCCATGAACTCCCGAACCCCCTCGGACGCTTCTCCCATTGATGGCAGGTTGAAATCCCCCATCACTAAAAGTTTGGGGGTCTCAACCGCCACCAATGCGATCAGCTCGAGGAGTTCAGGCAGGGCCGCTGATGTATAGCGAGGAGCCAGGTATACTATCAGCAGGCCCAACTGCCTCCCTGGGCCCCATCTCATGACAAGGGACTCACACCCGGATGTCTGCGGCACAGTGAACTCTCTTGGCTCTAGGTCCTCCCGGATAATCACTGCTACCCCACCGCCCCTTCCCTGGGCCCGAGGCTGGTGAAATGCTCGATAACCTGGTGGGCACATTTCCAGGAGGGGTAGACCTCCCTCGTGGCCCAGCCAGGTCTCAGTTATTCCTGCGAGGTCCGGCTCCCCCTCCAGAATCAGATCATTGATGAGGGGGGCCTTGTTGACAATGGACCTCGCATTGCATAACAACAGCCTCAGGCCCTGGGTCTGTAGATCCTGACCACCTAGTATGCGGGGGTTGGTACAAGCGACCGGGTATGACCAATAACCACGGTCTCCCAACCGACTACGTGTTCTCAATCTGTCCTTGCACCTGCCCCTCCCTACGACCGTTGGTATCAAAGTGCCCTGTATTGGAATGCTATCTTCCCTCTCCTCCCCCGCTCCGCTCCCTCCTCTCTCGACCACACCTATTCGCCTGGCTCTACCATCACTCCTGACCTGATCCATCCCCCCCAACCCTGGAACCTCTTAAATTTTTAAAAAACAGTTAATTAAAAAGCCCCTCAATTTACGCTTCCTCCACCTCTCTGGGTTAATAAACCCATCCTCAAGGTGGGCCCTTGAAAGGGCTGGAGGCCATACCTGTGAGAGGGGGGACTCTCGCAGCAGCAGTAGGTCTAACCTTGAATAAAACATATTCACGTAATTACAAACAGGGCCAAAAGCTCTCATTCTTGTCTTATTTTATTTATTTCATGTGGCATACATTTGTCAGGGATGTTATCTATACTTTACCCAGTTGTCTGGACAGCCTAATTGCTAGTTCTTTCAGTTTCGCATCAGCAAGCTTATCCACAGTGTGACACAGGGGACGAAGTATCTTGCACCATCTGGCTGGCAGCATTTGGCTTGATGACATAATCTGCGCCTCTTCTGTTGACCTTGCCTCATGTCCAGACAGGTCCAGTGCTGGCTTCTGTTTGTCTTGCTAGCCTTTCCCACCAAAGAGGTACCCATTTACCTATTTGGAATAATGCTTTTTGAACTGCTGGTTGGGGCAGGGCAGGAGCCAGAGCCAAATGATGGGAGCTCACCCCATCCCACAATGCTATTAGGGCTCAAACTACTCTAACGGTGGTCATTTCTGGTCAGCAAATCCAGTGTCCATAAGCTGCTGCACCACAATGCCTCCATTCTTGTTTATTGATGCTGTTGAAATGTGCCCAGAGTCAATTGGTTGAATTGGCTGGTTATAGAAATTGATTGATTGATTGATTGATCATTGTAGACCAAAGTTTGGCTTAGATTTTGTGGATTTAATAGGAAAATGAGAAAAAAGGAGTTGTTCCTGTTGAACTTTTCTGAGAAACTCAAACATTTGAGAATAGTCACTGCAGCTCGACCACTAATTCCTGGTCTCATCTATATTTCTTGATGCTGTAGATGGACCAGATAAATGCAGTGGGGTATTATGGTTCTTGGTGATTCAGAAAGTACAATACAATAGCAGAGTTGGAAGGGACCTTGGAGGTCTTCTAGTCCAACCCCCTGCCTAGGCAGGAAACCCTATACCGTTTCAGACAAATGGCTATCCAACATCTTCTTAAAGACTTCCAGTGTTGGGGCATTCACAACTTCTGAAGGCAAGCTGTTTCACTGATTAATTGTTCTAACTATCAGGAAGTTTCTCCTCAGTTCTAAGTTGCTTCTCTCCTTGATTGGTTTCCACCCATTGCTTCTTGTTTTACCCTCAGGTGCCTTGGAAAATAGTTTGAATCCCTCTTCTTTGTGCCAATCCCTGCTGTCATACTTTACACAAGTAAAGTATGACAGCAGCTGCATCAACAAGATAATAAAATCATTTCATGGATGCAGTCTTTAAACCACCTGCAAATTTCAAAGTAGGTTAAGAGGGATATCCCTGTGCCTGCGACAACATTAGAAAGTATTGAAGAAGGAGAAAAAGAAGAAAAGGATTGGGGCAAGAAACTCCTTACGAATATTGTATTGCTAACTAGGCATACAAAACCTTTGCTAGATCAATTCTCGAATACAGCTCATCTGTCTGGAATCTGCATCAGACATTAATACAATTGAGCATGTAGAGAGGTATTTCACGAGAAGAGTACTCCACTCCTCTTCTCGCAACAGAATACCCTACACCACCAGACTAGAAATTTTGGGCTTGGATAACCTAGAACTATGCCGCCTAAAGTCAGACTTAAGCATAGTACACAAAATTATCTGTTGCAATGTCCTAGCGGTCAATGACTACTTCATCTTCAACCACAATAATACAAGAGCACACAACAGGTACAAACTCAATGTAAACCACTCCAAACTTGATTGCAGAAAATATGACCAGCAACAGAGTAGTCAATGCCTGGAATGCGCTACCTGACTCTGTTGTTACATTTTCAAATCCCCAGTTTAGTAGACTAAACTGTCTACTGTTGACCTCACCCCATTCCTAAGAGGTCTGTAAGGGGCGTGCATAAGTGCACCATTGTGCCTACCATCCCTGTCCTACTGTCCCCTTATTCGTACCCATTTTATTCATACTCATGTTTATTCTTATACCTATAACCTTGTAAACGATTGACAAATCAAATAAACAAATAAAGGAATATAGGATCATCATCATCATTTCAGCTATTGTCTACCCACTATAGGATGAAGGCCTCTTCTGCATATTGCCAACCAATATGGCCCTGAACTTTCTTTTGGCAATTTGGGCCCTCAATACTTGCTGATGTCATCGATCCATCTTGTTTTAGGTCTCTTTGTGGATGCTTTTTATCAACTGGAATCTATTCAATGACTGCCTTGATCCACCTGCGTTCAGTTCTTCTTGCTATGTGACATGCCCATTTCCATCATTTTACTCTCTTGATGATTTCATATACTTTTGTTTGTTCTCTAATCCATGTGCAGGCCTTTCTCTCTTGTATCGTAATGCTAAGCATCTTTCCATGGCTCTCTGCACCACTCATAGCTTTGCATTGATTGAGAGGTTAGTTTCCATGTATCACTGGCATGTTAGAGCAGGTAGCACACACTAATTGAAAACTTTTCTCTTCAGGCATATGAAGAGGCTGTTCTTGAAAAATATGCTTCGCTTACCGAATGCCTATGCCGTTCAATTTCCTTTATTGCACCATCTTCCATTGAGATCCATTGGCCAAGTATATGTAGTGGTCTATTATATCATACACATATACAAATAATTACGCTGAATCATGTCTCTAGTTTTGCTGCAATAAAGCAGTGCAACGATGCAGGCTTTCCCAGTTCTTGGGTTCTGTTTGAAGTGTGTCACATTAATTCATACATTGAAAACTGACTTTGAATATCAGAAGCCATACCAATTAAATGTAAAATGAGAGGAAAGAGAGAACTGGAATGTTAGATTATGTCTCTGGATCGGGATTAATTGCTGGTATAAGCAACATGAAATCAGAATGGTAAAATGAGTCTTTGTTTTTGTTTTCACTGAGAGCAAATTGTCAATTTTCAACCTTTTTCTTTCCTGACATTCAAAGTCTTTTGTGGATAATTTTGCTTTAGTGCAAATGCAATTAAATAAGCTTTTATGTTCAGTTTTGGAAAGTGGTTTGGAAGTTCAGTTTTGATTTCTGCCCTTTACCAACACGGATTGATTTCAAATCTCATCAAGGCTTGTTAATCTTCGGAAGTAAATTTTCAGCAGTTTCATTGGTCCCAAATGTTCTTTTGTCTTCCCTCTCTCTGACTTATTGACAAAATGATCTGGATAGTAATGATATGTTAAAAGCAGCCAAGATGCCTTTTTCATTCTTGTAATTAATGGTAATTAGTAAGTAAATGATTAGGAGAACATTGTAGATCATTCTATGCCAGCAAGATCTAATTTCATTCAGGGAAGAAAAACAAAGAGAAGGGAGGAGACATAACTTTTTCTGCTCATAGCAGTCACGATTACTCCAAGCTAGATGGTACCTTTTACATCTGCTATGAGTCATTATACATGTTTCATATTGCATTTTGTTTTGTTTTCATCTCTACTTCTTAGTGGGATAACTTCTGCCACAGTTCCCAAATTCCCTATAATATCCTTCTCTAGTCTTCCTTGCCAGTCCTCCACTGTTCAGGTAATACACAAAAGCTCTAGTCTCATAATTTGTCACCCATAGAAACTTCTGTTTTGGGAATGACTTGAGATGCTCAAATCATAAGAATTATTTTGACTGAGGCCAGATTTATGAAGAGAAGGATCAGGGGAGACATGATAGCAGTGTTTGAATATTTGAGGGGCTGCCACAGAGAGGAAGTGGTCAAGCTATTTTTCAAGGCACCTGAAGGCCAAACAAGGAATAATGGATGGAAACTGATCAAGGAGAGATTCAACCTGGAAATAAAGAGGAACTTTCTGACAGTGAGAGCAATCAACCAATGGAACAGACGTTGCCCTCGGAAGTTGTGGGATCAGTCTTTCATCACTGGAAGCTTTCAAGAAGAGACTGGACTGCCATCTATCAGAAATGGTCTCCTGTTTGGGTGGAAGGTTGAACTTGATGACCTACAAGGTCCCTTCCAACTCTGTTGATTTGTTATCTGTTATACATCGCTGGATCCAGTTTTCTCTTTAGCTTCCCACTCCACCAGGATGATCAGAGAATAATACACAGTTGCTGCAAATAACACAGTAACATTTAGAATACATTGACACCCGATGTTTGTTGGTTTGTTATTTGAAAATTGGTCCCTGCTTGCAACTTATTTATTCTTCCATTTTAGACAAGTATCTTTTGCTTCCTGGCCTGATTTCAGTTTTGATAAGCTAGGCCTATCAAACCTAGTTACTATATTAATAACTAGGCTGTCCTACAAACAGAATAGCAGAATTCACTTAGGAAGAGTAACTTTTCATTAGTTTATTGCCTACTTATCAACATAGAAGTAGATACCATAATAATAAATGAAATACGGAACAACTCAACTACTAATTTTATGGGATTCTTCTACACTTTATACCTTTAAAATCTTGTAATCTACTTTGTCTGTAATTATTCATTGTCATCTGTCTTCTTTGTACATTTTGTTCTATTGCCTTCCTTTCATTCATTCCATGTGTGAGGTCAATGTGAAATATTGTTTGTCTCTTTTAGAATGCTTTTTTGATACTCTTAGTGATAACTCTGCTGGTTGGCTGGGGAATTTGGGGCACTAAAGTCCATAAATCTTAAAAGTTGCCAAGGTTGGCTATCTCTAAATTATCTTTCAATGTGTCATTTATTGCAATAGCACTTATATACCGCTTTATAGTGCTTTTACAGCCCTCTCTAAGTGGTTTACAGAGTCAGCATATTGCCCCAACAATCTGGGTTCTCATTTTACCCACCTGGGAAGGATGGAAGGCTGAGTCAACCTATATTTATTCCAATGGTTTTTTTCGTGTATATTTCATGAAGTTTCATTTGTCTGATTGTTTTATCTGGAAAGTCATCAAGCCATTAATGTCTTTCTGCTGATTATCCTTTTGTGACACCTACTGTATATTGTCTAAGCTAAATATCAAGCAAGCAAGGGTTACATTAAATAGTAGTTACTCTAGCACAGTCTTTTCCAGTCTGATGTGCACATGTTGGTATTGTAATGCCCAAGACCCCTAACCTGAATTTATACTTTACAAGTCATGACTATAATACCAGCAATGGCATGGCTGGAAACATTGGCTTGAGAAAGCTGACAGTTGTATAAATCACTTGGCAAAGCTACCTAGGCAGATATTTTTATGTGAGCTGTATCTTTTGATGGCTTCTTTTAAACTTGATGTAGTAGGTTACTCCTTGTGGAACATATGATTTTTTTCATAGGATGTTTCCTCCATAGTCTCCTTTCATGGTTCTCTTGATTCACTTAAAGGTTCCAGCATACTGCAGTGCCCATTCTCAGTGTGTCTGAAAAGCAAATGTTATGTGATTTATTTTTTTATTCCAGATATGGACAAATTGTCTTCTTTTGTCTGACAATCCCAAGAAGGGCTTTCTTTAATGCACACTCCCTTCAGTCCTCAATTCCATCCCAAACTCTTCCCACTGCAGATTTCAATTTAGATTACAGACTGTTTTCTGTCCTGACCCACCAAAAAGGAAAAAAAGAAAAAAAGAAAAGACAAGAAACCATTCAACTGACAAACACATCTTTCAATGAGCCCATAAGGAAGTGGACAAAAGAGAGAGGCAGACAAAAAGAGCATGAAGACGTAACCTTTTGTTACATATTTTAGCTGTAAAGTTCTTGTAACACCCAGTGCCTCTTAGCTCAACACCTGTAAGAAGGCAATCATTCTGAGGACTGAAAATTCATCCCAAAATTTTATATCCTGGTAGTTTACTAATGAAATTGCCTCTTAGTTGATATGCTTCCAAACACCTATAGAAAATCAGAGTTCAGAACTGCAGATTGCCGGCATAACCAGAAAAAGTTTGACCAATTCAACTCATATGATGTCCTACCAATGAAATTACCTATAAGTGAGACACTATCTGCTCTAATTGGCTCAATGGTTCTTCAGGATCACTCCCACTGATCCTTTTTATCTTGAGATGATTCTATGAACTTGTGTCGAGAACCTAGTCAATGGAGCATCTCCTTCTTTGTGTCATGATGAATTGTTTTGTTAATCATAAATGTTCTTTATGCATTAGATTTATATATCACCTGTTCTCTAGAAAATCAAGGTATTCTACACAGAGGAGGGATTTTCTTTCTTATCAATCTCTCAGATTGATCTGAGGAAGAATGACTAGTACAAAATCATATTGCAAGTTTCCATGGCTGAGGGTAAATTGTGCAGATCTTCACCATTATAAATATCCCTCCTCTCTGCACAATTGCATATTTGCAAGTGCTAGTACTTAGCAATTTCAACATGCTATTCTGAAGTGTATTCAGCTAATCAATGTTAGGTTTATTTCTTTATTAATTTGATAATTTTTATTCTTCCCTCTAGCTAGAACTCTTTGGATGGCTCCCAACTAATGTGAGAAACAGTCATTCCTGGTGAATAGCAAATAATAAGAACTCATGAATTCATAGCTGCTGAATCCCTCAGCTCCTCATTCTTCAGAATGAAAGCAAATTTACATGTCCCAGGATAATTTTGCAGGATCCAATCTGGATCAGTCATTGCAACCAGAGGTTTAGTCTTCTGAAATTTTGGACTCATATTTGAGCCCATCCTCAGGGAACTTCTCTTTACCAGAATGTGTGGTTTGGGCTATTCTATGTGTAGTATTTATGTGGTGCCTGGTTGGGTGAGGCTACTATATGAGGACAAATCATGCATTACAAAAATTGCTTGGAGGTAGGAGATACTTCTATAGTAATCTATGGATCCCCTCCATGGATTGTCCCTGTGTCTTTGTAGGACAGATGGGTAGGAAGCTAACTACCAGATTGCAAGAACACAAGCAAGTGGTCAGACGAGAAGACTCAAACTCATTTGGGAACCTCACATTGCAATCAACAAGAACATACATTCAATTTTGTATCTACTGAGGTTGTTGGCGGAGCAGGTACAAAGATATCCAGGGAAATGATCAAAGCCCAGGAAATGGGCTCCTTGTCAATGAACAGGAGTGCTGATTTACCACCAGCTTATCAGGTACGTAGGAGTTGAAGACTTGGTAACACAAGGAAACAGCAGCCAACACCTTAATAGCCAGCCATCAACATCCCAATCAACCAATAACAAGCCACACCCAACCAGGCACCACATAAACAGTATGCACAGAAAAGCACATATTCTGATAGAAAAATGTTCTCTGAGGACGGGCTCCAACATGAATCTGAAAGTTCAGAAGGCTAAACTTCTGGTCTTTGTGACCTACCCAGATTGGCTTCTGCCTCCTCCTTCTACCATCTAGAGACCGCTGCTTTGTTGTGAGAAGAACCAAATGGACCATCATTGGGACAATCTTGCATCCTCTCTTTATTCAGATAGCAAAAACTGTTCCCATTTTGTGTGGATTTATTTTGCACACCTGATGGCAGGAAATAATGGGGAATGAAATGCAAAATTTGGTTTTCTGGAAATTGAGACAGTACTGCAGCTTTTTTTCAACTCAGATGTTTAAAGAACATAGAATATTAGTGTTGGAAGGGACCTTGGAAGTCTTCTAGTCCAACCCCCTGCCCCAGAAGCAGGAGACCATATACCATTCCAGACAAATGGTTGTCCAGTCCCTTTTTGAAAGCCTCCAGTAATGAAGCACCCACAACTTCTAAAGGCAAGCTATTCCATTGATTGATTGCTCTCACATTAGGGATTTTCTCCTTAGTTCTAGGTTGCTTCTGTTGTTTCCACCCATTGTTTCTTGCCTGGCCTTTTGGTGCTGTGGGAAAAAATTAGACCCCTTCATCTTTGTAGGAGCCCCTCAAATATTGGAACACTGCTATCATGTCTCCCCTAGTCATTCTTTTCATTTGACTAGACATACCAAATTCCTGTAACCATTCTTCATATGTTTTAGGCTACATCCTCCTAATCATTCTTGTTGTTCTTCTATGACTCTTTCTAGGGTCTTAAACAGTGGCATGTTGCAGGAGGTATGCCCCAGTACAAGCGTACCGGAGCCATCCCGGACCCGCGGATACTGTTCTGGTATGGTGCTCCCAAGGGCCCACCCACTGCCCTCGCTCCTTACCTGTGCTTCAGGTTTTTGGCGCTTTTGCACACGTGCACAGCACATACGGTGCCTGTGTGACACTGCTGAGCAGCTGGAGCATGGTGGAGGCTTGCGGAAGCATCACAGGCAAGTATGACGCATGCGCGCACCACACACGTGCATGTGGGTGAATCCAGAATCCACCACTGGTCTTAAACATCTTTTCTTTATTCCTTGGATTTTTAATGAAAAACTAATAGTTCAGGAACCAATTTTCTAGACTTTACCTAGGCAATTGAGACAACAGCTCTCTGTGATATGAAAGGGACAGGGTGATTTTTAAAATTTGTGTATGAGTCTGAAGGGGTCAGTTTAGTGTAATGGTTAAGGCATCAGTGTAGACTCCTACCTTAGGCATAAAACTGGTTGAATGATATTGGGTTAATCATTCTCCCTCAGTCTAGGAAGGAGGCAATGACAAACCATTTCTGAAAATCCTTGCCAAGTAAACTGCATAGGATTTGTCCAGGTAGTCTTCAAGAATTAGACACAAATGAACAGAAGAAAAAAAAGTGTCAGAATTTAGAGTTTATGATATAAAACTATGGAAACTGTGAAAGGGATCTTGGAGTCCTAGTGGACAACCATTTAAATATGAGCCAGCAGTGTGCAGCAGCTGCCAAAAAAGCCAACACAGTTCTAGGCTGCATCAACAGAGGGATAGAATCAAGATCACGTGAAGTGTTAATACCACTTTATAATGCCTTGGTAAGGCCACACTTGGAATACTGCATTCAATTTTGGTCACCACGATGTAGAAAAGATGTGGAGACTCTAGAAAGAGTGCAGAGAAGAGCAACAGTTGATTAAGGGACTGGAGACTAAAACATATGAAGAACGGTTGCAGGAACTGGGTATGTCTAGTTTAATGAAAGGAAGGACTAGGGGAGACATGATAGCAGTCTTCCAATATCTCAGGGGTTGCCACAAAGAAGAGGGAGTCAAACTATTCTCCAAGGCACCTGAGGGTAGGACAAGAAACAATCGGTGGAAACTAATCAAGGAGAGAAGCAACTTAGAACTGAGGAGAAACTTCCTGACAGTTAGAACAATTAATCAGTGGAACAACTTGCCTCCAGAAGTTGTGAATGCCCCAACATTGGAAGTCTTTAAGAAGATGTTGGATAGCTATTTGTCTGAAATGGTATAGGGTTTCCTGCCTAGGCAGGGGGTTGGACTAGAAGACCTCCAAGGTCCCTTCCAACTCTGCTATTGTATTGTATTACATTTCTTTTCTGACTTTTTTTAAAAAAGGAAGCAGGAAGAAAAATATATCATCTGAAGATGCAGCAAAATGCCGCCAGGCCTATCAAAAATAGCCCAGAGGTATATCTTGACATCACTGAATCAATTCACTTAGCACTTATAAGTACTGGAGTTTTAATGAATTGATTTAGATGTATTAGTCAGCAGACTATAAAGATAAGGTACTGATAGGCCTATCAAAGACTATTTCGGTAAAATGCATCATTCGGGTATATAAAGTGAAATCAAACCATTTCCATCATGACAGCTTTTGCTCAAGAGTGATGTCATTTAAAGTTGAATGGTGATACTGAAAGCTGTGAATGAAGTTCCTTTTTGGAGTGTTTCCCGGTAAAATCTTATTTTAGTTAAAAAATTGGGTGATGTTTTTTTTATCATTGCATACCAATTAGCTCAAATTCCCATGCTGTTTCTAAGGAGCTGTAGTACCTAAACTCATAGGTACTACAGCTTTTAACATAGGGAGCTAGTTTGGGAGGATACAGAGCACGGATTAGTTCAGAACCATATAAAGTATAAAACATCATATTGTGCATATGACCAAGAAAATTTACGTCTTATATACAGAGGGGGGGGGAAGAGAAACTATGAGGTATTTAAAACCAGTAGTGTGGAAAATCCCAGCCCTAGGCAGAACTGCTACTTTTGAGTAAGAGGGTAGGGATCCTGTACAAAAAATACCAGAACCCTGACTGGCAGCTATATCAATGGGATGTGAAGAGATGGAAGTTAAGCTAAGAACCTGTTTGGAGCCTTGATTCAAGTAAACAAAGTAGAATGAGAGAGAGGGAGGGCAGGAGGATGAAAAGCAGGTTCAAAAAGTGACACATGAAGGTAATGTTGGAAGAAATATCCTTCTGGGTTATGTTCCAAGTGGTGAAAAAGACACTCGATTCATAGAAGTTGCTTGGAAAGAAGGTTTAATGGTGGACAGCAGACTGCTTGGAAAGATGGGTTTTAATGGTGAACAGGACCTCATGGTTTGAGATCCTCGGAGGAAAGGACATGGTTTAGAGCAGGGGTGTCCAAACTTGGGAACTTTAAGACTTGTGGACTTCAACTCCCAGAATTCCCCAGCCAGCCATGCTGGCTGGGGAATTCTGGGAGTTGAAGTCCACAAGTCTTAAAGTTCCCAAGTTTGTGCACCCCTGGTTTAGAGCAATGGGTCCAAACCTTCCTAATGCCGCAACCCTTTAATACAGTTCCTCATGTTGTGGTGTCCCCCAACCATAAAATTATTTTATGATTTCCATATTTTTTTTTAAAACATGTGCTTTCCGATGGTCTTAGGTGTGAAAGGGTCGTTCAACCCCCAAAAGGGTCCCGACCCACAAGTTGAGAACCACTAGTTTAGAAAGATGGAGAGTTTTATACCCTCTGTTGGACCCCTCCTTAGAACTTCCTATTCCTGTGTAAGAAATGTATCCCATTGGTTGTCAGACTCCCAGTGGGTGGGCGTCTTAGCTAACTTTGTAGAGTGACTGTGTCCCATGCTGGAGCCTTGCTGGATGATGTAATCTTCCTAGATGCCATGTGGTGAGATGGGTAGAAGGCTAATCCTATCATGTCCTTAGGGCCATGTCTTAATCCCATCACCCTGCAGCTGAAAGTGGCACAGGGAGCTGAAGGGAGCTGCTTTGTCTTTAAAAACATGTTTCTCCTTTTCTTGCCCAGGGAAGCATAATATTCTGCCTTTTTAATAGTTCCTAGAATATTTCTTTATTCTAGGAGGGGAGTGGGTGCTAACTTCCTATAGTAAGATCAAGTAACCAGTTACAGGAGACACTAACAAAAGACAAAGTAAGCCAGCTTTGGGGAAGTGAGAAGAGACCATTGGTTTGATTACGGGACTGTTCATTTTTAAGATTAATATTGTTTCAAGCTTTGGATTTATCTGGTTCACTTGCCCCCACGAGGCTATAAATAAAGACTATGAGGGGTCCTTGGTACTCTTTGAGCTTGATTGTTTTCTTGCAGCTGTGTCATTACCTAAATTACATAATATCTAGCACTAATGATGCCATCTAGTTTGGGTAATGAAATGTCTGCAAGAAAACAACCAAGGTCAGAGAGCACCAAGGACCCCTTATTTAAACCTAAATTACAGATATTCTCCTTCCTTAATAAAGAATGTAAAAATTGATTATTTATTTTCAGTATAAGTTTACCGAAAGTTTTTAGCAAGATAAAAGCAGTACAAATATTAGAAAATAAACAAAGAAAATCAAAATGGCTATTGAACAAGAAAGAAAAGAGAAAAAGGAGATAAAAGAAAAGATGATAAAGATCTGGCTTCTGAACTTTCTGACAGTGGTATGTTACCTCTCACTTTCTAAGGTTATTGTAGAGGTTATTTTAAGGTTCATTATTACAGAGGCAATACTTTAAAAAAGAAAACCTGGATGCCCCAGGAAGGAGGGAAGTCATCCTTTAGAAAGGCTGGCAACAAACTTAATGAGAAAAAGTTTTGTCCAAGGCGATAGGTATTCTGGTTTGCAAAATCTTTGCAGAGAAATTGCTCTTGAACTCAGGATTGTCTCTGTGTTATAACCAGGGCTAGACTTATATGCAGTTGTCTAATGAATGGTCTAGGACCTAGAATAATGATAGCCTTGGGTAGGATCAGATGGCCCTCAAAGTAACAGGATTCTGATGGGTGGAATGATATTCCAAGTTGGAAGACAAGCAGGAAGTAAGATTTAATTTGAATATAAGAGGCAAATAGAGATACTTGGAGACAGAAAAAAAGATTAACTGTTGAGTATCTGTTTTATTTTATTTTTTTGTTCCTTGCTGTTGATCTGCCGAGTTTAAGAATCCAAATAATGATTTAAAGAGTTCAAGCAGAAACAGTAAAGGTAGAATGGTCTCCTGCCACCAACTAAGATTGTCTGCTCACTAGAACATGAAATATGGAAATAAATGTGGACTAGTCAGCAAGATTTCTTCATTAGTGCAAGGCCAAAGGGAAAAACAATATTGGCTGCATTGGAAGACTTTTTACAAAGAGTGTTAGAACATCTTTTTTCCCAGCAAACAAGAGTCAATTTTGTTCAAGAACCCAAAGTCCTACTATCTGAATACATCAAGGCTGAAAGCTCATCCAAGATAGGATTTAACTTGAACCAACTTGTTGCTCATGGAAAGCTTACAATCAGGACAAGAATGGACATAGCCTTGCCTCCTGTTGTTCATTGGCAATAATGGATAATCAAGCATATAAACAACACAACGTGTTTGTGACAGCCAAAGACTTTTAGAGAAAGATATCCTATAAGGTCTCATCATTGGAACACTTTCTGGCATGAGTTTACTCCATTTCCAGTGCTTAATTCAACAAGATGAGGAATGGGATGAGATGAGACCTCCCCACCTCCATTGACAAGGCTTTGGCCTTAGTTATTATATTCTTATGAGATTCTCTACTTTATTCTAATCTGGTTTGAAGTTTAAAGGTAGTGGCCCAAGTCAAGTATCCTGTCCACTTCCTCAATAGAAACAAGTAAAAAAAATTGATCCAACAGAAGCAAATTATGAGATTGGTCTATTCCCTATTGTCTTCACTAGAGTTTGCAGGTTTGGGTGACTTCAGTTGAAGTTTAAAAAAATCATAAGTCCATCATAATTCATTACAAGGAACACACAAAGACCTAACACAACTACAACAGTGTGCATCAAACTCGGTACCGCTTGGAACAGCTACCTGTGGCAATTTTCAATAGTTGCTGTGATCATTTTTTTCTCCACTTCCAAGTTGTATAGTGGAAATATTTCAATACTCTGTAAGTCATGTTTACTCTTATTTGCTTGTGGATTGCCATGTTCATTACCAATGAATTGCAGTGGCATGCAGATATCTGGAATGCACAGAGTGTTCAGTGGGCAGGCAGTACTCAGGTGTGTGTGTGGGGGGGTTGTATTATTACCAGTTGTAGGCAATTTAACTTAATAAGTACATGTTCTCAAAAGTTTTTTTTTCTAAAATGGGATGAACAAAGCCCTAATTTCACAGCTGGAAGCTCTCCAAGATCACAGCACTGGGAGAAACACAGTAAGAGAGAAATTGGTAACAAAATCATAGCAATGATCTACAAATGACTTCGCAATATCACTGTCCATTGCCTGTGATTCTTCGCCACCTTTATTTTAAATGTATTTTTTTTCTTCCTGAAACACAAAATATGTTTCATCATTTTCTTGAAAGTAGTACACTACTTTCCCTGGCTTATTGTGTAGATATTTCTTCTGGGAACTATGAAATTTGAAGGAGAGTATTGGTTTATTGGATTAAAATGACAAAGGCAGAGAGTGGTTATAAACAGTTGGACTGGTGAGACCTAAGTTCAAATTCTGACTTCAAATCCAGGGTAATTTTGGTAGGTGACTTTTGGACAGTCACTTTCTTGAAGTCCAAACTATTTACAGAATAAAATGATAGAAAACCCCCTTGCTCTTGTTAAAGATTTCATGGTCTTGGTCTACCTTGTAATACATATTCATATGTATCTCAGAGGTTGCCACACAGAAGATAGAGTCAAGCTATTCTCCAAAGGACAGGAGGGTAGGACAAGAAGCAATGGATGGTAACTAATCAAGGAGAGAAGCAACTGAGGAGAAATTTCTTGACTTAGAACAATTAATCAGTGGAACAACTTGCCTCCAGAAGTTGTGGTGATCCAACACTGGAAGTTTCTAAGAATATGTTGGATATCCATTTGTCTGAAGTGGCGTAGGATTTCCTGCCTAAGTAGGAGGTTGGACTAGAAAACCTCCAAGGTCCCTTCCAACTCTGTTATTCTATTCTATTCTTATATAAGATCATATGTGGTGTATTGGTAAAGATGTTGGCTTAGACAGGATTAACCCCACTGAACAATGGGGTTCCTTTGATGACTTTAATTACTCTCCCTTTTTTGGGGGTCACCCCAGCTTCATAGGATGTTTCTTTATGGGGATACAACAAGGAGAGATTCCCTTCATCTTCCAGAGTTAAGTCAGGATCTAAATGGACTAATAAATGAATGAATACCTTCAATAGAAGCATAGAATCAGAAGGAGCCTTTAGGCCATCAAGCCAAATATCCTGCTTAAATTCAAGAGTCCAAAATTAAAGTATTAAATTAAAGCTGTCCAGATTCTGCTTATCTAATTAATAAGAGGGTTCTACCATTTCTCTGGGTAATTGTCTCTACCTTCTAGCTACTGTAACTGGAATATACCTCCCTGTAACTGAAGACTATTATTCCATGTCTTAGACTATTATGTCTTAAATTCTGTACATGTTGAGTATTTGGAATTTATAGCATATTCTTGACAATCCCTTTCTGAACCTGTACATGTTTGTCTGAATCTTCTTAAACAAAAACTGGACCCATTTTTTGAAGTAGGTTTGGTCATTGCAGAATAAAATGGCAATATTAATTTCCATGATTAGAATAGAATAGAATAGAATAGAATAGAATAGAATAGAATAGAATAGAATAACAGAGTTGGAATGGATCTTGGAGGTCCAACCCCCTGCTTAGGTAGGAAACCCTACATCATTTCAGACAAATGGTTATCCAACATCTTCTTAAAAACCTCCAATATTGGAGCATTCACAACTTCTGGAGGCAAGTTGTTCCATTGATTAATTGTTCTAACTGTCAGGAAATTTCTCCTCTGTTCTAAGTTGCTTCTCTCCTTGATTAGTTTCCACCTGTTGCTTCTTGTTCTACTCCCAGGTGTTTTGGAGAACAGCTGGACTCCCTCTTCTTTGTGGCAACCCCTGAGATATTGGAACACTGCTATCATGTCTGCCCTAGTCCTTCTTTTCATTAAACTATACATACCCAGTTCCTGCAACCGTTCTTCATATGTTTTAGCTTCCAGTCCCCTAATCATCTTCATTGCTCTTCTCTGCACTCTTTCTGGAGTCTCAACATATTTTTTTTTACATCGTGGCAATCAAAACTGGATGCAGTATTCTAAGTGTGGCCTCACTAAGGCATTATAAAGTGGTATTAACACTTCATGTGATCTTGATTTTACACCTCTGTTTACACAGCCTAGAACTGTGTAGGCTTTTTTGGCAGGTGCTGCACTCTGATGGCTCATATTTAAGTAATTGTCCACTAGGAGTTTGGAAACTATACTCCTGTTAATATAGCCTACAATTGTATTTACCCTTTTTTGCAACCATATTAAATTGTTGACAATCACAAACTGTCTCAATTTTCCCCCATGATTTTAAAACTGGGTCACTTATGTCCTATACCTGTGCAAAAATGAAGATTATTGCATTTATCTTTTTTAGAATTATGTTCCTTTCAGTTCATTTCTCTGACAAGGTTATTTTGAATTTTATTTTTTGTATTCTAGGTATCAATGATACAATCCAATTTTGGGTCAACTGCAAATCTAATAAGTATTCCCTCCATTGCTTCCTCCAAATTATTAACAACAATATTGATGGATAGAAGTCCCAGGTCTCCCCCCCCCCCAAACAGATCCTCTATTACTCTAGGATATGTTAGATTTACCCAGACTAATACTTGAACAAAAAGTCTTGCAGAGAGAGATTCAGGAGCAAAGTTCATGTTAAGACACTTTTGTTACAGATAGTAGAACCATTAACAATGAAGAACACCATCTACTGCAAAACTATAAGACTCAAGCCATAGATGAAGCAGATTCAAGATTCAGATCTTACAAGCTTTTCTCAAACTTGTGCATTGTAACAGACATTGCTTTATGGTAGAAGTAGTTGCCATCTCTATGATAATTTTGTGATGACTGGTCTTATTGCAACCTCTTTTGTTCTGGACTTGCCACTCTAGGCCTCAAGAAAGTAGTTAATATGGCCTCAAATATTTAAACTCCTTCAGAGTAAGTAGATATTTTCCCTACTATTTTTCTATCAATGTGTTCTGTCCCCCAAGCTTCCAAATTATACTGATGCCGGCTTGGCCATCTGCCATGACTAACGAAGTAGATAAGCCACCCCTTGGCTAGGAGCCCAGAAACATATCTCTATGAAAAACCAGACTCACGGAATTCACAGACTTCTTCAAACTTAAACTGATGTTTCCTGCAAAATTCCCCTCCCGTCGCTCCACCTATAAGCTCTCTGGGAGGGGCCAATCAGTAGCCACCTGTGTCCTATTTCCTTCTGCAAGCCTGTTTCCACAGCTGCTGCCTCCTCCTATCAGCCCTCCACATCTGTATGTCAGGGACAACCTCCTCCTGTTCTTCCTCAGTGCTCCCTGACTCAGACGCCATCTGGTGGCCAACAGGACTCTCTAGTCCCTGCTCTGACTCCGAATACCCCCCAGAGTCTTCCTCAGCCTCCAGGGCAGTCCCATAATGTTCATCGCTGTCAGATTCCAGCAACAGCTCAGCCAGCTGCTGCTGAGCCACAACACAATGAGTCTCAGGTTGCATTCCTTCCCCTTTCATCTTGATCTTCTTCTCTGGTTGAATAAGCGTAAACCAAAATAAAAGTTGAGTAATTCAGGGTTACTTTTAGTAGCATTTTAGTATTTTTCCATCTTTATTGAATATTCTAGTTGATGCATTGTCAGGCCCTAAGAACCAAGAGCAACACATGGAGATACTTTTAAGTAATTTTCTTTATTGTTCTTCACCTATGGATAGGATCATGCCTGACTAAAGCAGCTATTTGCATAAATATATGGTTATATAGGCCCCCACTCTCCTGGCCTTTCAGAAAGAGACTTAAAACATGGTTCTGCAACCTTGCATGGGGAGTCCAAAGAAGAATTCAGTTGTGGGCTTGGTTGGTTCCATAAGAGCCTTGTCTTTGCCTTTGTTGGTTATTTTTTAACAAGTTTTAATTATTCTTCCCTTCTTAGAAAAAATATTTTTTTAAAAAAAAAATAATTCTAAAGTTTTAATTCTAACATTTTGATTTTTAAGTATTGTTTTTATATTTTGAGGTTTTATTGTACATTTAAGTGAGAGAGATGGGTGATTCAGAAATTTGAAATATAAATGAAATAATCACTCAGAAATGGCAGGGAGGATCCTCTTCCTGCCATCCAAATTTTCCAAGCTCTGCATTCTCTTTTGTTAGAATATTCATGACCAGAAGAGACAGAGGTCAACCAATGAATAGGCATAGCAACTAAATCAGCTAATGGGAGCTTAAACAGATCTGAGTCTGTTCTGAGAATCGAAACTGAAACTACTCTGTCTGCTCTGAACTCTGAGATGAAACTGTTCTCTCCAGCTTGTGTTCTGCTTGTAACTTCTACCACGTTGAAATAATCTACTATTGGTATTGTACATTTATTCACCTGTTATTATGTATGCAAAGAGGTTAATGAATTCAGCTGAATCAGCTATCTATGTGTACTTTCTGGATTTGATTTTGCTCTCTGGAATGCAGCCCCTCCCTCCTGGGAATCCAGACTACATTCCATCACATGTGCCAATCATATTCCTTTTATTTGGCACACATCTAATAACCCCTTTTTATCTTTAGCATTTTTGCCAATACATTCCCATCCATCTTGAGCTACTTTTCCCATTATATTCTCTTGACACTGAATTATATTTATCATTGCTCTCAATTTAAGTCTTTTTTTTTTAAAAAAATGCTTTGCTATAATGTACTATGCTGAACTTCCTTTCTAAACAGAATTCCATTAAATGTTCACCATCTGTCAATTATCCTTTACTACTACTTCCTTCCCTCCCCCTGTAGTATGTTCTGCCCTGCAGCCTTCAGCTGCTTGTCTCCCAGGAATACTTGAAGCTTCATTAAGAAAATAACTTCCAGATTTTAACTCCTTGCTCTACTTTGGCCAATTTCCTGACTGTTTCCTGACAGAGTAATAGTCAAATTTCCTGACAATTAGAACAATTAATCAGTGGACCGACTTGCCTCCAGAAGTTGTGGATGCTCCTATACTGGAAGTGTTTTAAGAAGAGAATCTGAAATGGTATAGGGCAGTAATGGCGAATGGAGTGTGTGTGCATGGCACTAAGTGTCAAAAAGGGAGCACTTCATGCATGTTCATGCGCTCTTCTGTGCCACAACCAGGAAGAGGAGTTACCCAAGGGACATGTGCATGCCGGAAAATGTACTTACAGTTTGTAAAGCCAGCAAGTCTTCCAGTTACTGCCATGCATGAGGACATGCTGATTAGCTGGCACATGCTCATGCCAAAAAATGGAAGACCAGCTCTTCCGGTTTCCAGCACTGCTCCACGCATAAAGGACAGCTGATCTTCACATGCACATGCATGCCAGAAACCCAGAAGAGGAATGGGTGACACTGTGTGTGCCAGGCAACATGGCTCCGTGTGCCACTTTGGCAATGTGTGCCGTAGATTCACCACCATGGGGTATAGGATTTCCTGCCTACACAGGAGACCTCTAAGGTCCCTTCCAACTCTGTTATTCCATTAGTTCTTCTGTCCAGATTGTAGTTAACACAGCTCCTAATTGAGAGACTCCTCTGTTATGTTCCCCATCCCAACCATGCTAGGATAGCAAACATCAGTTGCCTTCCTTCTCCGAGTAGGCCTTGGAAAGATAGATACTTTTAAAAAAATAAATAGAAAAGAGTTTTATAATTCTTCCAATCACGCGAGCTAAAAGGTGAAAATTCATAGACCGTTTTCAATTTTACCCCGTTAAAGAAACAAAACCCAAAAAAGAAAAAACCCCACACACCCTCACTTCACAGTTTCTGCATAAGTAGTCCTTAACTTGCAACGACAAATGAGAACGGATTTTGCTAAGTAAGTGATTGTTAAGTGAATCATACCCAATTTTACTAACATTTTTTCCCATGGTTGTTAACAGAATAGAATTCTTTATTGGCCAAGTGTGATTGGGCACACAAGGAATTTGTCTTTGGTGCCTATGCTCTCAGTGTACATAAAATAAAAGATACATTAGTCACAAATCATAAGGTACAACTGATAGTCATAGGGTAGAAATAAGGATTAATGATAGTCATAGGGTACAAATAAGCAATCAAATCATACTAGGAAACAATCAATAGGAATAGTAAAGATACAAGCAACAAAGTTACAGTCATACAGTTATAAACGGGAGGAGATAAGCGATAGCAACGATGAGACGATTAATAGTAATGCAGACTTAGTAAATAGTTTGACAGTGTTGAGGAAATTATTTGTTTAGCAGAGTGATGGCGTTTGGGAAAAAACTGTTCTTGTGTCTAGGTTTTCCCCAGTTGACTTTGATTGCCAAAGACAGGCTGGCTGGTGAGGTTGCAAATGGCAATCCATGATTCCAGAATGCTGCAACCATCATAAATACATACTGGTTGCCAAGTATCCCACAATTTAAAAAAAAAAATTTAAAAAAAAATATGTCCAAAGTTTGATCATAGGGCCATGGAGCTGCTGTGGCGATTTTAAATATAAGAACTGTAAGTCTTTTTTTTTTTTCCAGTATATTTTTTCAGTTTTGTCACTTCAAATGGTCACTGAGTTCAGATTGCCTGTATTGAAAATACCAAACCCAAGAAGAATTCCATACTGATGCCATGGTTCCAAACCAAGCCAGCAAAACAAGAGGCCACACTGTGAGTGGAACAGGTCTCTTTACTGGAGTCTCAGCTTGGCACGTGGTGTAGAATAAAAGGGTTTCTAGCTAGAATTACTGGCTTCTGCTAGCCAGCTGGCTATATGGAGTCAGTATGCTCCTCCTCCAGTGGTGGGTTTCAAAAGTTTTTAGAACCTCTTCTGTAGGTGTGGCCTGCTTTGTGGGTGTGGTTTGCCAGCCATGTGACTGGGTGGGAATGGCTTGCTGGCCATGTGACCAGGTGGGTGTGGCTTGTCAGCCATGTGACTGGGTGGGTGTGGCCAACTTGTAAAATGTGGTGAAACTTACTTAACAACGCTCTTGCTTACCAACCAAAATGTTGGCTCAGAAACTCTGGCATTTGAAGCACGCAAGTCTTAAAGCTGTCAAGTTACAAGACCCTTGCACCCTTAAACCTTTAGAAAAAAACCCAGGGGTGTTCAAACTTGACAGCTTTAAGACTTCTGGACTTCAACTCCCAGAATTTTCCTCTCACTCTTCATCTTGATGATGTGCGGACGGGCTGGGGAGGGAGCTGGAACTGGTTCTAAATGTCACTGTAGATTTGCGGAACCTCTTCTATAGAAGAAGTTAGAACAGGCAGGAACCCATCCCTGTCCTCCTCCCTCCTGCTTCTAGTTGCTCCCTGGCCAGCTCCAGCAATTACTTATTGGCATGAGTCCAGCAAGCACTCTTCAAGCCCAGTTGCTCTCTTGCTGCCTCCAGCAAGTATTCTTCAGGCCTGGATGGATTCTCAACCACCGTGTCCCAACCCCCAGCTCATTGACTGCTGACAAGCTAATCAGACATTGGTTGCACCCAGAGCCAATCAATGCCTCGAACATTCCACGAGCCTTCCTTCCAGGGGCTGTGAGACACACTGGGAGCACAAAAGGCCGGATGGGGTTACTCACTATTGGATCAACTTCAGGGTGGGGGGGGCTGGGCGTTCAGCTGCCCAATGGGCAGGCTGACCGCATCTGAAGCACAACAAAGGCAGGCAAGCAGGCCAATCTAGGACTCCAGCCTGGGGCTCCCCCTCATGGGTGGGGCTGTTCATTTGTTGGTCAATTGCTGCTTAGAGAACCTACATGGCCTAGCTCCCAGCTGCCGTTAGAAACTCCCCACTAAACTCCCCTCCCCACTCAGATCATCAAAGGCCCAGCTTTTCATGGCAGACAGTCCAGCAGTCTCAAACAAAATGGTTGTTGGAAGCTGAGACTGAAGACTGGGGCGAGGGGATGCCTGTCAGAGAAAATGTCAGCCAACTGAAATGGAGGCGGTTGTGTAAGATGGGATGAAGTGCATCAGGCAGATTGAACTGCCATGCTTACCTCAGTGAAACAATTTTTTTGATGCCAAGTAAGAAAAGTTGGGTGGAATTCCCCTCCCAGGTGCCTAGGACCATGTCATCTGTTCCTGTCCTCCCAAAATGGTAGGTGACTTATCCACATCATGGGCCAAACATAACTTTTAGATTATCCGAGGGTCTTTCCTACTGGTTAGCATCAAGGTGTCACTAATGCTGTTCCATTAGTGGGGAATTGGGAGGGGGAATAGTAAGGAGTAGAATGTGATGTTGTCAAAATAAAATTCCTTTCTAGAATCCAAGGTCATCCTTTGTCTCTACACCTCTGCACCTGACCGGAACTGGATGTGTGGAACTGCCAGCAGAGCAGTGGAAGATGGACTTGTGGGTGTGGGGGCAGGATCTTGAACTGTCAACTGGGTGGGGAAAGCTGGGAAGCTTTCAGATTCGGGTTTTTCCCAGATGTGCCAACATGACTCTCTTAATAAATTGGAACTTGGAGCAATATTTTGCCTTGGACTCTGATTTAATTTTGGATATTATTTGGAACCCTGACATTAACCCAAATCTATTCCCCACCAATGAAACAGCATAGTAGAATAGAATATTAGTGTGGCAGGCCAAAGATCCCAAAAGGAACTGGCTGCAGGCCTGACACAAGGAGATGAACCTCTCATGCTGTCAGACCTGACCCAGTTTGCTTTCTCAGAAAAGTAGGACTTGTGACTCCATTTAGTTGAAGCAAAGGAACTTTTACTGAAAGAAACTGGTTGCAACACAGTCAGGAGGAATTTGCATGTGCCTATGCAAAATAGAAACCTATCCTTTACAACTCCCAATCCCCCATGACCATTCCCCCAGCCAGTATGATGTTTTGAGAAACTCTGAGGTGTGAAACTGGTAACATTCCATTCTCAGGGCAAATGGCCTTGAACAGGGGTGTCAAACTGGCAGTCCATGGGCTGGATGCGTCATGCACAGGTCACACCCACCTCAGCTCCACAAAGGGGAAAAACATCGCAAAATGTCTCATGACGGCAATGTGAGGCCACGAGTTTGACACCCGTGGCAATGAAGATCCTGATACAAGCCAGTTTGGTGATCTGGCATTCTTCTGTTGTCACTTCTTCCCTCCCCATTTCCCACCATTAGATACACAGGTGTAACGTGCCCCAATCCCTCCCCCCTCTCTTCTCCTTTGATGGCAGGAGCCCAGCAAGGTGCTAGGCTGACAATGGAGATTCGGACATTATGCCTTTGTTCAACCCGTGAAGAAAACTATCAGCAGAAGGACCATTAGCAAATATCTGGAAGCACCATGTTAAACAGAGTTCAGACAGAGGTGGAGATAATTTAAGTACAGAATCACTATTATGCGCTCTTTTCAAAGATCTGCAATATGATTTCGGAAGCCTTTACGCACATATCTTCCTCTTTGGAGGAAATCCAAAACAATTCTCCTCCGTTGCTTGAGAAATTTGTGCAGAAGCCAATCTGTATTAGTTCTTTGCAGAGATCCAGATTCAGAGCACACACAGCATCTGTCAAGGAAGATCTTAAAGCAGCTGTGTGCATTTCTGAGCTCACACAGCTGACTTCTGCAGCTGTCACACATTCCCATGAAAAGACAACTTTGGCGGAAGCATGTCAGAGAGGTGCTACGTGTGCAGTCAAAATAACATTCTACCTTTTGAACCCAGCACACCCCTAAACTGTAATTAATTGGGGGAGGAGAATGAGAAGTTGAAACGCACAGTGGATTTGATTTAAGAATTGAGTGGCAGACTTTTGCAGCTGGTCCTGGATCTGAGCTCCAGCTGTGTTTAAGCCCTTTTCATTTCCATTGAATGGATTGGACTGAAGCCATCCCTGACTGTCATTTGCATTGCAATTCGGTGGCTCAGATAAGATTAGTTTTTTGAAAGCACCTGCAGCTTCGGTTGCCAGTCTGATCATGTAGTCAGTTTACTGGACCACAGCTGATGTGATGGCTATTCCCTCAGTGGGCAGCTTGGAAATGGGGGCCACCAATGCCATATTGTGCGGCTGGCTGGATGACAAAGGGGCTGATGCTTTTTTTTTTTTTTAATCAGGAACCTTGAATGCTTCAGATACAGAGCAAAAGTATTCAATCTTGGCTGGAACATTAGAAACCTAATCATAAATGAAATGCTCTAGTGGGTTGCTGATAATCTGGATAGATTGAGGGGGAGAAAGTTGATGCCTTGCTAAGGGAGAATCCAAGTCTGCAGTCATTCACAGACAAACTATGACATATTTCAGGTTTTCCTATATTCTGGTTTCTGTCTTTTTTATTTAGCTTGATAATACTGAAGTTGCTTTCGAAAATGTTTTTTTTTTTACCCTCTCTGGAGTAGAATGTGGAATTCTTGCACTTGGTTATGAGAAGCAGTGATGGGGATGCTGTGATTTCCTATCTTTGCCTGTGGAATCTGTTTTTCCCCAGTCTAAAATCTCACTAGCTTCCAGGCTTCCACCCAATTCCAAGAGAAGACTTCAGAAGGAGCACTCTTCCCATGGGATGGTTTTAGACCAGGACAATGGTGGGTTCCTACCGGTTTGGCCCAGTTCATCCAAACCGGTAGTGGTTGGCAGCTTGGGTCGCTGGAATTGGCAGCGACCCAGGCCTGCCACATGTTCGAACTGGTTCGCCTATGGTGCCATCATCTTGGTTTTTTTTTGCTTCTGTGCATGCACAGAGCAATGTTTATTGCACTGTGCATGCATGCATCAAGCGCGCACATGGCACGGCCATGAGCAAACCAGCAGAAGCGACTTCTGGAGCCCACCCTTGAACCATGGGTGTCAAACTTGATTTCATTGAGGGCCACATCACGGTTGTCTGACTTCTGAGGGCCAGAGGGTGTGGCCGGAATGGCCATGGTGAGCATGTCAGGGGCACTAGTAGTGACCAAGTGCTAAGGCAGGACTTCCCTGAGACCCTCCCTCACTCTCATTATAATCTCATTCCTTCCTTTCTTCCCTTTTTTTCCTTCCCTCTTCATTCTCACTCTCATTATAATCTCATTCCTTCCTTTCTTCCCTTTTTTTCCTTCCCTCTTCATTCTCCTGTCTTCTTCCCTCCCTCTTTCCTTATTTTTCCTTCCTTGCTCTCTTCCCATCTTCCCTTCTTTTTTCTTTGTCTTTCCTCTTTCCCTTTCTCCGTTCCTGTCCCTTCTTCCATGCTCAAATGCAAAAAGAGAAATCATTTTGTTTTGTTTTTAGTTTGTTTTAATAGCTCCCTGCCAGCAAAAGCAGTGCCCACACTCCCTTTTTGGCCAGGATAGCCTCCTGCAGCCCTCTGCCAGGAAAAATGGAGCTCCATTTTCTCTGGCAAAGGCACTGCGGGCCAGTCCTTTGGTGTTTCCAAGCAGATAATGACAGATTTCAAGACATTGATTTCAGGCTGTAAACCAAATCAGCAAGGAGAAGTTGTAGGGCTGTCCCACCTTCTGAGCATCCTTCAATGAGCTCCACAGCCTTGAGAACTCCGCAGACAGTCACATATCTTGGGAGCCCTTCTGCACTGGGCAAGATGGGGTCAGTTTGTACCCAGGAGAAGACTTTTGATTACCCCACAAAGATCTAGAATACACTTTCAGAGATCTATCATCTCTCTAACATCTGCACCAAGATGCCTTTCAAACCTGGGTTGATTATCTACCTCTCATCTATGTTTCAACACTTAAAACAGTTATGTCAGCAAGTAGCAGCTCATGTTCTTATGCATACACATCATCATAACCATTAACATCATCATCATCATCATCCTGAACAGATTATTATGAATGTGTGTGTGTGTTTCTTCAACATGTAAGACTTTGGCACTAAACAATTGCCAAATTGCAACAGACTGTTTAGGAGAGCACAACTGTGACTTTAAGCTAACAGCCCCTTCCCTAATGTGGGGAACTAAAAAGCATGTTGCAGATGATTAATGTTTGTCGGTAATAGTCAAGGCAGTGAGAGCAACCCTAAGGCAAGCAACCGCTTAGTATTGTTTGCTCATAGGATAGCAGATGGGAAGTGAGTGCGCTCTGCCGAGCATCCGCATTCTAATGGCTCAGTACAGACATCTTTCCATCTGCTGTCCTTCCACATGACTGCTGAATATTTGCAGTGCAGAATCACAGGCAAAATTCCCTGTTTCTCCCATTAGAAGAAGAAGCCTTACGAGCCTTCTGACCAGTGGTTCATTTGGCACCCAGCATCATTTCCAACGGGAGATTACTGCAGAGGGCACATGGACTCCATTGGGATTTAAATCCATGGGGGGGGGGGAAGAATGCTGAGCATCAGATGCTGGAAAGGTTTGGGAACCTTCCAAAGGCAGGTGATGCACAGATGGAATAGTCCTGACTCAATCACAGAGCTGCCCAAAAGCAGGAACTCAACAGAACAGTCGCATCCCAGACTGTATGATGAGAAGGGGGTCCATAACTGCTAAAATGAGATGGAAAAACAGTGTAGCAGTCAAATACAATAGCATCAATACGGCAGCAATTGCAACAGCAACAGCAATAGCAACAGCACTTAGACTCATCTACCACTTTACAGTGCTTTACAGTCCTCTCTAAGTGGTTTTACCGAGTCATTACTGCATTCTAACCACTGCACCACCATGGCTCATAATGATATGCTTGGGCTTTTGCTTCTTAAAATTTTGCCCTTTATGCAGCAAAGCCTCATGAGCATAATTAACAAATATGATGCTACATTAGGCCCATTCTTTTCCTAGCAGTGAAAAGACAGCAAAATCATCATGATGTTTGGTGATTTACCAAGTTGTCTGCCTATACTGTCCTGAACCAAAAGGGCATCTTTGGAGAAAAAAGCTCCTCTCCTTATTTAGGAGTTTGATACTTTCAGGGGCTGTCCAGCTGAGATAGAGGGAGAGAAATTACACTAAAACCAAGGTATGTGGTGATAAAGGAAAAGTAGAGGTCAGTCAATGGAGAAATTACCTTCTCTATCTCCACATTTTGGCAGCACAATGTATTGATGTGCTGGAGGCTACAACTTTGGATATAGCAGTAATCTTTAGGCCTTTCCCCCGTTACTGAGCTGAATTGTGCTCAACACATCCTTAAATTGAAAGAATACAATGTGGCACAAAATTCATTGCATCTGTTGCCAATCTTTATTCTTCCTCTCTTCGCAATTCTTGCAAGTCTTCTTGCCTTTCCTCCAAGGTAACAGATGACAAAGGCTAAAAGATTTTACGCACCTTGAGACTGCCTTGGGAATGTTTCAGAATAATAATGAACTATCCATTTTGAAACTGGTGCAGCTCAGGGCAACTTAAGCTTATCTCCTTCATAGGATGGGGATGAGATAAAAACCAGGTCTTGGGAACACACCTGAAAAACAAATTGCCACAGGTACAAGTGGTGACAGCCAGAGGGCCAAAGGTTGTCCCTGTTGAATCTTCTAGTGTCCCTTTTTCATATAGCCCATCATATAACCAATTCTGTACAACTTCATTGGGCATACATATAAACAAAAAACAATTACCTAAGCATCAGCTCAGGCATGAAACATAGGAGGAGATTAGAAAGAACATCAAGATTGTCCTGTCTTGAATCTCTTTGATGTATGTGTGTGTGGGGGGGAGATGAGAGTCTATCAGGCTTTCGAGATTCTCTTATTGTCCCAGTGGTGGGTTCCAGCCGGTACAGCCCAGTATGGCCATACTGATAGTTGCCAGGAGCAGCTGACAGCATACTGGTACAGTGTCTCATTTGGCCCACCCGCCTGTCCATGTTAGAAAGAACATCAAGATTGTCTTGTCTTGAATCTCTTTGATGTGTGTGTGTATGTGTGTGTGGGGAGATTAGAGTCTATCAGGCTTTTAAGATTCTGTTATTGTCCCAGTGGTGGGTTTCAGACAGTACGGCCCGGTATGGCCATACCGATAGTAGCCAGGAGCAGCTGACAGCATACCGGTACAGTGGCTCATTTGGCCCACCTGCCTGTCCATGTTCTATACCAGTTTTTAAAGCAACTGGCTAATTGCGCACATGTGCACAGCATGTGGCGACTGCACAAGCTCTGACAAGCAGCTGGGTGCCGCATGGGGGGAATGTGCATACGTGTGCAGCATGTGTGCATGAACAAGATGCGCAGCCCCGTGAGCAGCGTACTGGTAGAGATGGGGAGAGGAACCCACCACTGTATTGTACCTGCAACAATTATCTTTTTTTTCGGAGTATTAGACGCACCTTTTTCTCTTAAAAAAGAGGTTGAAAATCTGGGTGCATCTTATATACTGAATACAGCTTTTTTTGCCTTCCAAAACTCCGCCCCTTTCATCAAAATGGCTGTGCATAGCTTTTAGAAGGCTTTCAGAGTGTTCCTGGGGTCTGTGGAGGGCATAAATGAGCAAAAAACGGGCCTTTTTTGCGCCCCCCCAGCAACACTCTATAAGCTTCCTAAAGACTATCTGTGTTCTTTTTTTTTTTTTTTTGATGAAAAACGGGCCGTTCTTTGCTCGTTTTTGACAACCCCCCCGCCCCCCCGGAGCACTCTACAATCCTCCTAAGAGCTATTCATGCCCTTTTGGGGGGGATGGGTTTTTTTCACAAAAAATGGGCCATTTTGGGGAGGTTTGCAAAGTGCAAAACCTTTTTTTTTTAAAAAAAAATCCTCTTCAAAATCTTGCTTATACTACAGTGCATCTTATACTTCGAAAAATACAGCAAGTAGAATTTCAGTAGTTCTTGTGAAATCTATTTCCTGGCTTGGCCTACCTTGAAGGGTTGGCATGGAGGTTTCTTCTCTCTTGCTATCTTTGATCAGTTTTCTTTTTACATTAACAAATGCTTGATTCTAGATATCTCTGGCTCTTCTTCTCTTCACAGCTTAGCTTTTCCTGCTAAGCCTTCTGGAAAAATGGATTGTGAGTGTGCTCATCTTAACTGTTACTAAGCTTTGCAAAGCCTTAAAATCTTTTCAAGAGAGGTGAAATAAGTATTTGAAGAGCTGAAGATGCCATTGCCCAGCGACCTGACAGGACTAGCTATAAGTGCTCCTACAGATAAGTATCTTCAAAGTGTTGACATGGCTGGCCTGGCAAATCATATCTGTGCAGATTAAGAAGAGGAGAGCTTTTTTAGTGCTGAGTGGAGAGGTGAGTCCAGTAAATAGATGAATTATGGAAATCATCTTGTTTGTAGATTTGTCTACCCACTCTGCCCCTGCCCCCATATCACATTAGTCTGAATACCCTGCTTACTGTCTTCAGTAGCTCTGACTATACAATCTACATGGCTACCCATCCATGACCAATGGAGGAATTAATTTTCCCTGATTATTTGTTTTTAAATATATTCTTCTGTGATATCTCTGTTATTATAATTGCTGCAAAATATTCAATTATTTGCAGAATTAATTTGCAGATTTTTCTCCTGATTGATTCTTTTTTTTGGGGGGGCGGATGGTGCAACCATGAATCTACATGTCCTATGAATAGCTTTCTATATATCTAAAACATAAGCTAGACTTGGTTGAAACCTCCTCAATAGCAATAGCTATAGCAAAGGTGGGTTCCTACCGGTACGGTATGGTTCGGCCGAATAGGTAGTAACTCTGGCAGACACGTGACTGTGCAGGTTCTATGCTCAGCGGCGCCATCTTGATTTTCTGTTCTGCATATGAGCAGAACAATCTTCATTGAAAAAATTTTATCCCCCCCTTTTTAAATACTGTGCGCATGCACAGAACATTTTTAGTGCAAATGTGCACACACGCGCAAGCAAAACGAGCAATTTTTTTCAGGTGCTGAACCGGTAGTAATGGTGGCAGAAACTCACCCCTGAGCTATAGCATTTAGACTTCTGTACCAATTCATAGTGCTTTACAGCCCACTCTAAGTGGTGTACAGAGTCAGCATATTGTCCCCAACAATCAGGGTCCTCATTTTACTGATCTCAGAAGGATGGAAGGCTTAGTCAACTTTGAGCTGGTAAGAATCAAACTTCTGGCAGTTGTCAGAATTAGCTTGCAATTGTGATGACTCCCCAGGACGTGTCCCCAGATAACTCTCCAGATGTCAGCTCGGAGGAAGATGAACCAGTCCCAGGCAGGTCAAGAGGGGAGTTGGTAAATGGCTCTGAGAGGGATTTGGCTGAAGCAATGCTGCAGCAGGACGGCCCCGAGGCTTCAGGTTTGAAAAGCATCAGAGGTGGGTTTCTCCCAGTTCGGCCAGGATTGGGCAAACTGATAGTGGTGGCGGTAAGAGGTTCCACCCACCTGCCAAACCGCTTCTGCGCATGGGTGAGCATGCATGTGTACATGAGTGAAATGGTAGTAAATAAAATGGAAACCCGCTACTGGAAAGCATGCACCTACAGCCAGTCAGTGATGAGGAAGAGAAATGGCCTTCTGAACCTCATCTGAGAACACGTAGGACAAAAAAAAAAAAAAGGCCTGAGCAATGAAGGTCAGACAGATTTCATGAGGAGGCAGTTCCTTCTTGATGGGTTGCACCAGAGGTTGGCTATTTAGCATAGCAGAAAGATGGAGACAATGCGGGAACAATGTGTTTGTTTTCTTGCTGTGTGTTCCTGCCTTGAACTTCGGATTGTGCCTCTTCAGCTGTATGCCTTGCCTTGCCTTGCCTTGCCTTGCCTTGCCTTGCCTTGCCTTGCCTTGCCTTGCCTTGCCTTGCCTTGCCTTGCCTTGCCTTGCCTTGCCTGGCCTGGCCTGGCCTGGCCTTGCCTGGCCTGGCCTTGGCCTTGGCCTTGGCCTTGGCCTTGGCCTTGGCTGTGGATTTGCCTTTGTCTTGGAAATTGCCTTTGTCTTGGGAACTTGCTTTTGGCTTGAGGACTAGTGTTGGTTTCATTTCAGCAGCCTGTGGAACTCACTGGGGTTGAGCTGGTGCCAGCACAGGGAATTTCTGGGGAATACCAATTCAGGCTTGGAGGCCTTAATAAAGACTCCTTACATGTGTGGGACATGTGTGTGTGTGAGTGGGACAGCACAGCAATACTGCATTCTAACTACTGTGCCACCATGGCTCTTCCTTTGTACAGGAAAGTTTCCTGGTCATAAGGAATACTTTTGGTGGAAGGTTGAGGAGCACACAGGCATCTATATGTGCATGTACACCATAGGTCTGGATCTGTAGAAAAATCACGAAAGAGACACCTTTCTTTCAGCTGCTGATTCCCAACTTTTCAACTGAAAGCTGATCAGCAGAACATAGGAAAATAGTAGATGGTGTTCTTGGGACCCCATAAGCAGAAGAGCTGTGGGCCACTCTGTCAGGGGAAAATTTCATCCTGAGCTAATGAGGTCTAGAATGACGGCTTTTCCAAACAGCATATCTTCAGAAAAGCGAAAGTAAGATCCAGTAACAAGTTCTAATTAAAACAAACTTTAATATGAAAATAAAATGAAAACAAGTCTATCTAATTGTTACATTTTGGCAAGAGCAAATTATCGTCTACCTTCTTGGCAGACGAACAGAAGAACAAAGATCAAAAGTAAAGAAGTCTCTGGAATGTGTGTGAGCAGGCGCAGTACATCACTTGCTGATAAAGCCTATGACCTGCGCAGTAATTCATCAGTTCGGCTAGCAAACAATTAACGCAGTGACACACTCTACACTATTTTCCTCACTCAAATGGAGCAAGAAACCTCAGCCAACATAGAAATTCAAACATGTATCATCTTTCCTGGATGTGTTCCAGTTTCCCTTCAGTCATATATCTTTCCATCTGTTCTGTGTCCACCCTGGCTTGGCATGGCATCCCTTCTTTGTTTCTCAACACCATACACCAGAAGGTAATCAAACTCACTGCCAGAAGTTATCTGTGACCCTAGGGAGCAGAGGTGGTATTCAGCCACTTCTGACAATTCTGGAGAACTGGTAGTAGAAATTTTGAGTAGTTCAGAGAACCGGCAAATAGGCTGGCCCCGCCCCCACTGCCTCCCAGCCGATCTTCTTTTGTTGCCTTGAACAGAAGACTGGAGCTAGAAAACAGCTTAGTGGGGTGGGGAGGGAATGGGGATTTTTCAGTGTCCTTTCTCTTGCCACGCCCACAAAGCCATGCACACGAAATCATGCCCACAGAACCAGTAGTAATTTTTTTTTTTGAATCCCATCATGCTAAGGAGTGCACTGGGAACTAAGGGGAAGCCATGGATTTCTTGATAACTTGATTTCTTGGTTAGCATGCTAGCCGAAAAGATGGTGGGTCCATGGAGGTGATTCTCAAAACATTCTTAATACTAAGTGGTGCTAGATCGCTAATTTGGTTGGCTCTGCCTGCACAATGGTATGTTGTCCTCATGTCTTATGGTGTCTGTGATCTTATTAACCCAGCTTCTGTTACTGGTGTAGTGGTGAGAGTGCAGTACTGCAGGCTATTTCTACTGACTGCCGGCTGCCGGCTACCTGCAATTTGGCAGTTCAAATCTTCAAACCAGGCTCAAGGTTGACTCAGCCTTCAATCCTTCTGAGGTGGGTAAAATTAGGATCCAGACTGTTGGGGACAACAGGCTGACTCTGTAAACCGCTTAAAGAGGGCTGTAAAAGCACTGTATATAAGCAGTATATAAGTGTAAATGCTATTGCTGTTATAATAATCCACCCCACCCATCTATAGTGATAGTTTGAGAATATAGTAATGCTTGAAGGTAAACCTGGACATAAATGGCCTATTTAAAATTTCTACCAAATGTAAAAGGAGAACAATTCCCCTAATTTTCAAAAAGGGAAAGAGAAATTAAGCCACACTTTCCTTAAGAGAGGGAGTACCTTCAGCGAGGGCCAGCAGTGCAATTACTGGAAAGCCTACATGTTTTCTTAATGTCTTCCCTGGAGATTTCAGGGGGAGAAGTGGAAAGCCAAAAGACAGCATAGATCGTTGAGGCGATGGTTGCACTATGAAAAATACCGTATTCATAGTCAGCCTTCAGCTGCATCTTTACTAAGTAAATGCCAAAAAATGACATTCTGCTCATGGGATTTTTACTGAAATGTTCCCTCTTTGAATGAATTTCTAAAGCTTTCATCAAATTAAGTGAGGGTTGGTAGGACAAAAATGTAGCAGAACATCTCTTTCCAGGGTTCATTATAAATGAAGAAATCATAGGAGGAGATGATAATTGACCCGTTTCCCTATCTGGCACCTCTTTCCCATACACCATTTTCTTCCATTCATTGCGACTTCCCAGGCTCTTCAAATGCATCAGGCTCTCTACCATTATCTTTGGCACACATCTCAGAAAGCTTATTTATGGGAAATCACACCCTCAAGGAAGGGTGTAAATCCTGTTCATCAGACCTTTTTTTGGGGGGGGGAGAAGGAGAAGAAGAGTTTGAAGAAACCAGCTTGCGTTATGTCAGAAAAGGGAAGGCCTAACTGTTGTCTCTTGCTGGTATGTCTTTTATTCTCATGCTCCAGCATTTGGCTAATTTCCTAAACACTACTTACTAGATGCTATCTGCTGCTTTTCTAGAAAGAACATGACAGCATGTCACACAATGAATGAAATGCAATTGCTGGGGCTGAAGGAATGCAACAGGTAAATCAGAAACATTGCAAAATAATATTTTAGAAGAACAGCTCTCAATGGTGCAAGTTGTCTAGTTCTCATTCTTAGCATTTCTTGGCTTTCTACAACCGGAGACCTCCAGGCATGATAGATTTGTATTCCCACAATACCAAAACTCATGAGAATTAAAGTCCAATGCATCTGAAAAGCAATAGCTTGTCCTCACATTAAAGTCTTCACAGTTTAACCCATTTTGTTCTCAGATGTTTCAGTTAAGAAGGTAAAGAATACAGCATGATAAGAGATCAGCTGGGCCTTTAGATAAGCTAAGATAACCTTTTGTTGGAAGAAGTATCCATCTGATCCAGTTCCAAGCTGGGAAAAAGGCACGGGGAGACAAAATGGAGGCTGGAGGCTGATTGGAAAGAAGGTCCATTTATTGATGCAGCAGAACCACATGTGATTCTGGGCAGCTGATCACATGGAGTTGAGAGTAGGTGGCTTTTATACATTCTCTTGGGTTTTGCACTTGAGCTTCCTGTTCCTGTGCAAGAATATGTATTCTATTGCAGAGGTGGGTTGCTCCCGGTTCGGTCTGGTTCGGGCAAACTGGTAGTGGAATTCAGGTCTGCATTGCAGAACCAGCAATGACCCAGGCCTGCCACCCCCCCGAACCGGTTCCCTCGCTGCTGCTGGGCCACTGCCATGTTGTTTTCTAGTGACTGTGCATGCGTAGTTCACTGTAAATTGTTCTGTGCTTGCACAAAGAACAATTTACAATGAACAGTGCTCGACTCTGCACATTGCACATGCACATTGTATGCAGATTGCGAATCAGTAGTAAAACCGGCAGCAACCCACCCCTGTTCTATTGACTGTTGTCAGACACCCATGGTGCCATGTACAAATCCTAGGAGTTTGTCTGAGCTAAGCTTGGTTGAAGTTTGGCTGATGCAATGAAGGGGCTTGTTGGGCAATTCCTATTGTGGCTGAGGGCTAACACTATGTTCAGACATTGCTGCATGGAGTAATGAATTAATAAATCTGCCTCCCTCAAGATTTTTATTTCTCTTTTAGTGGAAATATTTTATCCTGCCTTTTTTAAATATTTCTCAAAATTTTCCATTCTTCTAGGAGAGAGGTGGGTGCTAACTTTCTACACTTTATTGTCAGTATTTTCCGTGGGCACTCTGGCACACATTAAAAATGAAATTCTGTTGCCTGCTCTCAAAAGTGTACACATACATAACACACATTTAGATATGCTATAAACACACCTATGCATAAAGCTACACACTAACATATAAATACATATAAATATTAATCACTGTCCATCTTGAATACATAGTGGAAAGAGGAAGCTTGACAGTTCACAAGGTTGATATTGTTTGTATTGTTGATGTTATGCTTCTGGCATCTTCAGACTATCCCAAAAATCCAAGCCAACTCCTGATACTATGGCATTCCTTCCTTCCATGGTTGAACCTGCCACCTCAGGGACTCTTCAACCTGAAGTGACTCAGCCTCAGGAAAGATGAAGACTCAGAGTTCAGAAGACTTAATGACTCAGAAATGGTTGTGGTGTGGCTTGGCTACTTGCTATAAACTGTTGGCTTCTTGAACCCTGCTTCTGGATTCTTCCATATGTTTTGTCTGTGACTTTTATTGTAATGTATGATTGTTGAAGCTGGAAGTTCACAATGTGAACTTGAAGGGGTCCCTGATACATTTTCAGAGTGTATGTGTCAGGTACAAGAAATCAGAAGCCAAGATAAGGTTCAAAAATACTACAATTTTATTTTATGCTACCTATACACAAGAATCTGCCCTAACAGTCCAGGCAAATTGGTGCCAGATAAAAGTCAACAGACTTCATGAGGGGTTGGACTTAGTTCTCTTTCCAGGGCACAGGGACTCTAGACTGATGACGCATTTGACCCTGCCCTCACATTCACTCTGATTTGTCTCCTACAGTCTGTGAAGTCAAATAAATATTTTGACTTCTCAGTTTCAAGTTCTAATGCAATAGTTACCAACAGATATAGCCCATATAAACCAAAGCCCTTTGGGATCCTCAATTATTTTTAAAGGAATCCTGAGACCAAAATGTTTGAGAATCACTAGCCTAACGTATTTAAACAGGAACAGTTTCTCTTTTTCCTACTGTTGTGTTCTTGTATGTGACTTAAATGCATCTCTGCTAAGGAATTGACAGCTGGATGATTAGTCTTAATGGGCAGACTATAGAAGAATCAGAAAACTTAATTCTACTTTAAAATATTTAACTGCAAGAGCATAGTGCAGTGATCTAAAAGAAGATTCACTCCACGTGAGATAGGAGGATTATAATTCTTCCCCACTCTCACCTATTTAAATCTATACCTTCTGTAAAGGTGGGATTGTAAAGCAACTTTTATGCTTTTTCCATCTTTTGCATTGTTATCCCTGTTATATAAATACATACCTATTTCCCTGGCTCAGCTGATAAGGAGGAGAGCCTGTGGTTTAGTGGCTAATACAACTGCCTAATATGTAATACAGCCCTGGTTCGAATCCCTGTAAGGGTATGGCTAGCTGATGAGAGCTAAATAGCTTGAAATAGATCTATACTAGTCTCCCTTTATTTATTTATCAGCACAAATGCAACACAATTATAAAAAGGCAACACTAAAAATAAAAATATGGTTTTCTGCCTGGATGGTTTTCTGTAATGAGCCGAAGGACAGAAAGGGGGAGTAGTGAGCTCCCTCCCATATTTGGGCATACCAGGGGTTGTAACACAAATACATACATATACATATACATCATATACATATACATTTACATATACATATACATATACATATACATATACATATATAACACAAATACATACCTATTTCCCTGGCCTTGCTGACAAGGAAGAGAGCCTATGGCTTAGTGGCAATTACATTGGCCTGGTATGCAATACAGCCCTGGTTCGAATCCCAGTAAGGGTATGACTAGCTGATGAGAGCTAAATAGCTTGAAATGGATCCATACTAGTCTCCCTTTATTTATTTATCAGCACAAATACAACACAAATATAAAAAGGCAACATAAAAAATAAAAATATGGTTTTCTGCCTGGATGGTTTTCTGTAATGAGCCGAAGGACAGAAAGAGGGAGTAGTGAGCTCCCTCCCATATTTGGGCATACCAGGGGTTGTAACACAAATACATACATATACATATACATCATATACATATACATTTACATATACATATACATATACATATACATATATAACACAAATACATACCTATTTCCCTGGCCTTGCTGACAAGGAAGAGAGCCTATGGCTTAGTGGCAATTACATTGGCCTGGTATGCAATACAGCCCTGGTTCGAATCCCAGTAAGGGTATGACTAGCTGATGAGAGCTAAATAGCTTGAAATGGATCCATACTAGTCTCCCTTTATTTATTTATCAGCACAAATACAACACAAATATAAAAAGGCAACATAAAAAATAAAAATATGGGTTTCTGCCTGGATGGTTTTCTGTAATGAGCCGAAGGACAGAAAGGGGGAGTAGTGAGCTTCCTCCCGTATTTGGGCATACCAGGGGTTGTAACACAAATACATACCTATTTCCCTGGCCTTGCTGATAAGGAAGAGAGCCTGTGGCTTAGTGGCAATTACATCGGCCTGGTATGCAATACAGTCCTGGTTCGAATCCCAGTAAGGGTATGACTAGCTGATGAGAGCTAAATAGCTTGAAATGGATCCATACTAGTCTCCCTTTATTTATTTATCAGCACAAATACAACATATATATAGAACAGCACATGTGAATGTATTGGTAAATAACTAATAAAATGGATTAATAAAATTCAGCAGCTTCCATCCCATTTCTACAATTCTGATATATTTATTTGTAATATTTTTAGATGTTCTTTATTGTGGTGATGCACTGGTTAGAACGGAGTACTGCAGGCTACTTCTGCTGACTGCCAGCTGCCAGCAGTTTGGCAGTTTGAGTCTCACTATGCTCAAGGTTGACTCAGCCTTCTATCCTTCTGAGGTCAGTAAAATGAGGACCCAGATTGCTGGGGGCAATATGCAAACAATGTAAACCATTTAAAGCATTGGCTGTAAAGCATTGTGAAGCAGTATTTAAGTCTAAGTGCTATTGCGATTGTATTTTCAGGAAGTGATACTTTCAGGGAGGCGGGCCTGGTTCACAACAATCTTGTTCTCTGCACCACAACTCTAATTTTGGCCAGAGACAGTCTTGCTAAAAGTTACGTTCCTCCAGATACCTCCAATCAAATATCTTTGTGCTTGTCTTGCGAAACTGTCAATTTGCCAATAAATTCTAATATCTGAAATGATGAACTATTTTGCGATAATTTAGGATGAATCTATTCTCAGTTTCTGTGAATCTTCTTGGAAAATCTATATCAGAAAGTCTTTTAAAACAGAGTAATTAGAAAGTTGCTGTGTAAGTACAATCCTGGAAGAGTGGAGTTTATAATCATTTTAGATCTCAGGAGAAGTTCCTTCTCTCTTATGATATATTTATATTCCATAAACTAAGTTAAAACCGTGTCCCAACATAAGTTGCAGAATCTGGATTTTTCCCCTAAAGAGACTTTAATATACTCTTTCCTTCTTGCATAAATACACATGCCATATTAGTTTGGTTCTTCTCAGATTCATATTTTTTGAAGTTCACAACATTTGAATTCTTTTATTTGGTGTAGATTTGCACTAAACATTATGTGTTTGCATGCCTACTTTTCATGCATACAAGAGCTTCTGGGAAGAGAGGCGTAATAACAGTAATAGAGATATTCATTTTTATTCACAATTTTGGTTAAGAGACCAAGGCTTTGCAAGTGACTGAGAACAATTAATCAGTGGAACAGCTTGCCTCCAGAAGTTGTGAATGCCCCAACACTGGAAGTCTTTAAGAGGATGTTGGATAGCCATCTGTCTGAAATGGTATAGGGTTTCCTGCCTAGGCAGGGGGTAGGACTAGAAGACCTCCAAGGTCCCTTCCAACTCTACTATTGTAAGTAGTTTTCCCTGTTATTTTGTACATTATTTTCACTAAAATATAGATCCATTTAGATATGTAGTTTGTTATCAGAATTTTTCTTATCTACATATATAAAAACGGTTGTGTGAGTGTATGTTCCAGCATAACTCTGGAACGCCTCGAGCAATTTCAACCAAACTTGGTACACAGATGACTTACTCTCTGGAAACAAATACTGTGGGGGTAGGACACTCCTAAAACCCCTCACAGTGTGTGTTCTTTAAGATACAGCCTATTGTGCCTTCAAATAGCTTCTACATGGCTTCTACTGTACAGTGCAGTGAAGTTGCCATGGTAATGGATTCACAGTACTCCACAAGAGGGTTCCCTCTGGTAAGTGGGAAAATCCAACATTAGAAATTACGTTTGGTCTGGACATTTTCCTCCTATAAATAAATACCTGGGCAACGCCGAGTTATCAGCTAGTGTAATATATATGTGAGTGTCTGTGCCAATACATGTTTGGGTATAGGCAAAGATGAAACAGGTTTGGGGAAGGATACATTTCAAAGGCTAGTTGAATTGTTTCCTTTCTATAACAAGAGCTAATCCATCTACTTTGGTCCATTGCTAAAAGTTTTATGTTGCCCTTTTTGTAGCAAAAAGGAAAAACTTTTCCAACAGAATAATTAATCAATGGGATAGACTGCATTCCAGAGTTGAGGTTTCTCCATCACTGGAGATTGTTGTCAGGCTTGGAGGCCATCTTTGCATTGGGCCTCAAGCCTGCCACATATTCAAACATATTCTACTGTGGGAAACTAGGAGGGGGGATTGTAGGGAGCATGGGAGATATGTAGCCAAAATAACATTCCTTCTCAGAGATGCAAGGTCATTTCGTCCCTGCACTTGGACTGACGTGGATGGGAGGAATCTTCCTTCATGACAATGGCTGATTGGGCCATGTGATGGACATGTGGGTGCTGGGGCAGGGTCTTGAACTTTCAACTTGATGGGGAAAACCTGGAAGCTTTACGTTTTGGGTTTTCTCAAATGTGCCAACCTGGCTTCTTTAACAAATTTGAACTTGAGGAATCTCTAGCCTCGGATTCTTATTAGATTGAGGATGCTATTTGGAACCCTGACAATTGGATTGGTAATCCAATTGGACAAGATTCGACAACCATTTGATCACGATAGTATAAGGTCTCCTGCCTTGAGCAGGAAGTTGGGCTAGAAGACCTCTGAAATATCTCAGGGGTTGCCACAAAGAAGAGGGAGTCAAACTATTCTCCAAGGCACCTGAGGGTAGAACAAGAAGAAATAGGTGGAAACTAATCAAGGAGAGAAGCAACTTAGAACTGAGGAGAAATTTCCTGACAGAACAATTAATCAGTGGAACAGCTTGCCTCCAGAAGTTATGAATGCCCCAACACTGGAAGTCTTTAAGAAGATGTTGGATAGCTATTTGTCTGAAATGGTATAGGGTTTCCTACCTAAGCAGGGGGTTGGACTAGAAGGCCTCCAAGGTCCCTTCCAACTCTACTATTGTATTATTGTATTAAATCCCTTCCAGTCCTATAATTCTATGTTCTAAAAGAGGTTGTCTCCTATAGCAGATGTGAACAGGAGCACAACAATAGAGTTTGGGAGAACAATAGAAGCATGTTATAAGCTAACCATAGTACGCACGGTAGAGGTAATTAAATTAAGGCAGTTATTAAACTTTGGCAAAACTAAGTGTGCAATAATCTCCTGTAAAAGCTACTAATTATGAAGCATTTATTTAGCAGCATTGTTCACTCTGATGGAATTAAAGGGCTAACTTTGCTCCCATTAACCAGCTTTTCATTCGCTTTATAATTATTTTCCATTCTTATAAGGTTCGTTTAACGATGCCTGGTGCCCAGGAGAGGCTGAAAAAAGATTAACAATAGAAGTAGATATCTACTCAGAAGCCTATCCAATTGAGCTAATTTGGATTTACCCTCAGGTAAGTGCACATAAGGTTGCAGCTTCATTTCGGGAGGGGAAAGAGAAAGAGAAACACTTAATGGATGTTCTTCCACCAGTCCGACGAGCGTACATCTCTTGTTAGAAAGATTACATATTCCCAATAGCAATTCTTATGCAGCCTAGAATTCACAGGAAGTAATGGGTGAAAGCTTGTTAAAAAGAGATTCAACCTAGAAGTAAGCTGATTTTTTTTCTGACAGTGAGAACAAATAACCGTAGCAATAGCTCGTCTCCTGAAGATGTGGGTGCTCCATCACTGGAGGTTGTCAAAAATAGATTGGACAACCATTTGACTAGGATGATATAAGCCTTCTGCCTTGATCATGGGGTTGAATTAGAATAGTCCTTAGGTTCCTTTCAACCATATGATTCTATGTCTATGTTCATCATATGATGTTGAACTCCTTCTTGTTCTCTGTATCCCATCTATAAAATAGAAAGTTTAGCAACTAATCCAGATATCTTGAGGACAAAACTTCAGTTAACTATTTCCATTAATATAGCTTTCATATTAAATGCATGCTGCATCTTAGTCGTTTACAGAATAGAGTTATGATAATTAACTTTGCCTTGGCTTGCCAACTCATACCATTCACATTTACATGCCAAAAAAACATTGATAGAAAACCTAAAAGTGGGAAAATGTCTCTAGTCCATGCCAAGACTCCATAAGAAAAGAAGTCTCTACATAAATACTAGAACTCAATGGTTGTACTGATGTCTTGTAAAGTTGAAAGAATACAGGAAGGGTGGTTAAAAATTTTTTCTTGTGGAAGACCTTGGTCTCATTTTTTGGTGAGTCAGTCTAGATAATAATCTAGCTCAGAATAAGCGAGATAGATAGATAGATAGATGATAGATAGATGATAGATAGATAGATAGATAGATAGATAGATAGATAGATAGATAGATAGATAGATAGATAGATAGATACAGAGGGAGAGGGAGAGGGAGAGGGAGAGGGAGGGAGGGAGGGAGAGTCTTTCAAAATGGGGAAATGATTATTTTATTAATATGCAAGTACTAAGAACATATTGATATTCATATGGATCTAGCTCAGTTTTATATTGTTGACTATGGAAATAATGTAACTCCATCCTCTAACATACTCTTTAATCTACACCAGATAGAAATAAACTCTTCCATTTTCTCATTTCTCTAACAATATTCAAATATCAACAAAGTGTACCATTTTTTTATTCCACTCTTCAATATCTTGAACTTTCCTTCATTCCCACCCATGTAGGATGTTTCCATATTTTTGAATTTTACATCAATTATATTTTCCTCCAAAGTTGTACTTACATATGGTGAATTCTAACCCCCCCCCCCAAAAAAAAAACAATAGGCAATATGACCAAGTCACAAGACAAATTTTGTCCCTATGAGAAGTTAAAGGAGAAAAACAGGGGATTCTTGATTACATTCCCCTTGGTTTGCAATATCTTGTAACCAATGATGCAATTCAAGTAATTTAACAATTGGCTCTCCCTAATGACCGTCTGGGTAGGTATGGCAGAGTAGAATCAGACGCTCTGCTGAACTGCCCAAAAAGTTAACAACCAGTTCTGTTGAACTGATGTGAACCAGCTAAATCCCACCACTGGCTGTAACTGAATTTAGGATGGTCTTTTCACTACTTTTATACCATACCATACCATACCATACCATACCATACCATACCATACCATAATACAATACAATACAATAATACAATACAGTACAGTACAGTACAATACAATACAATACAATACAATACAATACAATACAATACAATACAATACAATACAATACAATACAATAGCAGAGTTGGAAGGGACCTTGGAGGTCTTCTAGTATAAAACAGTTATGTTTATAAAAATAATTATTACCTTGCTTTTCCAAGGTGCCTTTGAACTAGAGCAGAGTATCCCAACCTTGACAGTTTTTACATGTTGACTCCAACTCCCAAAATTCTGCAACCAGCATGGAATCGGTCTTCTGAAAGCTGCCAAGTTTGGGAAACATTGGCTAGATAGACAGAGTTAGTTTTATATCAGTTTGGAGGGCAGATTGCATTTTTTATCTTCTTGGACTACATTGTCAAGTAGCATAAAGTTTATTGTGAGTTACAGTGCGGTAGTACTATAGTCCAGTTATAGGAAGTGTAATTTACTTATAGATATATAGCTAAAGGAACAAAGAAACAGTCTGATGAGTGGAATGTATTTTTAGAGCTTAGCTGTGAGAAGGCCAACAGGCAATTAGAATGGGTCACCATGGGTCAATCATCTCTCTCATGATCTTAGCCTCTCTGACGTTTTTGTCAAGTCCACCATCTTCAGCTTGGCACTTGGTTGGCATTCTGACATCAATCAGGGAAGGGAGGGGGGGACAAATGGGCAATAAAACTGTATTTATGAAGGGAAATTGGGAGGGGGAGATTGACAATTGAGGAAGAACAGAGTGTTTTGGAATCTTGTTTGTGCTAGCATGCTGGCATCTTCAAGGGTGTTTACTCTGAGAATGGAATTTCACCGGCCCAAACATCTTAGCATTTTACAAAACATGGCGGTGCCAGATTGGCTACACATGGACAGACCATGGGGGGCAGGTTAGGGAAAACCAATGGTTCAGTTGTGTATTGGCATGTGGGAATTTTAGATTCTGCTTGATTTTACTGCAATCAGCATCTCTTAGTAAAAGTGCTTTTTCACTTCACTTCTTAGAGTCAAGAGTTGTATTTTCCTAGGAGCAGAGATGGGTTGCTGCTGGTTTGGCATGGTTCGGCCAAACCAGTAATGGAATTCAGGCCTGGGTTGCAGAACTGGCAGCAACCCATGCCTGCCATGCCCCCAAATCGGTTCTGTCGCTGCCACTTGGCCGCCACCATTTTGGATTTCAGTGACTGCGCATCTTGGCCGCCACCATTTTGGATTTCAGTGACTGCGCATCTTGGCCGCCACCATTTTGGATTTCAGTGACTACGCATCTTGGCCGCCACCATTTTGGATTTCAGTGACTGCGCATCTTGGCCGCCACCATTTTGGATTTCAGTGACTGCGCATCTTGGCCGCCACCATTTTGGATTTCAGTGACTATGCATCTTGGCCGCCACCATTTTGGATTTCAGTGACTACGCATCTTGGCCGCCACCATTTTGGATTTCAGTGACTGCGCATCTTGGCCGCCAACATTTTGGATTTCAGTGACTACGCATCTTGGCCGCCACCATTTTGGATTTCAGTGACTACGCATCTTGGCCGCCACCATTTTGGATTTCAGTGACTACGCATCTTGGCCGCCACCATTTTGGATCTCAGTGACTGCGCATGTGCAGTTCATTGTAAATTGTTCCGTGCATGCATGCAGAACAATTTACACTGAAGAGCACACATGCATGCAGCATGCAAAGCGCACAAAGCACACACACACACACACACATTGTGTGCGGGGTTGCGAACTGGCAGTGGTGCCAGCAGAAACCCACCCCTGCCTAGGTGATCAGAGTGGGGAGGGAGGGGCAGGTCTCAGTTGACCTCAAGGAACAGTAATGTGGATAAGTTGAGAAGCTTCAGCGGGACGGATGCGCACATAAAAAAAAAAGGTCCCTTCCAATGGGGTAGAAAAACAAGGACGAACGGGTGAGTTTTGTCTGGGGAGAAAACATTTTAAGAAGTGGGAAGGTCAGTTTTTGGAATAACATTAACTGTTGTTCCTCTCAGCATTTCTCCCAGCTGGTTACAAGATCCACTTGGTTGCACTGTTACACTTGCCTAGTTTTCACGGCAAAGCCATCAGTGCATGAGGCAATGAGGAGTTTGCTTTTCAGCTGGCTTGTCACCGAGGCTGATGTCGCATAACAATACAGTTTCAAATAAGACAGATTCCCAAACGTGGTCTTCTCGCTGGGCTGTCTTCTGCTACCATTTGATTGGTTCCGTAGTAAAGACAGAGCCATGGGGCACTGGCATTCCCCCCAGGAAATATTTCTGTTGGAGTACAGCCTCTGACAGGTAAGCCAGAGTGGTGTTCTCCTTTGTTTCACTCCACCTCTGAATCCCCGAGAACCATTCACCGATCTTTCAGCAGAAACTAATATTTATTCAGAAGCATGCACTATAAAGCATTTATGAGCTCTTTAAAGGGTGCTAACATTTTCTCAAGATGTGGTAAACCTTTGCTGTTTAATAACCTGCATTTAAATAAGTATTCGCTTTGCAGAAGGAGATGAAAATAGAGGGCTCTCAAGCAGAGAGATCAGTCACCTGCTGAAAATTGGTTTACAAGGCATTTTAGCATAGCTCCCGTTTATGACTCTCTGAGTCACTGGAATAGTGTGTGTTGAGGGCCTCATCCCAGCAGAAGGGGATGGGCAAGTAAACTGTTTGGAGCAAACACTTTGGGTCCACTTTGGATTTTGGTTCAAGTATCCAAAGTTCTGTATAAAAGGCTACATTCAGAGATGAATTCCTACCCATTCAGACTGGTTCAGCTGAGTAGGTGGTAACTCGGCTGGCCATGCCCCCGAACTGGTTCTATTGGCGGTGCCATAGGTGCCACCATCTTGTTTTTTTAATCTGTTGTGCCAACTGGTAGTAAAAGAAGCTGGAACCCACCCTTGGCTACATTGCTGCTTATAAGCCAGGAAGTGATAGGATGACATTGCAGAAGGAGACCTTGATATTTTATTAGCATTACCAAAGCACAACACTGGGCAGAAATAGCAATAGTGCTTCAACATATATACCACTTCATGGTGTTTTACAGACCTCTGTAAGCAGTTTACACAGTCAGCATATTTAGTTTACTTTATTGTCATTGCATCTCACACAACTAAATTAAATATTACCCCCTGCCCTCCAACCATCCGGATCCTCATTTTACCAACCTCGGAAGGATGAAAGGCTAAGCTAACACTGAGTCTGTCAGAATCTAACTCGTGTCTATGGGCAGAGTTAGCCTGAAATAGCAATAGACTTATATAGCGCTACAGCATTTAGACCGCTTTATAGCTCTCTCAAAGCAATTGATAGAGTCAGCATATTGCCCCCAACAATTTGGGTCCTCATTTTACCCACCTAGAAAGGATGGAAGGCTGAGTCAGCCTTGAAAGCCTGGTGAGATTTGAACCGCCAAATTACAGGCAGTTGGCAATCAGCAGAAATAGCCTGCAGTACTGCACTCTAACCACTGCACCACCATGGCTTATATACCACTTCACAGTGCTTTTACAGCCCTCTCTAAGCAGTTTACAGAGTCAGCATATTGTCCCCAACAATCTGGACCCTCATTTTACCAACCTTGGAAAAAGGGAAGGCTGAGTCAACCTTGAGCTGGTGAAAATCAAACTGCTGATTGTGGGTAGAGTTAGCCTGCAATACCACATTCTAACCACTGCACCACCACATAGGACTTCCCAGGGTATGCAAACCAGCACTATTCCATCCTGAGTGATGCAAGCTGGAAAAGAAAAACTAAAGTCAGGATGCTGGCCTTGACCACACAGTTAAAATCTTGTGCCTTTTATGACTATGCTACATCACCTTGTCGTAACATCAGCACATCATCTCAGAGTTGTTACAGCCATCTGTTTCCTTCAAGTTCTTTGGCTTGAAAATCTAAGTTCTCCTACATCTGGCTGGATCATCCAAGGGGTTCAACATGATGTATCTGGCTGCTTTGATCTGGTGAGGGTACATGTTCATAAGTTTCTTTTAGCATCTACATTAAAACAGAGGGCAACCCTGAACATCTCACTGCACTGAAGCATTCTTTTGGAGTGCAATTCAGCTCAAGGAAACATAGTTTCCCTCATCTTCCAGATGCTACGACCAGATGGGTCACCGTGACATATGCAAGCCGTGTTTTCATAGGCCAGAATGAATGTTCTATGAATATCTGAGAATCTCACATATCTCAGTTCTGCATGTCAACCGCAGGAAATAGTACAGAGGCAGACTTTCTCACTAACCCCGCTCAACGTTCTCCTTGAAGACTTTGCCAAATTCTGCCTCTTTCAGGACCCACATGCCAGAGTAAATTTTATGAGTAAGCAAGTGGGACAGTCCCCTCGAATTCCGGGTTCTCTTGGCCTCTTTATTTGACATGGCTTTCCGTTAACCTTACACATACAACATTGACCACATTGAAAGAGCAAAATAGTGATCAACTGTTAGAAAAGCAAATCCCAAATCCTAAGCATCCAATGAATTCCTCTGAATGGGGGTAATAATAAAGGGTCTACTGGGCTTTTGGGGGAAGAAAGAAAAGTCGTCATAGCTTTGTCAAATCCAACTTTCTATTCGGGAGGTAATGGTTGCTGGAAGCTAGCCATTTACAGAAAAAAATGACTTCACTTCTATATCTGAACTCCAAAGGGCCATCCAGAGGTAACCCACCTTAACAATGCATACCAAACATAAAGGGCTGGGATAAGATGAAAAATGATGCTAAGCAGAAGAGGGAGGGGAAGGGGAAGAGGAGGGGGAGGGGAGAGGGAGAGAGAGAGGGAGGGAGAGGTGGGGGGGGAGAAGGAGAGCAATGACATGATCTGCCAGGAGTGGAGAACAATTTTTATGCAAATCTTGTTCACAGACCTTCTCTTTTTCACAAAACCAATTGATCTGAATTTTCAAAGCAAAGAAGATGACAACTGCCCATCAGAACTATGTGTTTTTATTCCTCCCCGGAGACAGGAAGTTGTAATACCAGAATGTCTTTGCTGCACACGTAGGTGGCTTGTTTTGCATTCTTTGGCAGCTAACTTCAGCGTTCAGTGGACGCTTGGGGAATAATTTCGTTTCAGTTCTGGACTCATGGTTGCTAGTTCAGATACTTTACTTCTCTTCATGGTGATGGTAATGGGAAGAACATGCAGTTAGCAATGCACAAAAAGACTCCTTTTCTGAGGCTTTAATTTAAGTGGCAGCATGTTAAAGCTGCAATTCCATCCTAATTTTCCTGGCAGTCTTACTACATTCAGGGGAACTTATTTCTGAATAGATTATATATAAAATTGCCTGGTAATGTATCCAAGCTGCTCCTGGAGACAAATAAACAATTACAGTTTTGAGTAGTGGTGCTTCAGGCCACTTCTCAGGCTCATTCGACAATTTTATAAATGATTTGGCTAAAACTGTAAGATGAGTAGACATTTATTAAATTTTCCGAAACCTAGAGGGCTAACCAAGACTTCCAAACAAACTTCGTTAACTTCATGTCCTTCAGCACTGCTGTTTCATTGTTTCGGTGTGTGAGAAGAGCTGTAGTCAATTTGGAACTAAGGATATATGAGTCAGTACATGGGCTGTTCCCCACTGCTGAGCTGAAATGCTCCATTACTCAAGCTAGTAGTGCAATGTTTGTTGTCTTCTGTGCTAATCTTCATCTACCTCTACAGCCCTTGATCTCAGTCACTTCCAGTCCCTTAAAATCCCTCCAAAGGAATAGGTGAGAAAGTGTAACATTTTGCATGCCCTGAGGCTATTTTGGATGATGTGGGAAAAAGTTGAGGACTATTAATTTAATTCGAGTACAGCCAAGAATAACTTATGTCTGCCTCACTCATGGTTCCAGCACTAGATGAAAGCACTATCATAGGGCAGGGCAGAAAATGGATGTCAACAAGTGATGGCCAAATATGGCTTTTTCAGGCTTGTGCCTCGGTGTGCATATTTTCCAGTGAGATCAACTGAGAAAGGAAGATCATGTTATTACAATTTATCAGAATATTCAAGCAAAAGGGATTCCTCATTCAAAGACGGAACCCCAAACTTTAGCTTACATCCCCTTTTATAGTTCACATAACAAAGAAGTCTGAAAGAGGAAAATTGATTGGACAGGATAATAGCATACATGTTTATTGAAATGAGGTCTGTAGGGGAAAGGAGAAAGTTTGTTTAGGGTTCACAAGAGATAAAGCAGACCCCAATTTGTGCTAACAAACTTTTCTTATCAGGAACTAGTCTCCAGCTTGTTTATCAGTTTAGAAATGTTAAAAGCTAATAAACCTTGAACATCACTTTAAAAGAAAGACTATAAATCAGATTAAAATACAAACTAGCTATGTTAGTCAACAAATAACAAAAACCCATGTTATTTGTCCCTTACAGGCCAGATTCATAAACAGTGTAGAGTTGGAGGGGATCACAATAGTGGTAGGTTTCACATTAAGCTACCACTGGTTCGCCCTGCGTGCACCTGCTTGCTGACCTTCTGTGCATGCACTTTGCTTTTCCGGGCTTGTGCTCGGCCTCAAAAACATGCCTAAATAGGGCAGCATAGAGCCAAGGAGCGGGGGGGGGGGTGTCTACCCACAATTTCTGCTGCCAGTTCAGGTGAACTGGTCTGAACTAGCTGGATACCACCTCTGGATCACAATAATCTATATTTGCATTCTGAAGTGCAAGAGGAAAGGCCCCAAATGTAGTCTGTGCTATTCTTATATCAGCAAATAGCCCGAGCCTATAAAGATGAAGTGAGGAAAGCTAAGGCTCACAATGAAGAAAGGCTTGCCACAAAAGTAAAAATTAACAAAAAAAGCTTCTTCCAACATGTTAAAAACAAGAAAAAAGTTAAGGAAACAATTGGTCCATTGCTGGGAGAAAATGGCAAGAAGGTGACAAGCAACAGGGAGAAAGCAGAACTATTTAACTCATTTTTTTGCATCTGTCTTTACACAAATGGAAAAAAAATAGTACAACCTACCAAAACAGCACCACAAAAATCAGATTAGGAACACAAGAAAATGGTAAGTGAGCACCTGTCTACCCTAGACAAGTTCAAATCACCTGGACCGGATGGATTACACCCCAGGGTTCTGAAGGAACTGGCAGACGAGATCTCAGAACCACTAAACTATATCTTTCAGAGATCCTGGAGCATCGGGGAACTACCAGAGGATTGAAAAAGAGCTGATGTGGTTCCCATCTTCAAAAAAGGAAAAAAATTAGATCCAGGAAACTACAGACCTATCAGCCTGACCTCAATACCAGGAAAGATTCTGGAAAAGATAATCAAGCAACGAATTAGCAAAAATCTAGAAGTAAACAAAGTAATAGACAAAAGCCAACATGGGTTTGTCAAATACAGATCATTCCAGACTAATCTTATTGCATTCTTTGACAAAATGACAAAATTAGTGGACCAGAGGAATGCCATCAATATAGTTTACTTGGACTTCAGTAAGGCATTTAATAAGGTAGACCATAACCTACTACTAGATAAAGTAGAAAAATGTGGGTTAGACAGCATCACCACCAGATGGATTCGTAACTGGCTGACCAACCACACTCAGTGTGTAGTGCTCAATGGAACTGCATCTACATGGAGGGAGATATGCAGTGGAGTACCCCAAGGCTCTGTTTTGGGCCCAGTACTCTTCAACATCTTCATCAATGATCTGGATGAGGGGATAAATGGGGAACTCATCAAATTTGCAGATGACACCAGGATGGCAGGAATAGCCAACACTCCAGAAGATAGGCTTAAGATACAGAAAGATCTTGACAAAATTGAACATCGGGCACTATCTAACAAAATAAAATTCAATGGTGAAAAAAGTAAGGTTCTACATTTGGGCAAGAAAAACAAAATGCACATGTACAGTATAGGTGGTACCTTGCCCAATAGTAGTAACTGTGAGAGGGATCTTGGAATCCTTAAATATGAGCCAGCAATATGCAGCAGCTGTCAAAAAAGCCAACACAGTTCTAGGCTGCATAAACAGACGGATAAAATCAAGATCACGTGAAGTGTTAATATCACTTTATAATGCCTTGGTAAGGCCACACTTGGAATATTGCATTCAGTTTTGGTCACCACGATGTAGAAAAGATGTGGAGACTCTAGAAAGAGTGCAGAGAAGAGCAACAAAGATGATTAGAGGACTGGAGACTAAAACATATGAAGAATGGTTGCAGGAACTAGGTATGTCTAGTTTAATGAAAAGAAGGACTAGGGGAGACATGATAGCAGTGTTCCAATATCTCAGGGGCTGCCACAAAGAAGAGGGAGTCAAACTATTCTCCAAGGCACCTGAGTGTAGAACAAGAAGCAATGGGTGGAAACTAATCAAGGAGAGAAGCAACTTAGAATTGAGGAGAAATTTCCTGACAGTTAGAACAATTAATCAGTGGAATAGCTTGCCTCCAGAAGTTGTGAATGCCCCAACACTGGAAGTCTTTAAGAAGATGTAGGATAGCCATTTGTCTGAAATGGTATAGGGTTTCCTGCCTAGGCAGGGGGTTGGACTAGAAGACCTCCAAGGTCCCTTCCAACTCTGCTATTGTATTATATTATTCTAATAGAATGCATGAATGGCCTTGGGAAAAGAAGCGAAGAGATGCTGCCTAGGAAACAATCAGAAAAGTGAGGCATGAGCCATCTTAACAGTCAAAGAAAGAAACTTAGAAAGGCCCTTCCAAATGGACCAAGCAGTTATAAAAGTGGCAGGAATTGTGTCCTTTCACACTTATAAGATTGATGTCAGCCCTCTGGGGTAAGCCAGACAGGAAACACAACTAGATGAGCTAATTCTCTTTCACTATAAGGCTACATTAACAGAATTGTGTACGTCTGGAAGTACAAAGTTCCCACTGTTCCTTTTAACTGCTTGATCCTTTAGAGAGGGCTCTCCCTATGTTTCTTTCTCTGACCATTGAGCCACTGGGGGCTCCTGCCTCTCTTATCTTATTGTTTCCTGGGCAGTATTTCTTCTCCTGTTTCCCCAAGGCCACCCACACAGTCCATTACAAATATGCTGTAGCCTATCTCAGTCTGTTGGTAGGGCACATAAATGTTCTTTCAATAAAAAGGATAAAAAATTAAAATGCTTCTATTTTCATTTGCAACTTTCACTACCATATGGATGTTTTGTACACAATGTACCCTAATCTACATAATATTTAAATGAAAAAAAAATTAAATATCCCCATAAAAAAATTGTCTGGTGTCATTCTTTTCCATGGCGTTTTTCCTCATGCAAATGCTCCTCTGCAGTGGGGCTTATTTTTTTCCATTTCCTCATTTCAATTGGTTGCACCCACTTCTCTTTTCAGATTTTCTGAATGTTTCTGCATATTTTCTCTACTAAAAAATTATCAGGGCCTCCTGAGACGCCTATGAATTTATACAGGGAGCCCGAATGAACAAATAGCTTTAAGGTTTGGTGCTTCTTACATTCATTATTTAGAGTTCTCCAACATGTGAAATATCAGAGCTGAAATGCAATAATAACCCCTCTTCTCCCAGGTCAATCAATTTAATTAAAGGACTAACTAGTAGAGGATGGTATATGAGTGCTCATTAGATGTGATTTAAGCCAGCCCTGCACTATATAAATCTCATAAATGTTAGCTGCCCTCATTGCAAAGAAGTTCTCACCATACAGATTCTAAAAGGACATGATGTCCTGCTCTAAGGAGATTCCTGAGGAACTCCATAAAACACATATTTTCTCACTTTTTCATTTGGAAAAGGTTGCAAACTCGAGTTTTAAGGCTCATTCAATCCACAGCCAGAGACTTAACCTTGTAAAGGGAAAGTTAGAGAACAATATAGATAGTTCTCGACTTACTATACTTTAGTGACTGTTTGAAGTTACACTGGCATGGGAAAAAAGTGACTTATGACCATTTTTTGCACTTATGACCATTTCTCATCTCCATGGTCACATGGACCAAAATCCGGATGCTTTTTGCGCAAATTTGTGCAAATTTGCAATATATTGATGATGGTTGTGGTGTCCCTGGGTCATGTGGTCATCCTTTGCAACCTTCTGGCAAGCAAAGTCAATGGGGAAGCCAGATTCACTTCACAACCCTGTCACTAATTTAACAGCTGAAGTGATTCACTTAACAACGGTGGCAAGAAAGTTCATTAAATGGGGCAAAACTCACTTAACAGATGTCTCACTTAGCCACAGAAATTTTGGGCTTGGAACTTGGACCGGGGAAGATCTTTCTTCCAACAAGGTCCCCACTTGCATTTCATGTGTGGTGCCAGTTCAATCCTGTAATGGAGTAGTTATTGTCAATTTGGTAGCTCCAAGGGGTACTGGCCTACAGATAGCTGGCTGTAAAGCATCCCTTATAAAGCTGAACACTAGAGATCAGATGGGATTGTTTATATTGTGCCATCTTCTTGACTCATAGCTGCCACCCTGGCTTAAACTGTTCCATGTTGAGGTTGAGTTGTCAGTGGAGTTCACCAGGCTTATAATTCTGGGACACATCAACCCAGAGGTGGTATTCAGCAGGTCCTGACCAGTTCTGGAGAATCGGTTATGGAAATTTTGAGTACCATATTTTTCGGAGTACAAGACGCACCTTTTTCCCTCAAAAAAGAGGCTGAACATCTGGGTGGGTCTTATACACTGAATACAGCATTTTTTGCCTCCCAAAAACCCGCCCTCTTCAGCAAAATGACCATGCAGAGCCTGTGGAAGGCTTTCAGGGAGCTCCTGGGGGATGGGGAAGGCAGAAATGAGTAACAAATGGGCTGTTTTTTGTTCAATTGTAACCCCCCCCCCCCAGCCTAGGAGTACTCTATAAGCCTCCTAAAGGCTATGCATGCAATTCTTTTGACAAAAAATGGGCCAATTTTCATGAAAAAATCTTGTTTCTGGGGGGGCCCACCCCCTAGAACCCCTAGAACTCTGCAAGCCCCCTAAGGCTATTCATGCCTTTTTGGGGGAGGAACGGGCCCATTTTTGCAAAAAACAGGCCTTTTTTGGGAGGCAAAAACTTTTTTTTTTAATTTGCCTCTTCAAAACTTTGGTGTGTCTTAAACTCCAAAAATACAGTAGTTCAGAGAACCAGTAAACACAACCTCTGACTGTCCCCGCCCCCATCTATTCTCTGCCTCCCAAGTCCCAGCTGATCTGGAGGGAATTGAGATTTTACAATATCCTTTCAATGGGGTGGGGAGGAAATGGAAATTTTACAGTATCCTTCGCCTGGAGTGGGAAGGGAATGGGGATTTTGCAGTATCCTTCTCCTGCCATACCCACCAGGCCACAGCCACCAAGCCAAGCCCACAGAACTGGTAGTAAAAAAGAATTGAATCCCACCACTGCTTCAACCTCTCTTCTTTGGGCCAGGATTTAGGCAGCTCAGAATTTCATGACCAGCACGGTAACTATGGACCTGATCCAGACTATTGGTGGCCTAACTCACACATTAGATTTGGGGTTTGGCTCAGGGCAGTGGTTACATGTTCTGGAGATGGTGTATGTTACTATCAGTCCAATGGCATACAAAGAACATTTTTCAGCTAATCTTAGAATGTTGTTTCTATCTGCTACAGGGAGAAATGACCTATTGAATGGGATCATCCCTGCTCCAGATGGACATAGATAGGTTTTAGAAGGAACTTGGGGTTGTTCTCTTTGGCTATTCCAAGACTTTAGTTCACCCTTTGGAATGAACAAATGACAATGGTATTTGATCAAATTACAACTGTTGATAATCTCTGTTTACATGGATCCTGGAAGACACCCTAATTTGGAGAGAAACTCTGTCCTATGAAACTGATTGAGATATAGTCTTGTTCTGGTTCCTTGGAACATTATGAATTTATTGGTCTTCAGGAAGTAGACAATGTTTTAAGGTTATGAATTTTGCTACCTGTGTTTTAGTTTAATTTCTCTTGAGTTGTTGAGAAGATGATAGACTTGCAGTTCCAAGAGGCTCTGGAAAGAAGTCCATTTAGCATCCTTTCAGTCCAATTTCAGGATGGGTTGTAGTACTGAAAAAGGTGTATCCCACTTGCTGATGTTCAATAGTAGGGTTAGAATGGGAGTGAGGCATCCATCCTGACCTTCCTTGAACTCTCAGTGGTTTTCATCACCATCAAACATGGTGTCCTTCTGGATTGGCTTTCAGGTTTAGAAGTAGGTGGCACAGTTTTACTGTGGTTTTCCTCCTCCTTCCTCTAAGCTGCTTCCAGTCAAAGTTGATAATTGGGAGAAGGAATCCAGATATAGATCCATACATTTCAGGGTGCCGCAAGGCTCAATTCTCTCCTTACTTCTATTCACCATCTACATGAAACCACTAGGTGAAGTAAGTCATGAGCACAGTATTTAGTATCATCAATATGCTAATTTAATTTAGATTCTGCTCTACTCCAGACTGACTTTGGATAGCTCACTAAAACTCTAATCAAAATAGACAGAATTATAGGGCAGAATTATAAAGAAGAAAAGAATAAAGAACAGGATGGAGAATCCAGGAAACAACACCCACACTTGTCAACATATCCAACAGAGGCCTAACCATGTAATCCAAGGCCCTGGAATTGAATAGATCTCTATCGTTGGCTGCCTAAGTGATGCAACCAAATATCAAAAAGCTGTAACCTTCTTTTGCCTTGATAAAAGGTCAGTGAATTAACATAATTGTATAGAATAAGTATAGAATTCACAGAAGAATAACAAAGTGGAAGTCATGACTCACTAGAAAAAATGATACTTATCACAAATTCCCCCAAAACATTTGAATGGTCCTGCAGTTCTCTCGAAGTTGTACTCCATGGACAGATCAGTATTGGTGTTCCATAGGTGTCATCATGTCTGTGTGTTCCATTTTACAATGTTTTTTTTAAAAAAACTGATATTAACTGTTCATTGTGAAGGTGGTAATATCATTATTTGAGGATTATTTGATTCCTGTGATCCCTGCATGGCTTGCCATAATTGAAGGAAGTATGAATTCCACTTTGTATCAGGAGACGATCGGGCCATCTGTCCACCAGTTGAAATGGAAGTGAGTCATGAAGCAAAACAGTGATCAAAAACCTACAAACAGCTTTATAAAGAATGATTGAAGAACTAATCCAATATTTTGAAATGGCTAAATCAAAATCCAGACAATCCAAATAAAAAATGTTACGGTAGCATCTGATGTGAATGGTTCATGCAAGAACATTCAGAAATGTTACTGAGTTGAAACGGTTTACTATGAAAAATGAATCAAAATTCTGGTACAGAAATGTGAAAGACCAATTAATTACAGAAAAGCATTTAGTTGCCACTAATATTGCCAAAGATGGTGAAAGCAGTTATTAAAAGGATAATGACTTTTTCATACTGGAAATCACATGTTAGCTGACTTTTATTTATGAATTAAATTAAACAAGCCTTAAATTAAGATGTTGTTTATTCATTTGAATGCCTTTTGTATGTTAGTAGGACCCACAAGAAGGTTTGTTAACTTTCAGTGATAAAGATACACAAAAATTTCAAAATCCAGATAAAACAAACATGTTTGCATATAACTGCATTTACTATGTGATTCAATCATCTTTCATATTCTTTATCATCAAATCACTCCAACATAACACTCAGTTGTATATTCAGTCCACATTCATTAAAAATCCATTCATTCTTTGCCCTATCAATTTTTTTCCTTTTGCTGCACACGTAATACCTTATATATACTTCCTACAACCCTAACTTTCAAATTTTTAGGTTCTATCATATCTCAAGACCTAAAATGGACACCTAACATCAAAAATGTCATCAAAAAAGCACAACAAAGAATGTTCTTTCTGCACCAACTCAAGAAGCTCAAACTGCCCAAGGAGCTGCTGATTCAGCTCTACAGAGGAATTATTGAGTCTGTCATCTGCACCTCTATAACTGTCTGGTTTCGTTCTGCAACCCAACAAGACAGACACAGACTTCAGAGATAATCAGAACTGCAGAAAGAACAATAACTGCCAACCTGCCTTCCTTCGAGGGCCTGTACAATGCACGAGTCAAAAAGAAGGCCATGAAAATATTTACAGACCCCTCACATCCTGGACATAAATTATTTCAACTTCTACCCTCAAAATGATGTTATAGAGCATTGCATAACAAAACAACTAGACACAAGAACATTTTTCCCCAAATGCCATCCCTCTGCTAAATAAATATTTCCCTCAACACTGTCAAACTATTTACTAAGGCTGTGTTACTATTACTATTAATGTTCTCATCGTTCCTATGACCCATCCCCTCCCACTTATGACTGCATGACTGTAACTGTGTTGCTTGTATCCTTACAATTTATATTGATTGTTTCCTAGTATGATTTGATTGCTTATTTGTACCCTATGACTATAATTAAGTGTTGTACCTTATGATTCATGATGAATGTATCTTGTCTTTTTATGTACACTGACAGCATATGCACCAAAAGACAAATTCCTTGTGTGTCCAATCACCCTTGGCTAATAAAGAATTCTATCGTATTGTATCGTATCGTATCGTATCGTATCCTATCCTATCCTATCCTATCCTATCCTATCCTACCCTACCCTACACGTCACTACCCTACCCTACCCTACCCTACACTACCATACCATACTCTACTCTACTCTACTCTACTCTACTCTACTCTACTCTACTCTACTCTACTCTACTCTACTCTATTCTTCCTAGGTGGAGGAATGCCCTTATCACCACAAGGTGTAACAAAAGTTAGTAACCTGTTCTACATCTTAGTTATCTTACTAGAAAGTATATTGTAAAACATTCAATTGACCAATGCCATAATGGGCAGCAGAGATCAATATCTATGGCCTTGTTTTGTTTGAAAAAAAATAAGTGAAAGCAAATAATATTTCATCAAATTTTAGGAATAATAGTAGAAGGTTTTTTTTTTTTTTGGCACAGAAACAATTCTTGCAATTTAATCCTCCCACTCTCCTTCAGCATTTCTTTTTGGAATGAGAAAGATTTCATGGGGAAAGTGGAACATTTTACATAAACGTTCACAGTAATTACTTCTAAATGCATCAAACCAAGTAGACAATTCCTACAGACAAGAAATTGAAATCTTGATATTAGGGTTTCCAGTTCGTTCCTATAGCTGGCATTATTCTGAAAGTGGGCCTATAGAAAATCTATGTGTTATCATAGACTTGCGTTGCTAACAAGTTTATCAGGAATCAAGTCACAACATATGGATGGAAGAGAACTCAATGGTCCCAAAATTTCTCTTCTTGATATCCTTCAAGATTGCCTTTTCTCATTTATCTCCCATCGTGTTCTTTTAGGTCAGTGTAGACTACAGCATGTCCTTTACTTACTTTAGCATCTATTCAAAGTTACAACAGACTTCCTCAGAGGTACTTAGGACCTGGTTCCAAAGTTCCAATAGCCAGGCTCTGGTTTTCTGATGGTGAGAATAATTAATCAGTGGAAGATCTTACCACCAGCACAGTGATGGGTTCTCCAGCATAATGGTGGGTTCTCCATCACTGCAGGTGTTTAAGAAGAGATTTATCTGAAATGGCATAGGGTCTCCTGCATGAGGAGGGGGTTGAATTAGAAGACCTCCAGAGTCCTTTCCAACTGTTAAACTGTTAGTAGCTCCTCTATTCATAATATTAAATTAGGCAATCCACGACCCATTGGATCATTGTTTCAGAGATGTTTTCTTATTGAAGTGAGAAAGAGAATGGGTGAAAAAGCAATGGGAGTCGGAATGATTTTTGATTTCCTGCCAGCTTCCCCACTGACTTTCCTTACAGGAAGCTGCAGGGAGCATTGTTAATGATGATCGCATGATGGCAGTTGACCATGATGGTTCTGCAGTACAGCAGTGCAGCAGCACCGAAGCAGCCACAACTTTGCCAAATTTCAATCCCACAGGAGGCATGGGTCCCAAATTTTAATGCATTCTTTATGTCAGCCCATTTGAGTTCATTTGATTGAAAAATGGTTGCCCTATGATGCATCATTTCACCCAACTGAGGGTTATAAACAATCAAACAGAGACGAGAATTAATAATATTACTGAAGTTGTATTTTGATATGTTTTTCCTTTCAAACTCCTGATTCCATTGTTATTCTTCATATAATACAAAGTTATCTCATTACAGCCAAGAACCTCAAGCAATCATCTTAGAATATAATACAAGCAATCATTTTAGAATAGAACAGAATAGAATAGCAGAGTTGGAAGGGACCTTGGAGGTCTTCTAGTTCAACCCCCTTCTTAGGCAGCAAACCCTACACCACTTCAGACAAATGGATATCTTCTTAAAAACTTCCAGTATTGGAGCATTCAAAAATTCTGGAGGCAAATTTTAGTAGACCCTAGGTATGGATCAGTGGTGGATTGCAGGTGGTACGCCCCAGTACGGGCATACCAGTGCCTGCCCAGAGCACTGGGTACCATTCCAGTATGGTGCTCCGGAGGGCCCATCCGCCCGCCCGAGCTCCTTACCTGTATTTGAGCTCTTTGGCGCTTCCGCGCACACGCACTCAGCACACAGCACCTGCGCAATGCTCTGCTGAGCAGCTGGAGCATCACGGAGGCTCACAAGAGGTAAGGACGCATCGCAAGAGGTAAGGACGCATGCGCATGCTGCATGCGTGTGCACGTGCATTGCACACATTCGTGTGGTGGATGCCAGGCCCCGTGGCAACCGTACTGGTTGCAACAGGATCAGGAACCCACCTCTCATATGGATATTATGGATTTAGCTAATGGACAGCTTTCAAGCCTCATCTGTCTCCCCAGTAATCTCCTGATAAGCAACCCAAGATTGTCAGACCAATACAGTGGTAACAGACCTGCCATAATGCTACTCCTTTTGCAATGAACCCTCTAGTGTAAAAGTAATAGACCACAATCTGAGAAATTAAATGGAGCCTTTTGAATCCAAAAGTTGGTTTTTTTCCGGGTCTGATGCAGAGTTTGATAGGGAAATAGAGTGGCAGACTTCTGCATTTGCATCTGTCCAATGGTTTTAATTATGTGGTACAAATTCTATTACATTTCCCTGTTTCTCATTTACTTTCACATTTGTCTCAAAACTCTCCAGCCCAAATCACAGCAGGATGGCTTCTCTGCAAAAAGAAAAAAAGAAAGAAAAAAAACAAAAACAAAAAAACCCCCATTTGGTAAAGCTCTGTCTTAGGCAAAGTTTAGTCCATGCTGGCATTGGAGTGTTTAACAGTATGAAAAGTTTGAAATGGGGAGGAAAACAAAGAATAACTGAGCAACAGACTGCTTTATTGAACTTTGAGATAAACCTAACTGTGAAATGTGTTGAACAGCATTAAAAGGTTGGCAAGAGCTGGTGGTGAATTGTGCCAGAGGCTGAGCTTGTGTGCTAGACCAGTGTTTCTCAACTTTGGCAATTTTCAGCGGAGACACTTCAATCCCAGAATTCCCCAGCTAGCATGCTGCTTGGGGAATACTGGGAATTCTACAAAGCTTAAAGTTGCCAAGATTGAGAAAAACTGCAAGGTAAAATGCAAGCGGCCCCATCTCTAGGTCTTACTTTGTTGCAAAAGGAGATTTAAGCTGATTTGGTTGGGGGAAAAAATCCTCGCTATCCTGGGGGACTAAAATGAGAACCAAGATCCTGGAAACACACAAGGAGAAGAAACAAATGGCCACTAAAACAGAAAATGAGATGATCGCTAGTGCTTTCTGAGCTTGGTTATTTTCAGTGACGTGTGGTGAGATTTATGGCTGGTGAGGCACTGACACAGTGGTGGGTTTCAAATTTTTTTAGACTTGTGGACTTCAACTCCCAGAATTCCACAGCCAGGCATGCTCAGTTCCGATTTAAAGCGACAGCATTTGTTTTTCTCCTTTGCTCCTTCTTTCTTTTTCTTTTTCTTCTCCCTTCCCCTCCTTCCTCCCTCTCTCAAACACATACACACACACACACACACACACACGTTGGATTGGACTATCTCTCCTACCCACTTCCATCTCACTCACTCACTCACTCTCTCAAACACACACACACACACACACACACAGAGTTGGATTGGAGGGAAGAGCACCAGCGAGGAGACCACAGGAGGAGGCAGGAAGCCAGTCAAAGAGCCATACTGGAGCACACACACTTTTCCCCAGCCCTGGAAGGATCCAGCCCAGCTTCACTGATTACAGGTTTGAAAAGGCAACATGGCTCTGCCTGCCATCAAACTACACCCCAGGGAGAGGACAAGCGAGCCAGAGTTCTTCCCTCCAGCCTTTGCCCAAAGCCCTGCACCAGGAGGATGAAGTTTGAATTCCTCCCCCTCCCTCACACCCACATATACCTTTTCCAGCTGTTTCAGAGAGGATTTCAACTCTGCTCTTGCCTCGGGTCTTCTGAAGAAGCCCCGCCCAAATGAGCGCCTTCTACTATGAGGCAGGAGAACTGCATGCCTCACCTACGTCAGGAATTTTTAGGCTTTTAACTCTTGCTTAACTCTGCTTGAGTGATCATAAAATGCCTAAAGTCAGACTAGATGAGGCATGCAGTTCTCCTGCCTCATAGTAGAGGGCACTTTTTAGAGGCTTTTTTAAACAGTTAAGCAGAGTCATCCACGGTGAGGCAGCAACTAGCTCAGCCTGACCTCAGCTCTCGCCCTTTTCTTTTTATATATTTTTTCTTTTCATGATGACAGTGGTGAGGCTGTGCCTCCCCTGCCTCACCTGACTGCACGTCACTGGTTATTTTTTTGCAGACGTTTTGTTAACCAACTAGGTAACATCAGCAGTGCTACAAGGGAGTTGAGATTGTTCTCTGTTTATATACAAGTGGCTTACCCTGGTGGGAGACTATACCAGGTCCTGACCAGCAATCAATACCCAGACAACAAAGATTAAGTGGTGGAATTCAATTTTTTTTACTATAGGTTCTGTGGGCATGGCTTGGTGGGTGTGATGTGGCTTGTTGGGCATGGCTTGGTGGGCGTGGCAGGGGAAGGATACTGTAAAATCTCCATCCCCCCCCCCCCGATCAGTTGGGACTCAGGAGGAGGAAAATAGATGGGGGCGGGGCCAGTCAGAGGTGGTATTTACGGTTCTCCGAACTACTCAAAATTTCCACTACTGGTTCTCCAGGACTGGTCAGAACCTCCTGAATACCACCTCAGATTAAGATGAAACAGTAAACAATACCCCAATCAAGGAACTACCTACTCAGTAAACAACTTCCTAATGGGGGAGCCACCAAGAACATCCCTACCAACACTGACATGGCAAGTCGTTTGTATATAATGAGAGACCAAACTCTTCTAGCACTGATGATGTTACCTTGTTGGATAAAGAACATCTGCAAGAAAACCACCAAGCAACAAGGAGACCGCTGTTCAAGCCTGAGCTACAAATATTTGCTTCAATTGGAGAAAATGGTGTTAGGACAGATAAGCAAAATTGTACTTCCTCATGAGGGCAGGGGTGAGCTGCTTCGTCCAGGTTCAGGAGAATCCATAGCTAATGTTATGGCCAGTTCAGAGAGCCTCCAAATCCCACCCCTGGCTGGCCCCGCCCCACCCTACCCCTCTCACCCCACCCCTCTCCCACCACTCCCAGGAGTCTCCACACAGCCCGTTTTGGATGTGAGGCAAGTGTGCGGCCCATGCAGAGGCTCGGAGAGTGGGAAAAACGAGCCTCTCGGAAGTTCTGGAAGGCTGGAAATGGGTCTGTTTCTAGCTTCCAAAGGGCCTCCGAAGCCCAGGGGAGGCAGTTGTCCTCACGCCAGAGGCTTGAGGAAAACCTCTAGAGTCTGAGGAAGGCAACCCCCTCCCCTGCTGAGGAAGGAAACCTCCCCTGCTGAGGCCGACTAGGCCACGCCCACCATGGCCACACCCACCCAGCAACCAGGCAGAGAACCCATTGGGATAAAGTGAACCCATTTTCACTTTATCAATGAACAATTAACTACTAGCTTGCCATAAATGCTTAGATTCCAGCATGTTGCTCCAGCTAAGTAGAAGTGCTCAGAAGCAAAGAAATGGGTAACACCAAGAGAAACATACATTGTATTCAACCCATTCTTTCACCATCCTGGCTTCTGTAACCCATATTTTGGCTAACATAATTGTATTTTTACTATACTGAGTAAATGTATAATGTTATTTGCATAAATCCATTAAAAGAAGTTTGACTTTGCTCAGAAGCAAGAAATGGATAACACCAAGAGAAACATACATTGTATTCAACCCATTCTTTCACCATCCTGGCTTCTGTAACCCACATTTTGCCTAACCTAATCGTATTTTTACTATACTGAGTAAATGTATAATGTTATTTGCATAAATCCATTAAAAGAAGTTTGACTTTGCACTTACGTTTCACCTTAGTACTATACCATTTACTTGTGTGCACCTTATTGGCCCTTGTGGGCCTATCTCTTATCCAGATATACTCCTAAAATTCTCCTACCTCTGTTGGCAGCAGATTTATTTTTAATCTAGATCATAGAGATTGTGTAAAAATAATACTTATCCTAAATGAGAATCTAAGTCTTTGGAACTTTTGGAGTATCCAGCTGAAAATCCTTGAAAGGAATCTTTGGAGTCTTTTATAGGCGCACTTCAGCTTTTCCAGAATTAGCTCACTTCAATTACTGTTATTTTGATTAGAGAGAAATGTAAAAGTAAGTTGAATGCAGTGGGAATGGGATAATTGAAGGATGTGTGTAGTGCAATGTTTCTTAACCTGAAGATATATGGACTTCAGCTCTCAGAATTCCCCATTCGTCTATGCAGGGTAGTGAAACAAGAAGGGAGAAAGTCAAAAATGAATGTGTGCTGGATTCACTTAACAAATATTTCACTTAGCCACAGAAACCTGGGGCTCAATTGCAGTCTTAAGTTGAGGACTACCTGTATCCAAAAGAAAAGTGAATGGGTTGAGAAGAAGGGTAGGGGGAAACTGAGATAGTTATGCTTGGATGGATGGTGTGGATGAGATCTTAAAAAGAAAGAAAAAGAGGTGAGATATTTAAAGAGCAAAAGGCAATGCATCAAATAGCCTCTGGTGGAAGCTATGATTGCAAAGATAGAAAGGTATGGACAGTATAAAATAATACTTGTACAAAGTTAGTGTCAAGGTTCCGACTAATGAAGTCAAGCAAATCAGAACTCTGAGACTAGAATCCTCCTCAAAGATCTTCTTTATTGAGTACATCATATGGGGACTGCTCTAAAGGAAAACCAACTCTAAATATTTCCCATGGTTTCAGCATAATTAAAAATAAGAAATAACTCCATCCTCAAGTGTCACAAGTCATGTTGGCCAATTAGGTCAATTGGCGAGCTCCCCAGGTGCTCCTTCCCCAACCTTATCCATTGCTAGAAGAGATGACCTTGGTTCTTATGAGAAAGCTCTCTGTTGTGTCTAGTAAGACATTCCAACCTCCTTACCACTCTTCCCCCTCTGTGTGGCAACTGAGGAACAGAAAAATGGCTGCTGCCAGGTTCGGTTCAAAGTTGATAGTTAATGTATGTTTCCTTTTCTCTCTTGCCTATAATTATTTTTTTACTGACTATTTTTTAAATTCTGATTTTGCCCTCTGTATAATGTTTCTTACCATGGAAGGGAAAAGACTGATACGTTTATATGCACGCAGAAAAGTTTCCCCAAAATAACTTTCTAAAATATTGTTTAACATTCTGAGCTCTGTGTAAATAGTAATTTCATTTATGGGATATTTGGGGGGAAATGCACAGAGTAGACATATTGATCTGACCCATCAGTGTTGAAAAAGCAAATAAGTCCTTATGTTTTCATTATTATTGATTCCAATGATGAGAGGAGTTAAAATGTTATAGCTTCCACAGGACCACAGATACTTTACCCCTTCTAGGCAGGCTGAAATAGTAGTTTATCTGTGGTACCTAAAGTAAGAATCTTAATGCATCTGTAAGTGGGCAGAAAGGCTGAGCACCAAAGAATTGAAATTGAGGCCTTTGAACTATGGTGCTGGAGAAGACTCCTGCAAGTCCCTTGGACTGCAAGTGATCAAACCAGTCAGTCCTAGAGGAGATCAACCATGACTGCTCTTTAGAAGGACAGATCACGAAGAGGAAAGTCAAATACTTTGGCCACCTAATAAGAAGGAAGGACTCACTGGAGAAGAGCCTAATGCTGAGGGTAAAAGAGAAGAGCCTAATGATTGAGGGTAAAAGAGGAAGGGGGCAGCAGAGAATGAGGTGGCTGGATGGAGTCACTGAAGCAGTAGGCATGAGCTTGAATGGACTCCAGAGGATGGTAGAGGACAGGAAGGCCTGGAGGAATGTTGTCCATGGGGTCGCGATGGGTCAGACATGACTTCGTAACTAACAACAACAACAAAGTGGGCAAAGGGGATTTTTAAATTTATTTTTAAATAAAACATTACACTCTTCAAAGCAAAGTTTTACCCAGGGTGGCATATAACATTATAAAATTACAAATTGAATTGATTTTAAAACTTATATGATTATTAGAAATATGGGACATGCAGTATCAACAAATTTAAGCCCTAGTCTAGCCCTTGACTAGTCACTATAGATAGGTTAAAATATTCAGTTGCAAAATAAAGACATTAATGAAATAATGCATTAAACAGCAGAGAATAAAAGAGTTTTTCCTGATACCAGGCTTGTCTCTGAAATGTTGTTCCTTGATTTAATTCCATATGCAAATTCCTTTTCATCAACTTGAATGAGAACTGGCAAATGAGGGGAAAAAATAAAAAAAAATGTTCTATCTGGCTTTAGTTTGCTTGTCAAGAAAACTCTGCATATTGCTACAAAGCCCATATGTGTCATAATTCATATTTCTCACAATGAGGGCATGCAGCTCAGAACTCCAAAAATATACATTGAAATGTGTAGTTTAGGAGGGGGAAAATGCACAGGAATGTTTTCATCATAGCAATTATGTATTATTTTCTTTTTGAAGGTACTGCTTGGTGGGGAAAAGTGCACCAAATGAAAGGAAGCAGACAAATGCAGTATCAATATTTCTGCAGACTTTTGTGGGGAGAAAAAAAAATCGCAAACAGTAGCTATACACATGGTCAGTAAACTGACTCTGATGAAAATGACATTGCATCTCCTAATTAGAACAAAGGAGCACTCATCACCTGGGTTTATATTTAAATCAACTATTTGTGAGATATTTAACAAAAGAAGTAAAGGCTACATAAACGTTTCCCTTGTCTACTTCTGTCCAATTCTAGGAAGTGGTGCTCATCTCCATTTCTTAGCCAAGAGAACCAGCATTGTCTAAAGATAGTTCTGGGGTTAATGTGGCCAGCACAGTGACGTGCGGTGAGGTTTATGGCTGGTGAGGCTGGTGACGTCATCAGGAAGGCAGGGAATGGGACCACGTGTGCTGGAGGCTCAGGCTGCCTCAGCCTCCAGCACACGTGATCCCATTCCCCGCCTTCCTGAGCATGCTCCGCCGGCTCGCGCTCCGCAGTCCTCATATTGCAGTCGCGAGGAGCGCGTGAAATCCAGCAGAGGCAGGAAGGTTCTCGTCATTCCCCAGTCGCTTTCGTGCCTTTGTCATCCGGGAGCGCCGACAACATTTCTGCCTCCGCAGCTCTCGGGCGCTGCCGGACGGAGGTAGCCAGAATGGCGCCAAGGCAGTCCGGCGGGCGAGCGACCGAGGATCAGGCTGCCTCGCTTGCTCTTTCATCTGCCCAGACCGCCTCGGTGTCGCTGTGGCTACATCCATCCGGCCGCGCCCGGAAGCTGCGGAGGCAGAAATGTTGTCGGCGCTCCCGGATGACAAAGGCATGAAAGCGACTGGGGAATGATGAGAACATTCTTGCCTCTGCTGGATTTTGCGTGCTCCTGTTGCTTTCGCGCTCCTGTCGCTTTTGTGGCTTCGTCATCCGGGAGCGCTGACAACATTTCTGCCTCCGCAGCTCCCGGGCGCGGCCGGACATAGCCACAGCAACACTGAGGCGGTCCGGGTGGACGAAAGAGCGAGCGAGGCAGCCTGATCCTCGGTCGCTCACCCGCCGGACTGCCTCGGCGCCATTCTGGCTACCTCCGTCCAGCCGCGCCCTGGAGCTGCGGAGGCAGAAATGTTGTCGGCGCTCCTGGATGATGAAGGCACGTCATCCGGGAGCGCCGACATTTCTGTCTCCGCAGCTCCCGGGCGCGGCCGGACAGATGTATATAATATTATAATATTATATATATATATAGTATATAATATTATATACTATTATTTCATGAAGAGAGGTGAGGCTCTGCCTCCCCTGCCTCCCCTGACCGCACGTCCCTGAGCCAGCATGACCATACTCCAAGGTGCATGAAGTAGTATCTATTTAGCTACATTTGCAAGCTTTTAAACTGCTAGGTTACTAGAGAAAGTAACCGGAGCTCACCCTATCACACAGCACTTGGGTCTCAAACCCTAAGCTGTCAACTGGCTGGAGAGAAGCTCAGCATCTTTAACAGTTGAGTCATCATGTTTAATATAAACATGTCCATATTATAGCACTCAGTTTCTTTTCTTTTGCTTCTTCCTTTGTTTTTGTTTAAAAAAACAAAAACAAGCAGTGGAAAAAAAGACATAATAAGTAAGCAATGGTCAGATCAGCAACAATAAAGCTACCATCAGTAGAAGTTGCAAAATCATTCTTAATGGGAATTTGAGAAGTTTGTTTTCATTCGATTTCTTCTTCCTGGGAGACAGCGGGGTTGGGCTCTGTCTGCATACTAATAGGCTAGATAAGGCCAGTATGCTAAAAATGAGTCCTTGGATGGTTCCCAAGGCTAAGAATTGAATAAGCACCCTTCTCTAGATGAGGATGTGCTTCCTCAATTCTTCATTGTCATTGAATAATGACAATGCATTGTCAGTGGAAGCTCAAGGAGCGTCAGTGGCTCAGAATGATTTGCAACAGCTTTCAAAGCCCTCCAGCTATGACTGTTCTTGGACAGGGACAATCCAGAAGTGAAGAAAAAGGAATCCAAATGAGTAGCAAACCAGAAATAGCCTGATTCAACATATATACACTTTAAAAATTCCCTTTTTACAACCCTGTAATCCCTTAATTCAGTCAGGGTGACTGGATGGAACTGAGCATTTACTGCCTAGATAAATAATAATAATAAAAAATTTAATTTGTTAGCCGCTCCCTCTCCACAAGAGACTCGGGGCGGTGTACAATAAAAGCACACATATATATATACATATACACATACACATACACGCATACACATACACGTACACGGAGGAGGTAACAGTCATTAAACACATACAATAATAGTAGTACAATTAGCAATTAAAATACCCCAATTTAAAAATTACGAATTTAAAAAGACTGTCAGGAGGAATAGGATTGAACTACGGTTGAGCCAGGCCAGATAATTGAAAAAGGTGGGTCTTGAGCTTTACACGGAAGGAGCGGAGATCGGAGGTAATCCTAATGTCGGGGGGGAGGTCATTCCAAAGGGCTGGGCCCATCACAGAGAAGGCCCTACTCCTGGGTGTCGCCCCCAGACACTGTTTGGTGGACGGCACCTGGAGAAGTCCCTCTCTGTGCGAGCGAATTGGTCGTAGGGATGTATGGGGCAGGATGCGATCCCGCAGGTAGCTAGGTGCTGTGCCATGGAGCGCTTTTAAGATCATAATCAGAACCTTGAAACGCACCTGATAGACCACAGGAAGCCAGTGCAGCTCGCGCAGGAGAGGTGTCACATGGGAGTACCTTGTACTCCCCATAATCACCCGCGCGGCCGCATTCTGGACCAACTGTAGTCTCCGAGTGCATCTCAAGGGAAGCCCCATGTAGAGAGCATTGCAGTAGTCTAGGCGAGACGTCACCAGGGCATGGGTGACTGTGCGTAAGGCATCCCGGTCCAATAGGGGGCGCAATTGGCGCACCAGGTGGACCTGGTGGAACGCCCCCCTTGCCACGGCTGTTACATGGTCATCCATGGACAGCCGGGCATCCAGGAGGATGCCAAAATTGCGCGCCCGCTCCATGGGGGCCAGTTGCTCGCCCCCGATGGCCAGAGATGGAAGCAACTGGTTGAACCGGGGGGGGCGGAAGCAACAGCCACTCCGTCTTGTAGGGGTTGAGTTTGAGTCGGTTGTCACCCATCCAGACCCGTACGGCTTCCAAACACTGGGACATCATTTCGATTGCCGGCACTTGGGAAATTTGGGAGTTGGGTTGAATGCAGGGGTGAAATGCTACCGGTTCAGGTGAATTGTTAGTCAGCTGTGCAACAATCAGTTGTGCTGTGCGATTTATATTCACTAGAAATCATGCAGCACAGCTGATTGTTGCACAGCTGATCGTTGGAACTTTAAAAAAAAACTTTTTAAGCATTTTTTTTTACTACCGGTTTAAACCGGTAGTAAAAGAAATGCTAAAAAAAAGTTCCGATGATCAGCTGTGCAACAATCAGCTATGTCACATGATTTATATTCGCTAGAAAGCAGGAAATCCTGCTTTCTAGCGAATCTAAATTGTGCGGCACAGCTATTCCCACCCTCGCTGTTATACTTACCTTTGCAGACTCAGAAAAGGCTTCTTAGTACCTGCTATGTGCATGTGCGCGAAGCTCATGTCTGGTGCGCATGTGTGTCTGAAGCAAACCAATAGCAGACTTCAGAGCATTTCACCCCTGGTTGAATGTCTACAAGTCACAATGTTGAAATTCAGGGAGTTCTCCTTATGCATTCTCAGACATTCTTCAGATTTGTTTTTATTAAGCAAAATGAAGTGACTGAAGTCTGGGTAATCGGGCCAGAGGCTGTTAATTATCATTATCATGCTAATTATCACCTTTTTTTTTTTTTGGCCTCCATTAAATGAGAGATGGGAAGATGATGAAATGGAGATGCAATCAAAGCATAGGCTGTGATATACTGATACATGGTTTAGTGAGGCTAATCTTTGCCAATTTCCTCATTTGGGATCTAAAGCTTCATCTCTGGACAGACGGATACTTTAATCAGTATTAAAGACACGATGTAAGGACAGAGTAGACTGAATGCAGATCTTTAACAACAATTAAACACATTTATCACAGGCTGGAGATTCTATTCCTATTCTCTCCCCCCCCCCCCCCAAGTGTATTAGAAAATGATGTATTTTCTATTTTAGTTTTGAATTAGAAAACATTGACCTCCATTAAATACATCTTTGCTTGCCATGCCAGACCAATTGAGCAATATACCAGAACTATAAACGGTCTTTTTTTAAAGATTATTTTATTCTCCGTACACATATTTCTATAAGAAAGCTATTTTATTACATTCTGGCATTCTGAATAAAATCTCAGAAGCTTGTATCATATTATATTGATGAAATGAACATTTGCAAGATAGGAAATCTGGAACTGGCAACAAATAGGCTCTTTCTGAATTCTGTGACTTCAAGCTGTAATAATTTACTTTTGTTTTGTTTTTTAAAGAGAGACAGAGAGACAGACAAATTTAGGTTCTGAAGAAATCTTGGACATCTTATGAGCCAGTAGTGTGACAAAAAAAGTCAAAGCAGACTCAGACAGCATTTCTAGAGGGATAGAATCAAGATCACGTGAAGTATTAATACCATTTTGTAATGCCTTGGTAAGACCACACTTCAAATATTGCATCCAATTTGGGGGTTTTTTAATTATTATTTTTATTTGTCATTTTCCAAACATTAAAATCACAATTACACTTTTACAGCTTTCTGTTATCGGTATTTCTTTTTTCTAATTTCAGGTTTTCCATTTTCCATTCTATTATTTTATACATACTCTTCTTTGTTTCATACTCTCTCATTTTTACAATATATGTACATCTATATACAATATTTCCATCTCTAGTGCTTTCCAAATATATGCCATCTCTTTTCATTGTGCTTGCTATATGTTCCTTTTGCATTGATTTTGCATCTCTTTTCAAGCCAGTTATACCACCTGTTCCATATCTTGTAGTACTTTGCTTCCTCTCCATCTCTTAGTTCCATCGTTAGTTTGTCCATTTCTGAGCATTCTAACACTTTTTTACGGTTTCTGCATTTGATAGAATGGTTTTTAGTTTCCAACTTTGGGCAAATGAAATTCTGGCAGCAGTGATTATATGAAGCATTAAATATTGGATAGCCTTACTAATATATTTTTTTTATTATTCCTAGAAGAAACAGCTCAGGGTTCATGTCAATTTTTTGTTCTATTATTTCTTCTAACCATTTTTGAATTTTGGGCCAGAATTCTTTGGCTTTCGGACACACCCGCCACCTATGATAGAAGGTCCCCTGTTGGTGATTACATTTCCAACAGTTTGGAGATCTATTTGGGAACATTTTGGCCAATCTTGCCGGGGGTAAAAGCCATTGCATCCAACTTTGGTCACTACGCTATAAAAAAAAAAGTGTTGAGTCTCTAGAAAGAGTGCAGAGCAGAGTAACAAAGATGTTTAGGGGACTGAAGGCTAAAACATATGAAAAATGGTTTCAGGATTTGGGTATGCCTAAATTAATGAAAAGAAGAACTAGGGGATACATGATAGCAATGTTTCAATATCTCAGGGGTTGCCACAGAGAAGAGAAGGTCAACCTATTCTCCAAAGCATCTGAAGGATGGACAAGAAGCAATTCATAGAAACTAATCAAAGAGAGATCCAACTTAGAACTAAGGAGAAATTTCCTGACAGTTAGAAAAATTAATCAGTGGAATGACTTTCCTCCAGAAGTTGTGGGTGTTCCAACATTGCAAATTTTTAAGAAGAGATTAGACAACCATTTGTTTGAAACGGTAGAGGTTTTCCTGCTTGAGCAGGAGGTTGGACTAGAAGACCTCCAAGGTCCCTTCCAACACTGTTATTCTGTTATCTTCTAAGACAACCTCCTGACCAGAGCAGGAATTTTCAGACTGGTATAGACAAATGCTGTCCAACTTTGCTTGAGAACCCCAATAATGGGGATGTGTCAACTCTGAAGCTGGCCGAGAATGAAACCATTTTTCCCCTGCCTCATTGTTGCCATGAACTTGGAAAGGGGGAAGGGAGGGGGGAAGCAGATAGACCAACTACCCATCAAAACAAAAAAGTTTTCCTGTGGGAACTGAGGTCATCTCAGCAGATGGCAGGGGAGTGACCAAGCAGCCTGCCAGCTACTTTCATTGGATGATGTGACTGGTGACACACGGGAAGGGAATATTTGCTCTTTTAATTAGGGGGAAAACTGCAGGAAACTATAGAGTTGGTTTTCACTATCTGTGCCGATATGGTGGGTTCAATAAACATGTTCTTTGAGGAATCTACCTGCCTCGGAGTTCTGCTTTTGATGGATTCATTACTCAGAACCCTTGCAGGAAGTTCTACTGCAGGGCTGTCAAACCCATGTCGTCACGGCAACATCATGTGACATATCAGGACATTTCCCCCCTTAGCCAGGGGTGGGTTGCTGCCAGCATTACTTCCGGTTCGGCACATAAAAAAAGTCTGCGCATGTGCACAATGTAAGAAAAGGAAAACATATAAATTTTTGGAATGGATTGTTCTGCGCATGCGCAGGACCAAAAATCAAAATGGCGCCAACGATGATAGAAACGTTTCAGGGTCGTGACAGGCCGAGTAACTACCTACTCAGCTGAACCAGTCTGAACCAGTAGGAACCCACCTCTGCCCTTAGCTAAACCGGGTGTGGCTGTGGCCAGCATGTGATGCCTCTGGCGCACAGGCCACAAGTTTGACACTCTGTTCTACCGCTTTCTTGCTTAATACTGCTCACCATTAGGAAATTACTCCTGTTTAAATTTGAATCTCTCTCAGTAAATCTTCCATTCATTAATTCTTGTCCTGCCCTTGGACATTACAAACAATAAATCCCCATCCCCAGGATTTGAAGATTGCTGCTGTCTTGTCTCCCCTTAGCCTTTTCTTCTTTGGGCTAAACAATCAAATTATTTTAACTGTTCTTCATAGGGTTTAGCCTCCAAGCCTCTCACCTTCTTTGTTGCTCGCTCTGCCCTCTGTCCAATGCATCCTTTTTGTAATTATTTTTCCAATTATTGGTTTTTGTAATTATGCACACACATATACTCCTTTCTGTTTAGCAAAAGAAATGTTCCACTTTCATTGAATTCAAATTGCAATTGTGTTCTTCAGCCTAAAAATAACCAGTCAAAGAGCTAGCTAGCTTCAAGCTAGATCATGGAAATTGCTCACATAAAATCTGGAAATGCAGGATTTGCTGCATCAGTAGGCACAGAAGCAGTACTTGGAGTTCTTCATAAATAACAGAAAAGAAAAATTCAAGTAAAATAAAGAAGGAGGAGAAGGAAGCAGAAGGCAAAAGAGAAGAAGGGTGGGAAAAGAGAGAGATGCCACATGATGTTACCCATTCTGAGTCTCTTTTCTGCATCATATATCCTCCTGAACAATCATGAACTTTCTCTCAGTAATATCCATCAAAGTGAGGCAATTTCTTTTAACCACAGCATTGAATACTGCATGTAGTTCTGGTCACCACAATACAAAAAAGATGTTGAGACCTTAGAAAGAGTGCAGAGAAAAGCAGCAAAGATGATAAGGAGTTGATGGCTAAACCATATAATGAACAATTGAGAGAACTAGGTATGTCTACTAGTTCTCTCAATCAAAGAGAAGGACTAGGCCATATGAAAGCAGTCTTCCAATACCTGATGGGCTGTAGAGGGGGTTGACTTATTCTACAAAGTACCTGAGGGCAGTACAAGACGAAATAGATGAAAAACCATTAAAGAGAGATGCAATCTAGAACTAAGAAGGAATTTCCTGACAGAAATTTGAGAACAGTTAATCAGTTGAACAGCTTGCCTCTAGAAGCTGTGGATGCTCTGTCACTGGAGCTTTTCAAAAAGAGATTGGACAATCTTTTGTCCAAAATGATATAGGATTCTGGGATTGGACTAGAAGACCTCCAAGCAGAGGTAGGCTCCTACCGGTAACTTGGCCTGCCATGACTCCAACCTGGTTCTCTCGGCAGGGCCATAGGCAGCACCATCTTGTTTTTTAGTACTTTGCATGCACATGCGAATCGTGCACGCAGCACATCCCTGAGCGAACCAGCAGTAGCAGCAGCTGGAACTCACCTCTGCCTCCAAGGTCTCTCTAACCCTATTATTCTATGTCAGGGGTGTCAAACTCAAGGCCCACAGGCTGGATCCGGTCCACAGGGTGGTTAGATCTGGCCCGCAGGGCTGCCCTGGGAACAACGAAGAACAGGCCCGTGGTGCCTCTGCCAGCAAAAATGGAACTTGGGAGGGCCATATGCAGCTCTCCCAAGCTCTGTTTTCATTGACAGAGTGCTCAGCTGCCACAGACGCCCCCAATACCAGTGGTTTTGAGCTGGCCATGCCCACTCTGGCCACACCCACACTCCTGCCCCATCCAGGTCAAACACAACCCTGATGCGGCCCTCAATGAAATCAAGTTTGACACTCCTGTTCTATGTTCTATGATCTGCCAGAGCTAACATGAAGTGCTAGGTTCACTGATTCTACTCTATCACTTATGGGAAAAGGTAGGACTGGGAATCTATGAATGTCAAAGAAATCAGTTCTAGAATCCCTTTCCCCTGTGATGCTAGGATCAACCAAACAGCAGCCTGCCAAGGTGCAGAAAGCAGCAATAAATGGAATCGATTGCTGGCATCTGTTATTCTTGGCAAGGAATGCTTATACAAAGAATCATAGAACTGAGCCAAGTGCACATAAATTCAGTATATAGTTTGGAAAATTCCACCCATCCATCTCAAGGGAAAGCCACACAGCAAAATTAGGCATCGGGAATTAGGGACATATACATTTCATATTACAACTTCTAACTTTCTGAGCATTAAAAAATGCACTGAGAAACTGAAGATGGAATGATGTGTGAAATTTTGTGATATGTGATCTGTTTTTCAGTGAAGGGCATATCCCAACTGGCAGTATCTCAAATTGCCAAGTGAAAACAAAAACAAACACAAAGCAGGTTTGGGTGTATTTAACATTGGCTATGATCTTTCTTTTATTCTGTAATTAGTTCAGTACACATTTTGTACGTTTCTTCCCTCTTTTTTGCTTTCAGGCTCCAAATAGCTTTTACCTTCATTCTGCGGTGCTTTGTGACAAGTTGGTTTGTTGCTGAGCACACACACACACACACACACACACACACACAATCTAATTAAATGATTCATCATCTTATTTGGTTCTCCTTCCCAGTGCAATTCAGTTCAGCAATTGGAAAAATGAAATATGTATTATTGTTTTTAACTTAGATCATTGTTTTACTTCTAGTTGCTTCTTCCCCTTTCTGCCCATCCCCTATAGTGCAATATACACTTTAGGAGTAAAAAAAAAGCCATTTAAGAAAGAACTCCTTTGGGAGAAATTGCCACTGCACCTATTTCATATGCAAATCAGGAGGGCCACAATGTCATGAAATGACTATCCCAATGGTGGTTTTTCAAGAGGTAACTACACTTTCTGGTTTTTTCCTGGAAGACATTTCACTTCTCATCCAAGAAACCTCTTCAGCTCTGACTGGATGGTGGGGAATGGAAGGATTTATATTCCTTGAGGACAGCTAGTAATTTGCATTCACAACACAGTTCTTTCAGCAGTTCCACCGTGTATGTATGTATGTATATGGTTGCATTTTTGCTGACAAATAAATGAAGGGAGACTAGTATAGATCTATTTCAAGCTATTTAGTTCTCATCAGCTAGCCATATCCTTGCTGGGATTCAAACTTGGGCTGTTTTTACATATTAGGCAATTATATTAACCTCTAAGCCATAAGCTCTCCTCCCTTATCAGCTGAGCCAGGGGACTGATTAAGTGATGTTTTTTTTTTTTGTCAAAGCACCTGGTCTGCCCAAATATGAGAGGGAGCATACTGCTTCCCTTTTGCCTTTTAGCCTCACTCCAGGAGCCTTCCAGGGAGGCTGATAATAAGGGAGGAGGGCTTGTGGCTTAGAGGTTAATATAACTACCTAATATGTAAAAACCTAGCAAGGGTATGGCTAGCTGAGGAGAGCTAAATAGCTTAAAATAGATCTATACTAATCTCCCTTCATTTATTTGTCAGCAAAATTGCAACACAAAATGGTTTGTTTGCCTGGAAGGCTCCTGGAGTGGGGCTGAAAGGCAAAAGGGAAGCAGTATGCTCCCTCCCATATTTGGGCACACCAGGTGCTTTGACAAAAAAAACACTTAATATTTATACATATGTATGTATGTGTGTGTATGTATGTATGTATGTATATGTGTATATATATATATATGTGTGTGTGTGTGTGTGTGTGTGTGTGTGTATCTCAGAATAAATCCTCTTCCACTCCCGCAAAGAATTTTAAGAGACAGGTGTCCTCCAGCAGTATATTTGTACCACATCTATCCTCCTTTTCATTTTCAATGATCAGGGAAGTGTCAATAGCATAGTGCAGGCTATTGATGTTTCTTTGTCCAATTTTAAAACCACAGAAATCACCTTCCAATCCAGCCTCCCTTAATGTATATACGGCATATAGGTTGAATAAATAAAGGAAGATCATGCAGCCATTTTTGGATTGACTTCCTGACCTGTGTATGTCTTGAGGACAATGAGATGTTCTGGGACCCCTATTTTTCTGAGAACTTCCCACCGCTTAATATCATCAACACAATCTAAGATGTTTCTATAATTGATGATGCAAAAATTGACTTATTTTTGGTATTTGACCTCCTTGATTATTCAGCATGCATGAGTGGTAGTGTTCCTTGGCCTTTTCTAAACCATCTTGAATATCTACCATCTCTTTTTGCATGTATACCTCCAATCTGTGTTGGATGATCCTTAACCATTTTTTCCTAGCATGTGAAATTAAGGTTGATTTACATTACTTTGCCCATTATCTTAAGTCCTCCTTCTTTCAGGAATTTATGTGGTTCCAAATCTGTAAAAGAGCGATCATTGACTTTGTAACCCGCGTAAAAGGATAGTCCATCTTCCTTTTGAAATCTCATGGGCAGGAATCAGAATCCCAATGCAAGTAAACTGCATTTTATGTTCCTCCCTCCCACTCCAAATGTGTATTTTTTTATATACATCCAAACAAACTTTGGGCATCAGAAACATCATTCATTTCTTTTTAAGGAGACTGGGTGTATAAATGCCTGTCATAATGGATTCGAAGAGGCTGTAAAACATGGGATTCCGAGAGACATCATAATGCATCTAATATGAAGGTCTGAATTGACAGGGTCCACCAGGAAAAAAGATTTGGGGGTTGCGTCATTATAATGTATTGAAACCATCTACCCAGTATGTCAGCTATTATGAAAAGCTACTCCAGGGATTATTATGAAAGGAAGCAAATATAAAACTGCCTATATTTTAGTATAGAGTGATTGTGGGGCTACGCTTGGAACATATTAATGTGTGCAGTTCAGGCAGTTCCTTGTGAAAGTGTTTATCAAAAGGCTGGCAGAAACAGTGGCAAAGGGCAATCATGAGAGCCAGTGATTTGGAGCATGCTAAGTTCAAGGAACAAAGACGATAGTATTCAGTCATTTTAGTATAACTGTAAGTCGTGTCCAGATAAAAAGAAGAGAAGATAATTTAGATAAAGTCAATTTGTTTTTCTCTCTCATGGCAGAAGAATATGGGGGCTCACGCAAGGAAATTGGTCAGCGTTTGCCTAAGAAAGGACAAAATGTATTTAAAGTGTGCAGTTTGTGACTACAGCATTTCCTGATGGCAGTTAGTTTATGATGGGGAAATAAGAAAAGCTATGGGTGAAATTGGGGAAGTTCAACCTCTTCCTCTTTGTTTAGGAATTTATAACTACTGTAAAAAAGATGTGGAGACTCTAGAAAGAACGCAGAGACGAACAACGAAGATGATTAGGGGACTGGAGGCTAAAACATATAAAGAACGGTTGCTGGAATTGGGTATGTTTAGTTTAAGGAAACAAAGGACAAAGGGTAACATGATAGCAGAGTTCCAATATCTCAGGGGTTGCCACAAAGAACAAAGCTATTCACCAAAAGACCTGAAGGCAGGACAAGAAGCTGTGGGTGGAAACTGGACAAGGAGAGAAGCAATCTAGAAATATGAGGAAATTTTCTGACAGTTAGAACAATTAATCAGTGGAACAACTTGCCTCCAGAAGTTGTGAATGCTCCAACACTGGAAGCTTTTAAGAAGAGAGTGGACAATTATTTGTCAGAAATGGTGTAGGGTTGCTTGAGCAGGGATTGTACTAAAAGACCTCCACGGTTCCTTCCAATTCTTTATTCTATTCTATTATTGTGATTGTGGTTGCCATCTTGACTTTTTTTAGAATCTAGAAACCACTGGTTGAATAAGATTATTTGCCTTGTGAATTCTAAACTTTCTAAATACTTCTCATCTTTTTTCCCCCTTACCTGATAGCTACTTTTTCTCTTTACATCTCTCTATTCAACTCTATTCTTCTGTCTTCCTTTTCTTCTTTTTCTAGAATATCTATCTATATAGTATCTATCTACAGAGTCTGTCTGTCTGTCTGTCTGTCTATCTGTCTATCCATCTACCTATCATTTACCTAACTATCTATCATCTAGCTAGTTAGGTAGCTAGCTATCATCTATTTATCTATGCATACATACCAGTGACGTGCAGTCAGGTGAGGCAAGTGAGGCACAGCCTCACCACTCTCATCATGAAAAAAAAAGTAAAAGGAAAAAGCTGAGCTAGTTGCTGCCTCACCGTGGATGACTCTGCTTAACCTCACTGGTGCTCTCCCTCCCCAAGTGTAGTGACTTCCTCCCCAGGCCCCCATTCATTTCTCTCTCACACACACACAGCTGGATAAAACTATATAAAAATCTAGCCCAGCTTCACTGATTACAAGTTTGAAAAGGCAAGTGGCTCCACCTGCAATCAAACTACACTTGGGGAGGGAGAGCACAAGCAAGCACTGAGGAGACCACAGGAGGAGGCAGGAAGCCAGGCAAAGAGCCATGCTGTAGTACACACACTTCCCCCCAGCCTCTTTCTTTTGGAAGGCTTTTGGAAGGCTCCCCTCCGGCTTCTCTGCCTCTCCTCTCACCCCAGCCTGCCAGCAGGAGGTGGTGGGTGGGCTTTATTGTGTTCCAGGCATTTCCCACCCAGACAGCAGGCTGCATTTGCAATGGTGGAGGTGTTTGGGAAAGGCAGCAGGGGAATGGGGGGGTGGGATGGCAGAGGAGTTGCTTTCAAGCCACTGGAAAAGATATCCAATCCAACTTTTGTGTGTGGGGGGGTTTGTTTGAGAGTGAATGAGAGAGGGAAGGGGTAGGAGAGATAGTCCAATCCAACTTCTCTCTCTCTCTCTGTGTGTGTGTGTGTGTGTGTGTGTGTGTGTGTGTGTTTGAGAGAGGGGGAGGAAGGGAGAGAGGGAGGAAGGAGGGGAAGGAGAAGAAAAAGAAAAAGAAAAAGAAAGAAGGAGCAAAGGAGAAAAACAAATGCTGTCACTTTAAATTGGAACTGAGCATGCCTGGCTGTGGAATTATGGGAGTTGAAGTCCACAAGTCTAAAAATATTTGAAACCCAGCACTGTGTCAGTGCCTCACCAGTCATAAACCTCACCGCACGTCACTGATACATACATACTTCAATTTGTTTCAGTGATTAAGGCACCAAGCTAGAAACTGGGTGAGTGAATTCTAGTTCTGCTTTACACTCAAAGCCAGCTGCATGACCCTGAGCCAGTCATGTTCTCTTCGCCCTAAAAAGGTGGAAATGACAAACCAGTTCTGAAATCTTGCCAGGAAAATTGCAGCCAACACTAATTCATTATCAAGCCTTCTTCACTCTATCACGGTGCTTTTCAGTCTCTCCTCTGCCTATGATTTCTGCTGCTTTCTTAAGCTGGCTTCTACCCTCCTTGCCTTAACAGGTGACATGTCTGATGGAAACTTGGCAATCATCTGAATCCTATTCTGTCCAGCATGGAAACATGAGAGAGAAACTTATAAACAAATTATGAATGCGCAGAAAGAAAGAAAAAAGAAAAAAACCCTGAAAGAATGGATTTTCTGCTGGATCAGCTGTAGCATCCTTGGATTTCTAATGAGGGATAAAGGAACAAATGCTCTGCTTCAATTAAGCTTGGAAATAAGGAGGCATTGCCCATGCTAAATATGCAAATATGCTCTAAGGATCCCAATTAGAGAAGTGTTAGTAATGCAAAGAGAAAGCCTTGAAAAAAAGAAGGAGTAGTGATTGAAACACTCTGGCCGCCGCTATTATTTTTCCACCATTAGCTACAGAAAACTGAAAAGACAGCAAGAAGACTGAAGGGCCAGAGACTCTGAATGGCTTAGGAATGAGGCTTTTCAGACTCTTATTACTTTAATTGGAAACAGCTTTTGTTGCCCGAGAGATAACTTATGTCTTTATAGCAACATTTGTATACAGTCTACTTCCCATCAAGGTGGGTTACAACAAAACATAAAATAAAAACTAAAATTTCTACCCAACAATATTCTACCCAACTTCTAACCAACAATATTCTCTTAAGATCAATAACAACAAAAAGCTAGACTGATCATTATTAATTACACTTCTTTTGTCTATGGAGATTCTCCGTCATCCATCCTGGTCATGGTTGTCCCAAAGGTGCTTTAAAAAAAATAAAAAACCCAACAGCTGGACTTTGTTTTTCCTTAAAGATGTTTCACTTCTCATCCATGAAGCTTCTTCAATTCTGACTGAAGAACAGAAGAAGCTTCTTGGATGAGAAGAAAAACATCTTCAAGGAAAACAGTTGCCTTTTGAAAAAAGACCTTTGATACTCAGAAAAGAAAATTTAGTACGTATTAAAAAATCAAAAAGAGACACAAGATTTTAAGAAAGAAAGTTAAAAGGCTGACTAAAAAGTCGATAAATGATGGAATTTCAATGAGATTAAGAGATGATGGATAATGAGAAAAGGTATTAATAAAAAGGGAAGATATATATAGATAAAATAGTAGTACATACATTAATAGACAATACATATTTGTTATAACCCCAATAAGTAAATATTTGTAGGTGGGAATTTAGGTGTCAAGCCTGTGGTTATGTTCCTTTTAGGATCTTTGGCCTGCCACACTTTCTATCATTTCATTATGCTGTTTCATTAGTGTAGTAGTTGGGAGGGGGGAATAGAAAGGAGTAGAATGGTGGAATGTGTTGTTGTCATTCTTTTCTAGAAGCCCAAGGTCATCTTTTGTCTCCACACCTCAACACCTGACCGGAACCAGCGGGGTGGAGATGCCAGCGTGGAAGAAGAAGATTGGACCATGTGATGGATTTATGGGTGTGGGCATAAGATCATGAACTTTCAACTGGGCGGAATCCCAGGAAGCTCTTCAGAATTGGGATTCCACAGATGTGCTAAGATGTCTGAGTTATTAAATCGGAACTTTAAGGAAAGTTTTGCCTTGGACTCTGATTTAATTCTGCAGGATACTTGGAATGCTGACATTAGGATTAGATGATGTAATTGTCTTAGTAACATTAATAATATGTTAAAGTATATTGTGAATTTAAAATAGTAAGGAATAGAAATTATGGGGAGCTCAAAATATATTCCTGGGATTGATTAAATATTGTTAATAATTGGCATCATTAGCAAACCTACACATTTGGGACATTGAAGTTATGATGGAATAATGAATAATTTTTAAAACTATTAAATGATATTACTTAGTAGGGGATAATAAATATAGGACAAAATGAAATGTTATTTATGTTTACATGAACTTTTGCAAAAATGATAAAAGATTATGGAAAGAGACCAATATTGTTGAAGTTGGAAGATTTGAAGTATATGTATGTGTATGTATGTATGTGTTTGTGTATATATACGTCTTTTCTTTTGTTGAGGTTTATAGTCATCAGACAGGAATTACTAAAAAAATCAGATGGTAAAATGGGCAAAAAATTTCGGTTATTATATAGAGTTGGAAAAATGGGAAAAACTTTGGGGAACAAATTTGAAATTGACCATGCCTGTGGCATACAAGGAAAACCAGTACAAAATGTTTTATAGCTGGAGACTAGCTGGAGACCCACAAGACTAGCAAAGTATCTCCAAATGTATCCCTGAGGTGCTGGAAGTGAGAAAAATCTTATGGGACTTATTACCATACATGGTGGACATGCGAGGCTGCCAAAAAAATCTGGGTTAAAATTACAAACTGCCTGGAAGACATAACCGGGAATCATATAGATTGGAAACCAGAGACATTTTAACCACAATAAAGTACAGTAAAGAAATGCTGTACCTAATTTTACATATTATCACAGCGGCTAGAATGCACAGAAATGGAAAAATAACACAGTACCGAACGTGGTAATAAGGAAGATTTTAAAATGCGCAGAGATGGACAAATTGACTGAGAAAATTCAAGGAAAGGAGGAATCGGAATACTATCTAGTTTGGGAAAAGTGGTAAAAATGGTTAGATGATAGAAACAAGAAATAAGAATTCGGGAAATGAAAAATATATTGTAGAAAAATAAGGATAAAGTGATAAGAGGGTAGGGAAAATAATTTAAGATATATAAATGTAAGAAAAAGATATACAATATAACAAAGGGAATATGATAGTCTGTTACAAAGGACTAAAAGCAAACAACTAAGCAAAGGAGTAAAAGAACTAGATGGCCACAAATGTAATATTAGAATGTATAGAAGGGGAAATAATAACTGTAAAGACGTACCGATAGGTATCTGCTATGAGAAGGAATGCTCATAACAGGTACCTATCAGCCATCAGACAGGAATTCTTTAAAATATCAGATGGCTACCTCTACCTTCTCACTCCTTATTTTTATTTAATTTATTTTAATTTATTTTTATCCCGATTTATTATTTTTACAAATAACTCAACATGGCAAACATAGCCAATATAAATTCTTCCTTCTATTTTCCACACAACAATAATTCTGCGAGGATGGTTGTGCCAAAATAATTCCCATAGTGGCTGGGGAATTCTGAGAGTCGAGGTCCACAGAACTCAAAGTTCCCTAGGTTGAGAAATCCTCATTTAGGCCATTGTGTCCCATCTCAGATGTATACATGAATGACTAGAAGAAGGAATGCTGCAGTAGCAGTGGAGCAGTGGATGTTTGCAGAACAAAAAATTGTTAACACCCCATCCCAAATACATTTGTTAACTTATAATGGGGAACATTGGCAGACATCATCCTGGATGTTCCAACCCTGATTAATCAGTGGTTCCCAATACATTATCATCGAAAATTTTTGAAGACATCACATAGGTTTGAATTAAGTATTCACATTTTTTGATTACTTTAAGACTCTAGGAAGAGTGCAGAGAAGAATAACAAAAATGATTAGGGGACTGGAGCCTAAAACATATAAAGAACATATAAAGAATGGTTGCTGTAATTGGGTATGTCTAATTTAGGGTTAGGTTTAATGAAAAGAAGGACTAGGGGTGACATGATAGCCGTGTTCCAATATCTCAGGGGCTGCCACAAAGAAGAGGGAGTCAAGCTATTCTCAAAAGCACCTGAGGGTAGGAAAAGAAGCAATGGGTGGAAACTAATCAAGGACAGATGCAACCTAGAACTAAGAAGAAATTTCCCGACAGAATAATTAATCAGGGGAACAACTTGCTTCCAGAAGTTGTGAATGCTCCAACAATGGAAGTTTTAAAGAAGAGATTGGATAACCATTTGTCTGAAATGATATAGGGCAGTGTTGGTGAAACATTTCGGCACCAAGTATTGAAACGGGAGAGTGGGAGTGTGCCCGAAGCCAGAAGAGCAGCGCATGCGTGCACCAGGAAAATGATCTTCTGGTTTCTGGCATACGCATGCACACCAGCCAACTGGTCTTTGCGCACACATGTGCTCCAATAACTGGAAGACCAGGTGGACAGTGTGCATGCGTGCACCGGAACCCAGAAGAGCAACGGGTGAAAGTTCACATGCCTGGAGAAATGGCTCTGTGTGCCACAGATTTGCCATCACAGGTATAGGGTTTTCTGCCTAAGCAGGGGGTTGGACTAGAAGACCCCCAAGATCCCTTCCAACTCTGCTATTCTATTCTATTCTATTCTATTCCATTCCAATGTATAATGCCTGAAATCTCAGGATATTCTAATGTTCCCTTGTGAAACATTAGATTGTTTGGGGCAAGGGAGCCAACATTGCATTAGTTTTCCAGTAGGATATGCAAATGTTGCTTGTTTTAGAGAGCTTGTAAGATTCTGATTTTTCAAAAATTATATTTTTATTTTGACTCCTGCATTGTGGACTACTTGTGGTAAACTTTCAAATCACATTTGCTCATTCCACATCTAAAGAACCTCAGCTATAGATGTTGACATTATTTGATTTGGTAGCAAAGAAACCCTCTTGAATTCTACATATAAAAGGAATACATTAATGGAATTGTCATGTATGGATTCAGGAGTCCTCCACCTACCTTTGTGACAAGTTAGCTTTTTTTCGTTATATAATCTTCTTTCAAGCAACCTGCAGCCTATAAGGATTGATCCTAATGGAAAGGCCAAAAGCATGGACAGCCATGGAGACTGCAGAGTGATGGCGATTCTGTCCCAAAGGTGCTTTTCCAAAAGGCAATTGGACTTTGTTTTGTGTGGTCCCCCCCCCCCCCTTAAAGACGATTCATTTCTTGGATAAGAAGTGAAACATCTTCAAGGGGAAAAAAAACAAAGAAAGTCCAGTTGCCTTTTGAATAAACACCTTTGGGACAACCGTGACCTGGATGACTGAGCATCTCCATAGAAAGATGGAGATGCTAGCATGAAAAGCAACATCTTCAGTATAGGTGTACTGACCCAGGCTTCCTTAGAAAGCAAGAAGCAAAGTCTTGGTCCCAGCAAAACCTCTTTTATTTACCCGACTGTAAATTCCTTTCATTCACAGTCAGCAAGGCTTAGTAAACAGTCTTTCAGAGGAATGTTTAGCCCCATGCACCTTATTTCATTTGGAGCACTGCCAGATAACTAGTTTCCAAACTCAGGGCATGACAAACTTGGCATAGAGTCTCTTAAAGTCACACATTGAACTTTCCATTCTTAAACCGACTGAATGAATGGTTTCCTGCAAAAGCCCACTCCCTGTTCGTTCCTCTTTTGTTTCCTGTGGGAGGGGCCAATCACCTCCAAGGTGTGGCTTTACTTCCAAGTCGACTCTGCTTTCTTAGTTGTTCTTGTCTTCTGGCAGTTCTGTGCATGCACACACTGGGAACAGGCACCAACTGTTCTCCTCTCTCCCTCCGACACAGAGCCCTCGTCTGAGCTTTCCTCAGCCCCCAGGACTGGCCCACGTTCCTCCCCAACCTCCTCACTGTATGACTATGCTGCCAGCTCCGCTAACCACCAGTGGACCACAACAAGGGGATTGGGGTTGGGGAACCCAGGCACAGAAAAACTTCCAGAGAGGAGGAAGGTTTACAAAGTAAATGAAGTAGAAAAGCAGACATTTCTTTTGCAGAGGAAGAAAATGTTCAGGACGTTGGAAAGCAGTTTTCAGCACAATATTATGTACAGGAGATGAAGTTGCTTCCCTAATGGAATAGAGGCATAGCCTGAGTCACATTACAATGTGAATAGTACATGGCAGTTTAATTGGTGAACAGCCCCTTTAGGTTTGCAGTGATGGCTAAATGGAACTGCCTTCTTCCAAAGCAGTTTACCCCGAGTGCCAGGCCCAGGGGACATACAACACTGGTCATCCATCAGCATTATACACAGCTTGACAGCTTCCCCAATGGAGCAATCAAGAAGAACTTCTAATAAAGGAGTTTATGCAGCATATAGTTTTCCCTGCTACCAAAAATAGCAAAGAGGCCTGGAAAACACGATGATTTAAATTACCACCCAAGCCAAAAGGGGAGCATTTTGATGAAATTTCCATGCAGGCCTCCTACGTATACAGTAATACTGTTTCAATGAGTGCTCCAAGGACAAATAGCACTGATTACTGACTAACACCCATAAAATAGATATTATTCATTAACGCTTTGCCACAGCAAAAAAAGAGAATGTTTTTAACAGCACAGATGCTATGAAAAAGAGCAAGCCACATTCAAAGCAGGTTTTAAACTTCTTCTTTTTTTTGCCAAGTGAAAAATACTGTTTAAGATTCCCTTCCCTGACATTCTGAAATATTAAATTATTTAAGCCTGTGCGTATAGAGAAAAAGAACCATTATATATATATATATATATATATATATATATATGTGTGTGTGTGTGTGTGTGTGTGTGTGTGTGTGTGTGTGTGTGTGTGTGTATGTATGTATGTATGTATTTGTGTTACAAAATAAAGTCTCCCTTTATTTATTTATCAGTACAAATATAACATATATATATGTATGTATGTATGTATGTATGTATGTATGTATGTATGTATATATGTATATATGTATATATGTATATATGTATATATGTATATATGTATATATGTATATATGTATATATGTATATATGTATATATGTATATATGTATATATGTATATATGTATATATGTATATATGTATATATGTATATATGTATATATGTATATATGTATATATGTATATATGTATTTGTGTTACAACCCCTGGTATGCCCAAATATTGTAACACAAATACATACCTATTTCCTGACTCAGCTGATAAGGAGGAGAGCCTGTGGCTTAGTGGCTAATATAACTGCCTAATATATAATAAAGCCCTGGTTCGAATCCCAGTAAGGGTATGGCTAGCTGATGAGAGCTAAATAGCTTGAAATGGACCTATACTAGTCTCCCTTTATTTATTTATCAGCACAAATACAACACACACACACAGAGAGAGATAAATAGATATAGATATAGATATTTGGGCATACCAGGGGTTGTAACACAAATATATATATATATGTGTGAGTGTGTGTGTGTGTGTGTGTGTGTATGTATGTATGTGTGTGTGTATGTATGTATGTATATGTACCCGCCAATACACAGTAGCTCACAATCTTTTTTTAAACTTATAAAATAGGGTTTTATATATGAAGCAGGATAAATGAAAAGATTGCTCAGAGCACATTTCTATTTTGAAGGATTTTTTCCCTCTTGAGATGAACGAGGGTTTAAAAACAAGTAAGAGTATCTGTATACATAAAATGGGGCTTTGGTTGTGTGGTTGTAACCTCCATTTTGAATTTTTTTCCCTTCCCTCCCTCTTGCCTTTCTAAAAACAACCTAGTTGGTGGTGTAGAAATTGTGTAGAAATTAGTAAGAGGGTGATTTGAAGACAGAGAACAGGCACTAGATTAGTTACAGAGTCTTTACATTCTTATTTTTTATTTATTTTATTTATTTTATTTATTTATTTACTTATTTATTTTGTCAAGCATGTATATAAGTATAAATGTGATTTTGAATACATGAAATGGATATGAATGAAAGGGAACATTAGGACAGGGATGGTAGGCACGTGGTGCGCTTATGCACGCCCCTTACGGACCTCTTTGGAATGGGGTGAGGTTGACAGTAGACAGTCTAAGGTTAAAGTTTTGGGGGTTTGGGGAAGAAACCACAGTCAGGTAGTGCATTCCAGACATTGCTAACTCTGTTGCTAAATTTTCTGCAATTGAGTTTGGAGCAGTTTACATTAAGTCTGTATCTGTTGTGGGCTCTTGTATTGTTGTGGTTGAAGCTGAAGTAGTCATTGACAGGTAGGGCATTGTAGCCGATAATTTTATGTACTACGCTTAGGCCAGACTGAAGGCGGTGTAGTTCTAAGTTGCCTAAGCCCAAAATTTCAAGCCTGGCGGCATAAGGTATTCTGTTGCGAGCAGAGGAGTGGAGTACTCTTCTCGTGAAATATCTCTGGACTCTGTCAATTCTATTAATGTCCGATGTGCACTGTGGGTTCCAGACAGATGAGCTGCATTTGAGAATTGATCTAGCAAATGTTTTGTGTTAGATTGGGTAATGGAGAGGCACACTCAGGCTAAAGGCAACAGCAGCTCTTTATTGTAACAAAACAAGTATGTACAATCCAGCAAAGTTTGGGTCTGACAGCAGCCCTTTTATAGGGAGCTGTCAGAGATAGAAGGTATAAAGGGAAGCAAGGCCAATTTCTCATTGAGTAGATAACAGCCACACTCAGAGACACTTAGTTCTCCCTTAACAGCCGTTCAAGAATGGAAATGTTTCCCAAAATGGGAGAAAAGGGAAGAAATTTGACAGCCTTGCTGACAGGAAGTACAAATGATGAATGGATAATTGTGTTGGGTAGTAGTTAAGATGTTAAATGAGAGTCAGGGAGATTCAAGTTGATCCCCAGTTTGTTAAGAAGATAGCAATAGCACTTAGGCTTATATCCCACTTCATAGTGCTTTACAGCCCTCTCTAAGTGGTTTACAGAGTCAGCCTATTGCACCCAACAATCTGGGTCCTCATTTTATTGACCTTGAAAGGCTGGAAGACTGAGTCAATCCTGAGCTGGTCAGGATCAAACTCCTGGCAGTGAGCTGAATTAGCATGCAATGCTACATTTTAACCACTCCTGCAACCACGCCTTAGACCAGACAAGCTAATTCTACTTTACTGCAAAGCTACATTAACAGAATCTTGCAAGTCTCAAAGTACAATTCTCCTGCCATCTCCTTTACAGCCTGAGAAATTAGGAGGGTCACTTCTGAGCCTCTTGCCCCACCTGATATCCAACTGCAGATCAGTGGTGGGTTGCAAATATTTTTATTACCGGTTCGGGCTTGCTCCCGTGTGAGCGCAAGTTCATGGGTCCATACAAAGTGGAAAACTCAGATTGATTTAGTTAAAAGACAATATTTAAAAAAATCAAGTAAATAGAGCTAGACTTCTACTGGTGTCTGGATTCTTTCTAGGTGGTAATAGTGATGCTAAGCTATTTTGTCTTGTCAAAATCTGATTTTTAAATTTCCCTGCTTGTCAGATGAATGTTAACAAATGGCGAGTGGGATTTGTTATGAAGAAATGTAAGCAGGTAGGAACAATTTGTGGTTCTTTGGAGTTTTGCTTTCTGTGTCCCTTGCTTTTAAGAATAACGCCAAGGCATTATTCCCTACATATTTACCAGAAAACATAATACAAAGCCTTTTGCAATTTGTTGTGCCAGAGGCCGGCATTTGATACTCAGAAGTCAAAAGTGTTGGGAAGCAAAATCCGGAGGACTTGTTAAAGTACTGTCTGCCTATTGATGTTGCTAAAACCAAGCAAGATATCTGCTGATTGGCTTCCCATTTATTGCTATGGCAAGCTTCCTTCTTATTTTCTGCCAGATCACATTTACAGCTGCCTAACAGTGATATGAAGCAATGATGGCTAAGGAGCTTAATTTCCGATGCAACCACTTTCTCTTGACAGCAAATGAACAAAGGCAATAACATGATATCAACACAGCACTAAAATATATCACAATGATCTTCAAAAGGATTTGATTGTAGCCCAATACAGAAACTACCAGGAATGCCAAAAATTAGACAAGGCAGTTTTGCTTGAGTCCTAAGCTATCTTTCTGGATATTTGGTTGGGGAAGGACTTAGATCAGGGGTGTCCAAACTTGGGAACTTTAAGACTTGTGGACTTCAACTCCCAGAATTCCCCAGCCAGCATGGCTGGCTTGGGAATTCTGGGAGTTGAAGTCCACAAGTCTTAAAGTTCCCAAGTTTGGACACCCCTGACTTAGATGTATTAAGTCTTAGGGAGCTCAATACATCTAGCCCAGGGATGTTAAACTCAATTTCATCAGGGTTGGGTTTGACCTCAGGGGGCAGGGGGGCTGTGGCCAGCTCAGCATCACTTCTTAAGATTCTGTTTTTGGCCATGATGGCCTCCTGCAGCCCTCTGCCAGCAAAAATGGAGCTCGTGTGCATGGCTTGCCTGGGCTCTGTGATCACTGCCAGAGAGTTGAGAGGCCGTCGGGGGTGAAAATGGAGCCTGGGTGGGCTGCATGTGGCCTCCCTGAGCTCCGCTTTTGCTGACAGAGGGCTGCAGGAGGCCACCGTGGCCTAAAACACAGCACGGGAGAGTCACATATAGGCACCAAAGCCCAGTCCTCTGCTATTTCCAGGGTGGCCCCGTGAGCCGGATCTAAGCATCCCATGTGCCGGATCCAGCTCCTGGGCCTTGAGTTTGACAGCTCTGCTCTAGCCTATCAAAGAGAAGGGTTATAGGGGACATGATAACTGTCTTGTGGGCTGTAACAGAGAAGAGGGGATTGGCTTATTCTCCAGAATGCCAGAGAGCAGGGCAAGAAGTAATAGATGGAAGCTTGTTAATACAATACAATACAATACAATACAATACAATACAATACAATACAATACAATACAATACAATACAGTACAATACAATAGCAGAGTTGGAAGGGACCTTGGAGGTCTTCTAGTCCAACCCCATGCCTAGGCAGGAAACCCTATACTGTTTCAGACAAATGGCTATCCAACATCTTCTTAAAGACTTCCAGTGTTGGCATATTCACAACTTCTGGAGGCAAGCTGTTCCACTGATTGATGGTTCTAACTGTCAGGAAATTTCTCCTCAATTCTAAGTTGCTTCTCTCCTTGATTAGTTTCCACCCATTGCTTCTTGTTCTACACTCAGGTGTCCTGGAGAATAGTTTGACTCCCTCTTCTATGTGGCAACCCCTGAGATATTGGAACACTGCTATCACGTCTTCCCTAGTCCTTCTTTCTCTTAAGCTAAACATACCGAGTTCCTGCAACCGTTCTTCATATGTTTTAGTCTCCAGTCCCCTAATCATCTTTGTTGCTCTTCTCTGCACTCTTTCTAGAGTCTCCACATCTTTTCTACATCGTGGTGACCAAAACTGAATGCAATATTCCAAGTGTGGCCTTACCAAGGCATTATAAAGTGGTATTAACACTTCACGTGATCTTGATTCTATCCCTCTGTTGATGCAGCCTAGATCCAACCTAGAAATAAGGAGTAATTTTCTGACAGTGAAGAACAATTAATCAATGAAACAGCTTGCCCCCTCGAGTTGTGGGTGCTCCAATGTTTCAGGTTTTCAAAAATAGACTGGACAATCATTAGCCTGGGAGGCTTCTGCCTTGAACAGGGGATTGTACTACAAGGCCTTAGAGGTCCCATGTTTTATGTGGTGCTTTCTCCTGGTTCAGGTCTTTACTGGTGCTGATGACTGCCATTCAGATTTTTGGCTATCACTCTATATTGCTCCTCATGGTATTCAACAGCTATTTTAGGAGTAGGCAACTTTTTTTTTATGGTGATGATGTCTTCAGTAAAATATCTTTAATGTGAGTCTTGGGGTAAATTCAGAATCCTGGATACTGCAAGAAGAATTTCCAGTCTCATTTATAGTGAGTTCATGAAGGTGGCATCTCGTTCAGTGACTTGAAGCTCTTCTTCCTATGTTTCTGGCAGCGATGGGATTGACTTACTTTCCCTACCGGTTCGCAAATGTGAGTGTGCTCACCAGGAGTGAGTTCCGGCTGCTGCTACTGCCTGTTTGCTCACAGATACACGATGTGTGCTATACGTGCATGAACAATACTACAAAATTGCTTCTGTGCATGCGCAGAAGCAAAAAAACAAGATGGTGGTGGCTACAGCACTGCCAAGAGAACCGGTTTGAGGGCATGGCAGGCCGAGTTACTACCTATTCAGCTGAACTGATCCAAACCAGTAGGAACCTACCTCTGGTGTTCACGGCATGTGTGCTTGCATCGAACATGTGACCTTCTGTACATGCACACCGCCTTCTGTGCACACGCAGAAGGTCGCACATTACATCACGGAAGGTAGGCAGAGCCTCCCACAGCCATCGCTACCAATTTGCCCAAACTGGAGAGAAACAGCTGAATACCACCTCTGGTTTCTGGGTATTTGCGGTGAAGTTGCCATTTATAAGATAATCTTTCCACTAATTCTCCTCTTATATCTTGACCGTTGAAAGCTACATTCTCCATTCCCTTCGCAGTCTCCTGAGAGTTTCTCCCACCTACTCACCTCCACAAGGTTGCTGGGAGAGAGAGATAAACCACTTCTTTGTAGAAAAGGCTGGTTACAAGTATAGCATTAATTAATATTGTTCTGTTAATTAAATTTCAGTGACTCCAGTACTCATAATAGAATAATCTCTCCTTACAGGGAATTGTTGTTTGTACCGAGATGCCATTTATAGTTTGGGGTCAAATCAGGGAAGGGGCATCAAATCTTTTCCCCAGAGAGTAAACTGTTGCTGAACTGAACTCATTGTTTAATCATGTGCGAGAATACATTGTAAGCCTAATGAGTTACACAAATAATTAACAGATTTTTATCAGGCAAAAATAAATAATTAGCTTGGAGTCAGTTCCCTGAGTTAAATATACACAGAACCATACACAGTGAGTTATAGAATTATCAGTGGTATAACTGTGTCATTGTAGATGAGAACATCAATCCAATGAGGGGAGAACAATTTACACCCTACTATAATTTAGAAACCCTTTAGGCATAGCAGACAAACATATTGCAGGAAATATCCAGCAATTAGTTAGACATTTAATATCTCCATTTCTCACCTTTCCTCCAGGAAGCATTTTTTTAACCCACCCTTAACCCTTATCGTTTTTTATTAATAACTGAAGTATTTGTTTTTCATTTTTAATATGATCTTTTATAAAGGACTTAAATGTCATGCGCCTGTTTGCTATAGTCTTGCAACAACCCTGTTAAGTCAACTCATTGTAGCTGCTCCAAAGACAGTCAGTAAGTGTTGTGTCTAAGGTGAGATTTGAACACAAAGTTCAACTGGGGATGTAGCAAACTGCATAATGGGTTTAGGGGTACAGTGGGGCACATACAATGAAACCAGAAAACAAAACTGGCTGCTTGCTCCCCCGATTTTGTTTTTTTTTCCCCCTTGGTTTTTTATTCCTATTCAGTTTCAATTGAAATCATAATAACAATAGCAGTTGCATTTAGACTTATATCCCACTTCTATATATAGAAGTGGGATATAAGTCTAAGGATATATAGTCCTTTGCAGCCCTCTCTAAATGGTTTACAGAGTCAGCATATTGCCCCCAAAGATCTAGGTCCTCATTTTTACCGACCTCGGAGGGATGGAAGCCTGAGTCAACTTTGAGTCAGTCAAGATCAAACTCTTGGCTGTGGGCAAAGTCAACCTGCAATACTGCATTCTAACTGCTGCGCCATCTTGGCTCATAAAGTACTGTTTAATAATAATTAACATTCTATGCCTCAAAAACTCTCTTGTATTTCACAAGTCCTATGTAACTATATTTTGCTAAATATCAGTGGTATGGTTTGCCTCCAGGTTGAAGGAACAGCCACAGAATCTGTAGAATGCCTAAAATAAACTGAACATAGTTTAAAATGATTAAAATAACATCATGTCATAATTAGGGGGGGGGACAGAAAATAATTCTACTCACTGCATCTTCATCTTCTCATAAACTAACCCTCCCATAATTAAACATGTGAAATCTCATTCCCTAAAATTTGCTCCCTTCTATTAAGAATTGAAAGCTAAGCCAGCTAGATCCTAATTTGTATATGAATGAGAGACAATCAAGGAATCTTGGGGCTGTTTCTACATGATAAAATATGAACAAACAAAAGTGAACCATGCTATTGTCAAAAAAAAACCAAAACAATCCCTACATGAATTAGGGTGACCAGCAAGTCATCACGAATTAATCTTGACTTCAAGGAAGCCTTACATCTACTTCTTATAATACATGAAGAATTCTTGTTTTATAACTGTTGCTTGCTATAGTCTAATCTACAACTTTATCTTTATTAATTCTGACCTTAAAACCCTATTTGCAGAAGACACTAAGGGAAACTTCTGTTTGATATGGAAATCAGGCCTTTCATGGCAACAACAGACATATTTTAAGATATTCAGGCTGCATTGTTTTAGCCAAGTTAAACTAATCAGGTTCTTCCACACTGGGATGAATTTGTACAGCCTTTGCAATAGTCACTAATTCCTTCTGATGCAAGAATTAATCAAACATGCCCACAGTGATCAAAATGATCATATTACTGCCCAAAGAAGCTTGTGATACTTTTATATATCAAACTTCCACAGAGAATCCACAAAAAGCGTCTTACCAAAGTAGAACTGGATGTTTTCTCATAGTCCTTTTGATCTTCAGTTTCACTCTCTGAAATTGCAAAATATCAGATAAAATGTTTTAAAGCAAGGAAATCTACAGAGGATTGAATTGATTCCATTGGACATGATTAGAACCAACTTGGGCTGATGGGCCACCATTTACTGACTAATCTGTCTTTACTTGTAAGAATTAGTTATTGGTGACCATTATTCTATTTCATAAGAAAAGCAGCAAACTGTGTCCTGATCAGTCTTCCAAATATTGTTAATGTTATATTCCCATATACCTGGAAGTACCTAGGGTGGATTTGAGGAACAGGAATAACAGATCACCTTCAGAACCAGTTGTTAAGCAATGGGGTTTTGTGTAACAGCATTTGGTTGAGAAATATTTCTGTCAAGCACAATTGATTATTGCATTCATGGATTTTAAATATGCTTTCAATCTCACTTCTAAAACAGAGCTTGGGCCAAACTTAAGATCTCCACAATTAATTGACATCTACTTACTCTCATCTATAAATGAGATTGATTGTGTGCCATCAAGTCATTGTTGATTTGCCTTAGTGGCTATATAGATGGATTTTCTTTATGAATAAAAGATATAACAACAGTGAATGCATAATCCAGGATAATCAATTAGGCCACCTTAAGGAGGAAATCTAACTCATAGGAGAAGGGGAAAACAAAGTTGTATTTGGGATTGCTTCTTGTTCAATATCAATAAAAGCCAGTTAGTTCAACATTTAAAGCACCCACCAAAGTTGGTGAACTACCATCATTCAGTGCTTTTTACACAGATGATGAACTTCCCTATTGCAATCTCCTGTTGAAGTAAGGAGATTTGTGTCAAAATTGATTGTGCATTGCAGAAAGAAATCTTTGTAGGTTAATTAATGCAGAACCAAGAATGCAATGTTTGCAAAAAGGCCCAGACTGAGTAATTGGTATCTCAATGATTCAAGATTGAGAAAGCAAAGTATTTTTTAGTCTTAAGTGTGATTTTCTCATTTAAACCATAAGCATCTATATTGCCCAGCATATCTATGCTGGATATTTCATGCAAAATTTTCAAAAAAAACCATATTGCCTTCAACGTCCTTTTCTCATGAGGGGAGCTCAGTACAGACTTGCAGCCCTAAAATCATATGAAATTAGTAGCCCAGCTTCATTATTATGTGTGATTTGATACCTGTTATAACTTTGCCACTCTAAAGAAAATCTTGAACTTTTGTGGACTGCATCTCCATAAGGTATAGCTTGGGAATGGATATTAACTTATAATTTAGACTTAATATGTACACTTCACTAACATGGTGTTTCTCAACCTCAGCAACTTTAAGATCCATGAATTTCAATTCCAGGAATTCCCTAACCAAAGTAATGGATGGGGAATTCTGGGAGTTGAGGTCCACACCTCTTAAAGTGGTTGTGGCTGAGAAACACTGCACTAATTTATATTCATACAGGGTTTTCCCTGGAAGCATTAATTCCCCTTGAGTTAATGGCAAAGTTATTTCCTAAATAAAAGGTATCAATCACATCCAATTCTGTGCAACATATTTACAAAAATCAAATAAACTGCCCTCCCCTTAAAGGTAGCTCAATTTACTTTCTATTCTGAAGACCCCTGGTTATTTCTATTAGCATGTTTACTGAAAACTCTTTTGCAATTTAGCCAACAGATTAAATAAATTTTCTAATGTGTGATATAGTTGACCCTCTAATACAGGATCAGTAGTATTTCTGGCTCTTTTATTCTATTTTTATGTATCTGTTATTGAGACTGATCATTATAACTCCTCTTTTCAAAGGAGTTCCTAGTTACTTTATCAACATGCTATCAACTTTGTTCATTTCATCAATGTTGTTCATGTAGATCATGGCAGTGAGCTATCTTTTAGAACTGACAGATTTTGTTTGCTAGACACCCATGCAGGCATACCCCATTACTTACAATTTTAGATAAACTGACAAATTTTAAGAGCTGGATCTTCAGCTATAACAGAAAGGTAATTTTTAATTTATTTTGAACTTGCTGTTAGTTGACCCGGAAACCTCACTCTCTGTCTCTTACTGTTTAATTGGACTATGAATGAAATACAAGATCTGCCTCCCTCCCCACTTTTCTAGCTGTCTTTAAGAATTCTCTGTTTTCAGCCTTTCTATATTTCATTGCTTAATGAGATTACAGTAAGCGGTTTATATCAAAAGCTACCTATACTCCTTTCCATCATTCCAGAAGATCACAACCCTTCCTTCAGCTATAATTTGCTCACAGACTAATTGGTACACATTGCTGGAGAACAAAGTGCCTTCTCCAGAGCTAAGGTCAGTTTGTTGACATTTGGAGAGGTGCATGTCTTTCCAGTCTTCTTGGCAACCAAAAAAAAAAAAAAGACTCATGCTGTATATGTGTTTTTGGAAGTGATGTTCTAAGGCCTAGGCAGTTTCCTCAGGCCAAAGGTCTTTTTTCATGGGAATGGAAAGAAGGTTGAACACCAAGAAATAAAGATGGATAGGAGTTGATTGACATAGCTGGGAGCTGTATGAAAGAGTCAGTATTGATAGATGCAATACTAATAGGAGGAATATTTGTAGGAATTCAGGGGTAGAGTGTGAGGTCCTTGGTACTCTCAGGGTTTGGTTGTTTCCTTGCAGGTGTTTCCTTATCCAATTAGGTAACACCTTCAGTGCTAGGAAAGAGTGGGATTTTCACTCTGTTCATATACAGTTGCTTCAGTGGCGGGATTCAAACCCTTTTTTACTACCAGTTCTGTGGGGCTGGCTTTGTGGGCGTGGCAGGGGAAGGATACCGCAAAATTCCCATTCCCTCCCCACTCCTGGGGGAAGGACACTGCAAAATCCCCATTCCCTCCCCACCCCACTAACCTGCTTTCCAGCTCCGTTCTCCTGTTCAGTGCAACTAAAGAAGATCAGCTGGAAGGCTGGGAGGCAGTGGGAGCGGGGCCAGCCTATTTGCCGGTTCTCTGAACTACTCAAAATTTCTGCTACCAGTTCTCGAGAACCTGTCAGAACTGGCTGAATACTACCTCTGAGTTGCTTGTAATAGAACTAAGCCCCATCTGAGCAAAGGTGTGGCTGGTATTGTACCTGGATTTTGTAACAATCTGGATTTGAAGGCCTAATGCCACACTATCTTCTTAGATATGTTTATGTTATACTGATATTAGACAAGAGATTTCTGTCTGCAACTGTCTGCAACTCGCTAATGTGTGAGCTCTCAAGTGTCAAAAGGACATCAGGGAAGACTCAGCAGGATTTCCCAGATATTTAATTGGGCAAATATGGACTAGGCTCAGCTTAAAACTCTTAGACAAAGACAAAGTAAGAATCTTAACAGCATAGCAGGAAGACACTACAGGTAGTTCTCAATTTACAACTACAATTGAGCCCAAAATGTCTGTTGCTAAAGGAGTAAATATTTCCCCATTTTACCACCTTTCTTGCCAAGTGAACCAATGCGGTTATTAAGTTAATAACACCGTTGTTAAGTGCATCTGGCTTCTCCATTGACTTTGCTTGTCAGAAGGCGGCAAAAGGGGATCACATGACTCTGGGATAGTATCCCCATTTTGATCATATGACCATGGGCATACTGCAATGGTTGTAAGTGTGAAAAAATGGTCATAAGTCACTTTTTCAGTGCCATTGTAACTTTGAAAAGTCATTAGAACATAGAATAATAGAGTTGGAAGAGATCTTGAAGGTCTTCTAGTCCAATCCCCTGCTCAAGTAGGAGACCCTATACTATTTTAGATAAATGGCTGTCCAGTCTCTTTTTTAAAGCCCCCCCAACTTTTGAAGGCAATCTATTCAATTGGTTATTTGCTCTTACTATTAGGAAATTTCTTTTTCTTTAGTTCTAGGTTGCTTCTCTCCTTGATCAGTTTCCATCCATTTATTTTTGTCTTGCCTTTTGGTGCTTTGAAAAATAATTTGACCCTCTCATCTTCATAGGAGCCCCTCAAATATTGGAATATTGCTATGATGTCTCCCCTAGTCCTTCTTTTAATTAGACTAGACATACCCAATTCCAGAAACCATTCCTTGTATGTTTTAGCCTTCAGCAGCCTAATCTTTCTGTTGCTTTTCTGTACACTTTTTCCAGAGTCTTTATATCTTATTTATATTGTGGTGGCTGGAGCTGTTGTAAGTTGAAGGATTGTTATCTGTTCAACACGATGGTGCAACTGCATTTTTGTGCCTAGTGTAGCTTAAGTCTGGTATTTCTTTCTTTCCTCCCTTTGGCTGAATTTTGCTCTGAGCTTCTCTGCTGGGTGATTGTCAGTGACTGATATAACTAACATTTCTGTCATGAGAAAATTCAGTTCTTAACTTTTTTTTACATACTATTATGGGGTGAAATAGAATTTGGGATTTAGGAATTAATGTTAAAATGAATTCAGAAGACCTCCAAGGTCCCTTCCAGCTCTACTCTGATTGATTGATTGATTGATTGATTGATTGAATTCCAACCAGAATCATGGTGGAAGTGAGTATTTACGTTTTAATAGATCCTTGGGGGACAGAGATATTGATCAGTATAAATTTTAGTAGTTGTTTATAATTCCAAAGAACAATCTATGATAAGAACAGGCAATTTTTTTACCTATTTTGGAAGCTTTGAAATAGCTTTTCCCAATCTGCATATGCTTCAGATGTACAAACTATGATTTGAGAATTCTTAGCAGCAATTGATGTTTCCCCATCTGGGAGACACCCAAGTTGAAGACACAGTCTCTTCTACCATAGTTTGAACGTTAAAAAGACCTGGATGGCTATGGGAGCATTTCACCATTTGTAGAACAAAGATTTCTGTTCTGGCATCTCTTGGCATGACTATGTTATTCTTGGTCATTCCAGGAAGCACAAGGGAGAGAGGAGGGAGTATGTTCTCTTAAAACATACTTGTACAGTTACAATTCTTCTTACGGATCTGAAAACAAATAGAACAGATTTGGGGCAATCTCATGCAGTTTGTAAAGTTCAACCCCCAACCATCCCAAGTTCCACTTCCATGAATTTATCATTCAAAATTAAACCAGATAGTGTCAGCCTCTATATTGCTTGCTTGCTATTGGCTGTCATAGTAACGGTGAGGGAGGGGGTCCATGGTATTTGGGAAGGGAATCGTGCTGATGGAGACATCTCGAAAGAGGGAGTTTTATTCTCACCATCTTCCACGCATGCGGAAGACTCGAGTTTGGGTTTGATCAAGGTCAATCATCTCTGCATACCAGTTGGATGAGGCCACCTGAAGATGCAGCCCACATGACACCCTTGGGACCGGAGATTGGACATTTTAGCCAGGGTAACTGCGGGGAGGGATTTGGGTAAACATTTGATATGTACAAGTCTGCGCCTTTTTGCCTCAGATCTTGCTTCACTTTCGCTGTTTTCATTTCATATCCAGTAAAAGTACCTTTTCCCTAAAACAATGGAGTTGGGGTTTTCCTTTCTTGGATTTTGAAGGAGGCACACCTGACAGATAGTTTCAGCATTAGAATGTTATTCCTAGAAGCAGATTGCAAATGGGAAGAGGTTTATACTGGTTGGCAAGCTACTTTGTGGAAAGTCCCAAATGCAGAATACTGTAGGCAGGCCATTCTTACATTTTTCCAAGCAAAGCTAAAATCCTGGATGATTTTATGCATGGTGTACAGCTACCTCTTGCCACCTACCTTCCTTTTCATTTCTCTGGCCTCCAAAGGATTGCGCCAGGCCGATCATTATTTTTCTGATTTTATTTCATATTCTAATATAAACAATAAATTAATCTACTACTTTAGCATGATTTCCGGTGAGTCTGACCCCTAGAGTGGAGGTTAGAGATTCACAACAATGAGAGAAAAGCCAATGAAATTCAGCGTTAATTAGTAGTGACAGCTGATCCCATGTTGGTAATCTTTAGTGGATCATTAAGGAGAGAGCTGAAACTCCCCCCCTCTTACTCAAGAAGATTTGTTGACCTTTCTGATTAATTATGATCATCCCTGCCACTGCCTTTGCCACCCCAGATGGCTTGTCTAGGGAGCAGCAGTCTTTCTATAAATCAGTATTGTTTGCCATCAGTGGCAACAGCATAAGTCAAATTTCAGCAGTTATCTAGTGTTATTAGTCATTGCGTGGATCACGTGTTTAAGAGAAAGCAGCAGCAAGAGGGTAGGGGTCAACAGGGGAAGAGAGATGCACGAGTAACTGCAGATTGGAGCAATAACAATGATAGCAAATAAATGCAAAAAAGAAAATGATTCTAGATTGTTTTCAGGTTAGAAACATGATTTTCACTCAACAGAGCTGAGGTGGCACAGTGGTTAGAGTGCAGTCCTGCAGGCTACCTCAGCTGACTGCTAGCTGCAGTTCGGCAGTTCAGATCTCACCGGTTCAAGGTTGACTCAGCCTTCTATCCTTCCAGGGTGAATAAAATGAGAACCCAGATTGTTGGAGGCAATAGGCTGACTCTGTAAACCGCTTAGAGAGGGCTGTAAAAACACTATGAAGCAGTATATAAGTCTAAGTGCTATTGCTATTTATTTGTATTTTTACTGTGTTGCTACGATAACATGTTACATTCTTTATCCCTCTGTGCTAAAAAGAGAAAATCAGATAAAATGTTTAGTATCAATCCAATTTGTTTGTTTGACTACCACTCCTATAAAACATATCCAAGGCACTGGGTTGAGGAGGATTGGTGTAGGCTTTTAAACCCTAGGGAAAAAATGAAATAAAATCACTGTAGACAGAGAGATTTTTTTCTAACCTTTAGATCTATTTCACCTTGATTACCTGTTCTTCAGTCCTCAAAATATGATTACATTTCCAAATGATTATAGCCTCTGCATTCTTACTTCCTGCCTGTGCATAGTAAAACTGTAAAATTATACTCTACCATTTCTAGAACTATTTAGACTGTATAAGCTTTTGTACGTTAAACTCAGCAACTTGGATTAAGTCCTAAAATGAAACAGAAACTGACTTTGGAATGTGAGACAGGTGTTAAGTCAATCTACTGAAATAATCACTAGTATCTCCAAATAATACACTGTGCAGTAATCAAATCTTGATATTATAAAGACACAATAACCTGTTAATGCTTATTTTTCAAGAGAAAATATGCAATATAACCATAGAACCACAGAACACAAGAAACCATCTAGTCAACATCCTGACCAGTGCAGAAATCCATCACAGGAATCTGGTTTAATTTATGCCTTTAGGGGGGGGGGAGAGCATTTTTCAACAACAATGTTTCCTTTAGTTTCCTTGTTGATTCAATTAGAATTGGCAAAGTCTAATTTTCCAGGCTATATATTGCTGAGGAAGCCATTTTTTCCTCTCTTTGCCTAGGATTTCTGTATTTATTCATTTTAATAATATTTATCTTTTAACGTGGATTTTACATCTTGTATTAAAATGTTATATTTGTATTTATACATATAGCTGTTTTATTCAACAGACTTGATTTTTTAATGAGATGGCAGAGGCACCTCAGGCCAGTCCCTTGCTGTTTCCAGGGCAACCCTGTGGACCAGATCTAAGCATCCCATGGGCCGGATCTTGGCCCTGGCCCTTGAATTTGACACCTCTGTTCCAGCCTATTTGTCAGGCTTCCAAATAGCATCCAAAAGTAAATCAGAGTCCAAGGCAATGTATTGCTCAAAGTTCCAATTTATTAAGAGAGCCATGTTGGCACATCTGGGAAAACCCAAATCTGAAAGCTTCTCGGTCTTCCCCACCTAGTTGAAAGTTCAAGATCTTTCCCCTACACCCACAAGTCCATCACATGGTCCACTCTCCCACTGCCATGCTGGCAGTTTCACCCATCCAATTCCAGTCAGGTGCAGAGGTGCAAAGACAAAGGATGACCTTGACTTTCTAGAAAGAATTTTGTTATGGCTACATAGCATCTAACTCCTACAATCCCCCCTCCCATTTTCCCACATTAGAAAATGCATAGTAGAATAATAGAAAGTGTGGCAGGTCAAAGATCCAAAAGAAAGATGGCTGCAGGCCTGACACAATTAGCCTCCACAACAATGAATTGAAAAGATTCAGTTCCTAGGTTTCTGCTTTTTTTGGCAACACAGTAAGATAATTATGTGTTGATGAAATTCCTCAAAAGGAGTTGACTAAATAATTACTTTACATGATATGTACCTTCCAACAATGAAATCTATACCTATTATTTATGCAAATGAAGCATATGTTTTCAGGTTCCAAATGAAGAAAGTGAACTTTTCCTAGAAATAATTTCCTAGAAATAATTATGACAGAATTAGCATTTCTGGCTAGCTTTAAATCATTGAGTTTTATCATCTAATAACTTTAATCAATTTAATTTAAAAGAAGTCTACCATGACATATGTTATGTATTGAATGTATGTACAGTAGTTGTGTTGAGCCCTGCTAAAGTGAAATTTACCTTTAGATGATCCCAACTGTTAACTCCAACTGTTTTGGAGGAAAATTTTGAACATTCATACCTGGGTGGGATTTTTAATGTATTATGATTGGTTAAAGCCCTGTGGGCCCAGAGTATAAATTACAGGCAATTGCCTGCTGTTCCCCAATTCCAGTTTGAGTCACTAAATGATGTTGTATCTATGCTGGTCTGCTTCTTGCCTACTGAAGCCCACTACATAATAACACACACTTTAAAGGTCTATTTACTGGTAAGTGCTTCTGGAAATCAAGTTTATGTCAGAGTATTCAAATACATTGATTTGAAGATTGAAGGCCAGGCTGGGGAGAACTGTACCCTTTGGATCTCAGTCTACTTCTCTGTAGTACATGATCCTAATGTTTGTAAGTTTCTAGGAATATTTTTTTCACTGGAAACCTTGTTGTTGTTGTTGTTGTTGTTATTGTCGTTGTCGTTATTATCGTTGTTGATGATCTTGTCCTTCAGTTCTTTTTGTTTTTGAGTTGGTTCATCAGTTGGTTCAATGGTAACTGGTTCTGGTGTTAGTGTTGTTATTTCCTCTCCGACAGCTTCCTCTGGGAGTTCTACTACGATTTCTTTAGTTGTGTCTTAAGTATCAGTTAATTCCTCTTGTGATGTTGTTTTTTTGTTTTGCTATTATTATTATTATTATTATTATTATTATTATTATTATTATTATTATTATTATTATTATTATTATTATTATTATTATTATTATTATTATTATTATTATTATTATTGTTATTGTTATTGTTGTTATTGTTATTATTATTGTTATTATTATTATTATTGTTGTTGTTGTTGTTATTATTATGTGGTTAATCTTTGGTGAGATTCACAGCCTTTGGGGCTGGTTGGTAGCCTAACAGCTCGTGTTCTAACCAAGGACCTAGGAACTGTTAAGGTAATGTCGGAGGATATAAGTTGTTCCAAGTAGGGTTGTTGTTGATGATGATGTTGTTGTTGTTATTGTTGTTGTTATTATTTACCAAATTTGTATAGTTACCCATCATCTCAATCCAAAATCTTTATTTCTTAATAGCAAAATGGGAGGCATATAGCAATAGCATTAAGGCTTATATACCTTTACAGCAGTCTCTGAGTGATTTACAAGGTAGAAGCATTATTTGCATATTGCCTCCCAAAATCTGGCTCCTCATTTTACCAACCTCAGAAGGATGGAAGCTTGAGTTTACCTTGAGCCCCATCAGGATTGAACTCCAGGCTGTGGGCATAATTTACCTTCAATAGCCATGGCAATATCAGTAGCACTCAGACTTCTATACTGCCCATAATGATTTACAACACTATGGGAATGATTTTGAATGTCAGCATAATGTTCCCAACAATCTGGGCAAGGGGTGAAAGGCAGCAGGTTCTGACAGGTTCTGGAGAACCAGTAGCGGAAATTTTGAGTAGTTCAGAGAACCAGCAAATACCACCTCTGGCTAGCCCCAGAGTGGGATGGGAATGGAGATTTTGCAGCATTCTTCCCTTGCCATGCCCACCAAGCCACACCCACGGAACCAGTAGTAAAAAAAAAATACCATTGAATCTGGGTCCTCATTTTAATGACTTCAAAAGGATGGAAGGGTGAGTCAATCTTGAGCTGGTCAGGATTAAGCTTCAGGCTATGGGAAGGAAGGAAGGAAGGAAGGAAGGAAGGAAGGAAGGAAGGAAGGAAGGGGAAGGGAAGGGAAGGGAAGGGAAGGGAAGGGAAGGGAAGGGAAGGGAAGGTAATGAAGGAATGAAGGAATGCATGATATTTCTCAGTCACTCTCTCAGCCAAATCCATCTCACAGGTTGGTTGTTGTGGGGAAGTACGAGGAGGAAGGTGTGTTGGATAGGTTCATTGCCTTGAGTTATTTGTAATAAAGTCTGGAGGTGTGTGTGTGTGTGTGTGTGTGAGAGAGAGAGAGAGAGAGGGAGATGTTACATGCATAATACATGCATACATAGTAATATACTGTACATTCATACATAATCATAAATAATGAATATAAAATATAAAATCCCTACTGTAAATTCTTATACTTCCATTAGATCGATCAGACCCAAAGGTACCCTATAGAAAATATATATATTTTTTAAAAAATGATGTCTCTGGTAGGAGAAGAGTCTAGAGGCCGTTTCAAAGGCTGGGGATTACAAAAGAACAGGAATATAGAAATAGAACCTAGAACAGAATTACAAGCTCTGTTCCTAATTATATCCTTGAGTCATCATTGCTTAATGAATCTTTTAATGAAAGAGTTTAGAATCTGATTTTGCTTGGGGGAAAAAAAAAACCCTTTTCGTTAACAAAAAAAGAACCCAACATTTATTTATTTAATTTTAACTTAATTTCTTTTTTATCTGGGGTGCTTCCACATTAGGAGATAAGGCATGGTGTTCCCTTCAGCTGGTGCGTGAAGGTTATCTTGAATGTAATCACCCTTTGATAGATCTGTCCTCTCTGAATTCATGCAATCCCCTTTGAAAATACAGTTTGCATTCTACAACTGCGACAAGCAGCACTTCATAAAAAGCAAGAAGGATACCTAAGCTCAACAACTGCAATATTTTTTTTTCTGCTCCAAAGTCTGATGTTGCTACCAAATGTTCCAACCACATGGCGGAGATGTTATGTTCCCATCACTGGCTGCTTGGTTGAAGCAAACCAAGGCCTGGAGCTTGATCTTTGATATCCCTTATGTTGAAGGGACAATGATTGTTCTGTAGCCAGTCCATTCTTTTCAGCCAGGAACAATAGATATAGTGGTTTCGTTTCCAGACCTTGTGCAAGCCACTTTTTAAATGGTGAAAAAAGTAAGGTTCTACCTTTAGGCAAGAAAAACGAATTGCACAGGTACAGCATAGATGGTACCTTGCTCAATAGTAGTAACTGTGAAAGGGATCTTGGAGTCCTAGTGGACAACCATTTAAATATGAGCCAGCAGTGTGCAGCAGCTACCAAAAAAGCCAACACAGTTCTAGGCTGCATCAACAGAGGGATAGAATCAAGATCACGTGAAGTGTTAATACCACTTTATAATGCCTTGGTAAGGCCACACTTGGAATACTGCATTCAGTTCTGGTCGCCACGATGTAGAAAAGATGTGGAGACTCTAGAAAGAGTGCAGAGAAGAGCAACAAAGATGATTAGGGGACTGGAGACTAAAACATATGAAGAACGGTTGCAGGAACTGGGTATGTTTAGCTTAAGAGAAAGAAGGACTAGGGGAGACATGATAGCAGTGTTCCAATATCTCAGAGGTTGCCACATAGAAGAGGGAGTCAAACTATTCTCCAGGACACCTGAGTGTAGAACAAGAAGCAATGGGTGGAAACTAATCAAGGAGAGAAGCAACTTAGAACTGAGGAGAAATTTCCTGACAGAACAATTAATCAGTGGAACAGAAATTGCCTCCAGAAGTTGTGAATGCTGCAACACTGGAAGTTTTTAAGAAGATGTTGGATAACCATTTGTTTGAAATGGTATAGGGTTTCCTGCCTAGGCAGGGGGTTGGATTAGAAGACCTCCAAGGTCCCTTCCAACTCTGTTATTTTATTATTCTATTATTCTAAATATCCAAATCCTTTGCTTTGGAATCAGTTTGGTCTTTAGCAACATCTGGAACAGGGGTCTGGAGATGTGGGATTTATCCAGGACTGCTAAACAGAATGGAGGGGAGGGGAGGGGAGGGAAGGGGAGGAGGAAGGAAGGAAGGAAGGAAGGAAGGAAGGAAGGAAGGAAGGAAGGAAGGAAGGAAGGAAGGAAGGAAGGAAGGAAATGAAAACCCAATTAGTACTCTATGGAATGAGAAAGGGTGTGCAGATAGGATTGTATCCAATGTTTCTGTATTCAATATCCGTGGATAGAGTTCATTTTACCACCTTAGCATGCTGAAACAGTATATAAAGGTGGAGTGGGGTTTTTTTGTTTTTTTGTTTTGCTTATTTATATTCAAAATATGCCAGTATGACTGTTCCTCAAAAAGGTAATCTTTCTGAAGAGTTAGTTTAAAATAGTTTTCTGTAAGGAAAAACATGTTAAAGCCTTCAACCTTCTATTAGTTTTATATGTGAACAAATTAAATCTGTTTCTGATAAAGCGAACAATAGCACTAAGGTCACACTGATGTTATTTATATCAAAGTTGGCAAGTATATACACATCTGCCATGCAATTTTTTTAATGCTGAACTCTTTCCTCATATGTTGTACGCTTCTCGGGTATACACTCATAATAACTTTTAAGTTCTTAAATATTATCCATCCAAATTTTTAAGTGCTATTTTAAGGACCTTGTCATTTGGAGATTCCAGCTAGGTATCCTTTCAACATCTTTATAGCAATTTGCTGCCTACCTTCATAACAAGTTCCACCTGTTCTAATGTTGGTCCTGTTTATTTTATATTTTTTGGAATGGAAACTTAACATTCTGTAGAAGAGTCATAACATTGCTTGCAGATGCCATTGTTTTTCCTCGTGAGAATATCATCTTATTTCTAGGGGTTGAAATTTTCAAATGCATTTTATGCTCTTTTATATCCTTTTATAACGTTGTTTGATGACTGACTGACTGCTTCATTGTCTGCAACAAATGTATGAACAAATGGGTGATAGATAACTCATATTGGCCCATTGTGGTAAACCAGGGGTGTCAAACTCGATTTCATTGCGGATCGTATCAGGTTTGTGTTTGACCTCAAGGGGGGGGGGCTGGAGGGGTGTGGCCAAGATGGGTGTAGCCAGCTTGATGTCACTTGTGTTGGGGGCTCCTGTGGTGGCCCAAACTCTCTGCCAGTGAAAACAGAGCTCAGGAGGGCTCCTAAACCTTCCAAGCTCCATTTTCACCAGCAGAGGCACCATTGACCGGTCGTTCACTGTTTCTAGGGTGGCCCTGCGGGCCGGATCTAAGCACCCCATGGGCAGGATCTGGCTCACAGACCTTGAGTTTGACACCTCTGTGGTAGAATATGGTTTATTTCTTTCAATGAGAGAGAGAGAATGTGTGTGTGTGTGTGTGTGTTTAGATGGAGAGAAATTAAAAGTGACAAGTGTAAAATTGTTCACATAAGAAATCACAATATTAAAAAAGAAAATCAAACAAATGAAACTATGCATTTAGGAAGGGGAATCCCAGCCTGCTTAACTTAGAGATGAAATATCTGGTTATAACTATGAAAGTTTCCCCAGTTGGTTATGAATATAACATATCACCACAGCCATTTTAAGGCTTGCATATTTATCTGCATATTTTTTTCAGCTTCCTTCTGAATATCTTATGGGAAAATCCTTAAATTCAGCTCCAGGATTGCTACAGCAGAGCAGCAGCTGTAATTAAATAGTTTAAGGTCAAAGCCCACTCATTTGATTAGTAAATGAATTTTTAAAAAAACCCTGAGGATTTTACTATTTCATTAAACACTTCCTACAATCTTTGTTATTGCATTGTTTATTAACAATATAACAAATTTCCCAGAAATTTGTTAGATTTTTACATATATAGTTTTATCGATCTGCATCCTTTCCTAGGATGCAGATAGGTAAAAATCAATCTAGTAAATATTGGGAAATGGGAAAGTATTATTAAATTTTAAATTGCTACAATATTTTAAGAGCTATGGTGGCGCAATGGTTAGAAGGCTAAATCTGCCTTCCACTGCCAGCAGTTCGATCCTGACCAGCTCAAGGTTGACTCAGCCTTCCATCCTTCCGAGGTCGGTAAAATGAGGATCCAGATTGTAGGGAACAATAGGCTGACACTTGGAGAGGGCTGCCAAGCACTATGAAGAGGTAGATAAGTCTAAGTGCTATTGTGATTACTATTATAATCTCATTAAGCACCAAGTATCTACAGCCATTAGAGAGGTGTCCTCCCTCTCAATAAATTCTTTGCACTGATGTTTTGGACATCTAAATCTTATTCTAAATGATACTTCTCCTGCAGATGTTTTTCCTATTTTGGACCATCCAAACCTGACTTTTGCAAGCAGGAGTTTTTAACCATATGAACATCTGGCATTCAGTTCATATACACTCTATACAAAATCACAAACTTTTCTGAGCAAAATCCCACGTATTACAAGTTCTTACAATTAAGTCTTCCTTTGGTAAACTAAACTGAAGCTTATTTAACGATGACTGAGACTAAAACTTAATTGGAAGCAAGCGGAACAATAAGAAACAGATGGTTGCAGATAAAAGATAAAAATTAAGCTCATTCAAGGATATTTACATGTTGCATTGGAAAGGGGAGAAGAAACTTGTTAATACATTTCTTCTCCAGATGGTCACTGGGAATTGTATGCACACTTAGCAAGTTGGATGGATGAATAGATTTGATTAATCTTTCCATTAGATATCATCTGGCATGTTGCAGAACCACATAGTTAGAGGTCAAATAGCCAAATGTATCAAACAACCACACTCCACCTTACACTATATGCTAGCTATAGAAAGCAATGGAATGTGGAATTAAAATAAGAACAGAACATCAGAAATATATACCCCAAGTTCTTGTACATTGATTCTTTTGACATTGGAAGTTCATTATATACAGTATATAGCAATGATGGCTAACTTTTTTGTTGCCATGTGCCAAAAGCCAAAATACTATTTGAGTTTTTCCTTCCTTCCTTCCTTCCTTCCTTCCTTCCTTCCTTCCTTCCTTCCTTCCTTCTTTCCTTCCTTCCTTCCTTCCTTCCCTTTCTGTTTAGCAGTCTGGGATAAATTCCACATCTCCAGACACCTGTTCCAGATGTTGCATGCCCCACCCTTGTGCATGCACGCATGTCTCCCGCATGCCCCCTGCCCCCATGCACGCGTGACAGAGACCCCAAAACCAGCTGGCTGGTGGGCAGTGTGCACGCATGTGCGGTGGAGCTGAGCTGGGGCAACGGCTCGCATGCCTGCAGAGAGGGCTCTGTGTGCCACCTATGGCATGGGTGGCATTTGTTCGCCATCATGGGTATATAGATATCATTAATATTATTAATATTAGGGGGAAACAGAAAAGAAAATATTAAATTTATAAGTATACAGCCAAAAGCGAGATATGAAGGGGAGGAAAATATAGCTAGGATAGATTAGTGAAGGTAAGGGAATGAGAAATGATATCAAATTATATTTGGGTCTGTAGAAATACCATCCCAAGGAAATATAAACTGAGGCCAAAAAGAGACACCTACAGTAATAGAAAAGAAAGAGAGAAAGGAGGAGAACATGAAAGGAAGATGGGGGAAAGAAGAAAGAGGCAAGGAGAGGAGGATAGAAGGAGAGGAAGAAAAGGAGAGAAGGTAGGAAGGGGAAGAGGAAGAGGAGGAGTGGGAGAAAGGCAAGGGAAGAAGGAAGGGGAAGGAGAGGAAAAAGGAAGAAAGTAGAGAAGGGAGGGAGGGAGAAAAGAAAGGGAAAATGAGATGGCGTTACAACAGGAAGAAGGGATGGTAAATAAAGCAACCCAAATTGTATATTATAATCTATTAAATGAAATAATAAATGTATAAGAATGATAAATGTATAGAAGAATAACAACTATGTGAATGTATACTTAAAATGCTATGTAAGAGAATAAAAAATGAAAAAAAAATCTCAAAAATATATTATATGTTAACATTATATCATAAACATTATTTTATATACATTGCAGGTAGACCTTGACATACAACCATTTCTTTAATGACTGAAGTTACAATGGCACTGGGGAAAAAAGGCTTACGATTGGTTCTCACACTTACAACTGTTGCAGCAGCCAAGTAGTCACATGGTCAAAATTTGGGTGCTTGGCACCTGGCATTGAATATATGTTTTATTGGTACATCTTTTTCCTTTAAAAACATAAACGATTCCATGTCTATCTGAACAGCATGTTGTCCGAGCACAATTAATTTTAAATAGAAATACAACAATAACCATACTCATACCAGTAGTCTTAATAAACATGTCAATATTAATCACAGAATAATAATACAATTAGTTTGTCCATCTTGCAAAAATGTTAGTGCAAAATTTTATTACCTTTTTAAATTCTTTTTAGTTTCTAACTCTGTTTCTATTAGTTAACCATTGGTAAAATAAATCCCATGTTAAAAAATATTCTCTTTCTTCCTTTTCCTTTACTTAAGTGTCAATCTATCCATCTCTGCACATTCTGTATTTTTTTATTAGTTTCATCTGTGAGGACCTCATCATGTTTCCATTGTTGTTGAAACACTATTCTTGCTGCCGTTACTACATGCAGAATTAAATATGTATTCCCTTTGTTATACTTATATCTGGGTCCTCATTTTACCGATCTCAGAAGAATGGAAGGCGAAGTCAACCTTGAGCTGGTCAGGATCAAACTCCTGGCAGTGAGTAGAGCCAGCTTGCAATACTACATTCTAATTACTGTGCCACCATGGAAAGAAAGAGCACTTTGAACTCCTGAACACAGGATAAATATCTAACAAATACCTAACTAAATAACATGCTATACAGAATATCAATACCAAAACAGAACAGATGACATAGCAACATCACTTTAACTCAAGCTGAAGAAGTATCTTTTAAATGACCAGAATACTTGCAAAGCGTGCCATCAAATGTGACTGAACAGAGAAGGAATTCCATATCTAGAATATTTAAATGTCTGGAAGAAATGATATAGAAATAAAGAGTCAGATATTCATATTTTCATTTGAATTTCAGAATAATCCAATCAGAATTCTAAGGGGCAGTTTTATCTTTATTTAGTCCAGATGGGTCATGAAGTTGATTGGATAAATCAGACAACACTGCAAGTCCAACACTGTAGCTTCATCATCAATTTGCCATTAGGAGAAGGCATTCATCATACTTCATATAATGGTGCATTTTGTGAAACCATTAGAATTTCACAAATCCATTTTGACCAATTGATTTGGTAGGTTTTGTTCCAAGGGAAGAGATAAGAATTGGCTTCCTAATTCAAAAGAAAACAAACTGTAGCAAAAGAAAAATAAAATAAAATGCACAATCTTTTCCAAGAGATTCCATGGTGGAAATATTTGGAAAGCAAGTATGCTTCTGTTCTTCTTTACATCTAAATTCTCCCTATATTTTGGAATTTCTACATTACCTGCTCTAATGGTGGGATTCAACATTTAATCAGTGGAACAGCTTGCCTCCAGAAGTTGTGAATGCCCCAACATTGGAAGTCTTTAAGAAGATGTTGGATAGCTATTTGTCTGAAACAGTATAGGGCTTCCTGCCTAGGCAGGGGGTTGGACTAGAAGACCTCCAAGGTCCCTTTCAACTCTACTATTGTATTATGTATTATGTATTTTTTACTACCGCTTCTGTGGGCGTGACTTTGTGGGCATGATGTGGCTTTGTGGACGTGGCAGGAGAAGGTTACTGCAAAATCCCCATTCCCTCCCACCCCATTAACTTGCTTTCCAACTCTGTTCTCTTGTTCAGGGCAACAAAAGAAGTTCAACTGGTGGGGCCAGTCTATTTGCTGGTTCTCTGAGCTATTCAAAATTTCCGCTACCGGTTCTCCAGAACCTATCAGAATTGGCTGAATACCACCTCTGACCTGCTCTTGTTTTTGAAAAAATACTAATATATTATAAACGTTAATTGTTCCAGGATTTGTCAGTGTAGCCTCCAGCAACAAATCCTTTAGCTATTTTTCTCCCCATCTTCAGGTTTATTATTATTGATGCATTTATTTGCATAAATACAATATGACTTTTAATGTGTGTTTCACAAATATATATGTATTCTTGTGTTGATTGCTTAAACGTTGTACATCTCACAAATATCATATCTCCCACAAATGCAGGCAACATTTGATAGAAGCTGTATCAAATCAGTTGTATTAAGATACTTCTCTCTGTAGTGTACACAAAAGATTTTGATGCAATGATGTGAACACAACGTATCCCTACAGGGGTGGTATTAACTTACTTTCCCTACCAGTTCACAAATGTGAGCATGTGCTCAGCTTCCACACATGGGCTTTGATTGCGCATGCGGCTTGCACGCATGTGCACAGCTTGAAAACATGCCTAAATAGGATGGCATAGAGCCAGAGTGGGTGGGTGGGGTGGGCCCACTCATGATTTCTACTACCGGTTCAGGCCAACTGGTCTAAACCGGCTGAATACCACTTGTTTTCGGTATCCAAAAGTAAATCAGAGTCCAAGGCAAAGCATTGCTCAAAGTTATAATTTATTAAGAGAGCCATATTGACACATCTGGGAAAACTCGAATCTGAAAGCTTCCCGGTTTTCCCCATCCAGTTGAAAGTTAAAGAGCTTGCCCCACACCCACAAGTCCATCACATGGTCCAATCTCCCACTGCCATGCTGGCAGTTCCACCCATCCAATTCCGGTCAGATGCAGCGGTGCAGAGACAAAGGATGACCTTGGCTTTCTAGAAAGAATTTTGTTGTGACTACATAGTATGTGAGTCCTTACAATCTCCCTTCCCATTTTCCCACAATAGAAAATGCATAGCAGAATAATATAAAGTGTAGCAGGCCAAAAGACCCAAAAGGAAAAATGGCTGCAGGCCTGACAACCTGTTTATCCCTTCCACCAAAAATTCACAATTGCAAGTGGTCCTTAACTTATGATCAGTGGCTTAACAACTGTTTGAAAATTATGGTGTGCTCTGATCAGGTGTTTTATGGCCAATAAAGGTTCTTTCCATCAGATCTTTTTTCAGGGACCAGAAAAAAAATTCACTGAACTCACCAGATGGTTTTTAATAAAAGGTCAGAACAAAACAAGCTGCATACCTCTGAGTTTGCCTTTGAGTGACCATTTGGCAATGCCTGCCAATCACACGCTCACCTTTGTATGGGCTTCACTAATCTCTAATAAATCCTGTTCTCTTTGTACAAGTCTTTGTAGTTGAAGGCTAAATACTCAAATCCCTGTTTACAAACAGAAGGAGCTCTCTGTACTTACCACTCACTGCTGGATAACCCAGGTATTTTCAAACACCTCTGGCTTCCAAACAGCTATTTTTATTAACATGTTGAAGCCAAACGTCAGTTTAAGGTGAACTTTAGCCACTTTTCCTAACCGTGGCTGATTTTGGCTCACATACTTTTTTATTTTAAGCACATTTTAATATATTATTTGAAGCTAAACTAAGCACTAGCTTACACTTGAATTTACATTATGAATGAGTGTAAATATATGTATCCTAGGATAATGTTGCAGGATCCAATATGTGTCGGTCATTGTGACCAGAGCTTTAGTCTTCTAAGCTTTTGGGCCTCATGCTGGAACCCATCAATAGGGAACTTTTCTCTCTTCACTGGGCTTTTTTGTGCATTGTATTTAGATGGTTCCTGGTTGTGTGTAGCTTTTAGTTCTTAATTAGTTAATTTAGTTGTTGATGGCTGGCTATTAAGTTGTACATTTTTTCCTTGTGGCACCTCAATTCCTGAGTACTTGATAGGTTGGTGGTAAATCAGCACTCCTATTGACTAACAAAGGGAACATTTTCCAGACTTCCATCATTTTTTTTCTAGCTATTTTTGTCCCTGCTTGGTGAACAAGTCTGTGTTTACATTGGTCCTCCAGAAAACTAATACGGGTTGTAGGACTGGCTGTAAAGTAAAGTTACTCCAGTGGCAACCCCCATTTTTGAAAAAGTCTAACAAGTGTATGAGTGGTAAATGAGGATCATAGACAATGTGTGATTATTGTCCCCAGTCAGACTGTTAAAATCTTCTTTTTATTGCTTTGTACAAAACAAAATCACTGAAGTGTCAGCCAGCTAATTACAGTAAAAGTTGCTGGGATACTAATATGTGAACCAAAGTATCTTGGGATTTCTTGTGTATAGTGCATATTTTGTATATCATTCTCAAATCTATCCTGATTTGGTCTTTGAGTTCTAGAAATTGCAAGTATTAATTTGATTTGTTGAGACATTTTTAAATTTTATTTCTGAACTAGACATTTCTTCAGTTGTTAACCAGCAATACTTGACTTACTGAGAGATGTTCTGGAAATCCAAAAGCACATTGCTTTTTCATAATACCTTTGTTGTCTCTTTATGACCTTGGCCTTTAAATTTTAAGAGTCATGACTTCCGGTTCCGGCGGCTACGGCGACAGGCAGATCGCTGCCTGCTCCAGCTCTCCCGGTGGGCTTCCCCCGCTTCTGGGGGGGCACAAGACGCCTTGGAGGGGCGTCTTGCCGAAGGAACGGCTCGCGGAGGGTCCTGGCGTCGGCGGCGGCTGGCGGGGGCTCCTCCGCTTCGTTCTAGGCATCGGGGAGCAGTTTTGGAGGACGTGCGTGCGCACGCGTCTCGCCCCATGCCGATCGGAGAACACACTTCCGAACGAAGCAGCGGCAGTATGGTGAGAGGCTTCCTTTCTGCATTCCCTCGCTTTTGAATTGATGAACTTTTCAGCACTTTTAAAAAGTTAAACTTTCGGATCCCTGCTAGAGGTGCGGCTAGAGGGAGGGGGATTTCCCCCCCTCCCTTGGACAAGCGGCTTGAAAAGACTTTCCTTCCATCCCCAGAGAGGAGGAGGGGGGAGAGCCAACTAATGATGCCTCACCCCTATAAAAGTGATTTTCATTCGACCTAGCTCCAGAACTAATGGATGAACTGAGAACTTTTTGAACTTTTAAAAATTTTACTATGCCTCTGAGCCCAAAGCTGGCAGGGCAAGATGGCACACTTCCGTTGTCTTCATGAATTGTGAAACCTGACTCCACCTTTAAAATTCAGGCTTCCGGTCTTTGTCTCCGAGTCACCCAGAGGAATTTCTTGTGGATTGCTACTTTCTGAACTCTTTGGAGAAAAAAACTTTCATCTACTGCTAGAGTGACTAAAGAAATCCCCATCTGTTTGGATCCTCTGCCTTCTGAATTCGCCTGCCTGCTCTACCTCTCCAGCTGCCCAGTCTCTACTTTGACTGATCTCCTTGCTTCATAAACCATGTCTCCAAAAAGACCACCTCCTGGAAAGCCTGGCTTTGCTACTTCTGCTCCAACGTCTGCAACGTCTAGTCCAGCTACACAGTCAAAGATATCAGAACTGATGCAACCCAAGACTACAGAGATAGACTTCCAACAAATGCTTCAACAAATTTTACAAGGCCAGGAGGAAATTAAGAAACAGTTAAGGGAAATGAAAGATGAAATTAAACAGAATCAAGCCCAAATCTTTAAGAACTCACAGAGACTGGACCTTGTGGAGGGTGGGGTGGCGGAGGCGAGGGGGGGGGTAGAGGCCTTACAGAAGGGGAACAAAGAACTTGACATCCAACAAATGAAAGCAGAGTTTGAAAGAATGTCCTTTTATCTTAGATTTCAAAATGTAATAGAAGCAGATGGGGAAAATATAAGGGACATTATGACTAACATTTTAGCTGAATACATACACAAAGATAAACAGCAGATGGAATGGGAGATAGATCTAGCTTATAGAGTGAATTCAGCATATGCCAGAACACATAATGTACCCAGGGAGGTTCATATTAAATTTCTTAGGAAAACCACAAGAGATGAAATTCTGGGTGTACAAAGGGGGCAAACACTGACATACCACGATAGGGAGATAACCATTCTAAAGCAGATTCCCAAAAAAATTAGGGAAAAAAGGAAAAGCTATTCGCAATTGGCGAATAAATTATACCAGAAGGGGGTGTGGTTTAGATGGTTGATGCCTGAAGGTATGCTGATATTCTGGGAGGAGACAAGAATCAGAATCAACACACCCATAGAGGCACAGGCCTTTATGGAAAAAAACAAAGCGAACCTAGAAAAAACAGATGACACTACAACGGTTATGCAGGACACGGGAGGGGCCGGAGCTCTGCCAGCGGGGGGTGAAGGGGCAACACCAAGAAAGCTCAGATCACAAAAATAAATAAGAAAACCACAATGTTATAAACAGACCGAAAGTATTAATGAATTTACAACTAGACTATATATTATAATTATATAAACTGATTGAAAAGTATTTTTTCTAGAATTAATATGCTGATTTTTTTTATGACTATGTAATAAGGTTTGATATTTTGATGTAACCTAGGAGTCTGGAGGGAGGGGGCGTCTGCCATACTTGCAACTGCCAAAATTTGTAACTATTCCACTTACCCTTTTCCGCATAAATGTTTTTAAAAAAACCAATAAAACTTCTTGAAAAAAAAAAAAAAAAATTTTAAGAGTCATCAGCAACCCCAGGCACAAAGCTGTAGAATGGGATGGTGAATTACAAAAGAAAGAAAAAAGAAATGTTACCTCCTTCCACAAATCCTTCTCTTGAAACCTGAATCAAATGATAGCCATATCGTAGGAAACAAAAATCTCCATATAAACACATCCCATCATTTCTTTTTGCCCAGATCGCCCATCTTACTTCTTGGGAAAGCCAAGGTCTAGGATTATCTACCAGGTTTCCTGCGCAATGTTGCTTAATGTTCTTTTTTATGGGTTGTGTTTGTGGCTTTGGGTCTGGTTCAGTGGTGGGATTGCAAATCTTTTCCTACTGGTTCTACGAGGGTGTGCTTCGCCTGCATGCGCAGCACACAAAGACCACCCTCAGGGTCAGCGCTGGTGAGCGGAGCTGTGTTTTAGCTCAGCTGAGGCATGGCAATCCATACTGCCACACCATACACTGAGCTAAAAAACAAGGGAATCTAGGACAGGGAACAATGGGGGCAAGGCCAACCAGAGGTAGTATTTGCTGGTTCTCTGAACTACTCAAAATTTTCTCTACTTCTCTAACTGATGCAAACTGGCTGAATGCCATCTCTGGTCTGATTGTTGTTAAATTGTTCCTTAGTTTTAAACCATTGTTATGCCTCTTAATGCCACTGTTTTAAAATGGACATCCATATAAATTGGATAAAGAGATGATAGATAAAGAATCAAGTACATATTAAAATATTGACCTGGCAGTAGTATCGGCCCATCAGTCATAATGCAACCTGCTTCTGGTCTTTGCAATTTAGCAGGGCAAAAGTGAACAAATTCTAGCAGTGTGAGAACGGCACCAAACTTTGCACACCATATCAAAGATTATAATCTAAACATGGGTAGGGCTAAACTCTCAGATCTGGGAGAAGAGCTAGGATCTTGAAGGGATAAGTTAGGTATCTGTAACCTCTCCAAATTTTAAGACCACTTTTTACCCTTTGCATAAATCTCAAACTCCCCAAAATGCAAAACAAAGATAATTTTGGGTCCCTGCCTTCTCTAGCCACACTTTTCACTCTGCATTACAGCATAAGGTAGCTGAATTTTGGTGCTCCCTCACAGGCTGGGCACTCCTCCCATTGCTTGGGAACAAAGTTTAAAAAGAGGAAAAAAATCATAAATGTGATAAAGTAAAAACTTACCTTTTTACATTGGTAGGAATGAAAACACAATTTCTCCTTCTATGGTGGATCCATTTATTCTCAGGATATTTGTTATTGCCATTTATTTCTTTAAATGTGCAAGGCGAATGAAAATCCTTTTTTAAAAAAAATCACCAGAAGTTTTTCATCTTTGAACAGCAACATGCTTTACGAAGAACAACTGACATTGAACTCATTATACCCTGGGAATACAAATAACTTTTGTCTCAGATCAAGATGCAGAACGGCTCCAAAAATGAAGCCTCCTTTTTTTTTCTCCATCACAAAAAGACAAATAACGTAAGAGATTTAAGAGAAAACTTTCTTATAAATATCAAGACTAATCTGAGCAGAGTGCAAATCTATGGGTTGATCTCTTCACCAGTGTGTTGGGCTCTGCAACCAAGATTTAAATGATTTCACAATTCTTCTATACCAGCGGTCACCAACTGAATGAGAAAATTTTAGTGGTCTGTAGAAAAATTATTTGCATTTTTTATATTGCACTAAATCAGGGGTCCTCAAACTACGGCCCCCTGGGCCAGATACGTGCAATGAATGTTTGTGTTGCTGCAGACAGCCTCCCCCTTCGGGGTCTTTTTGTGTGGGTCGGGGGGGGGGCAGAAACTCCAACTTAGGGCCTGCTTCAGGCTCCTGGTGTGCGGCTTTGGGCAAAGGATGGAGGGAAGTGCCACTGGTGGCCTTACCTTTCAGTTCCAGCCTGCATGGCTCACAGAGGTAAGCCTCGCACTTGGCCAAAGGGTGGGTGGAGCGATATGGGTGGGGCAGCCTTGTGGTCCTGAGCTGGCCGGATTAATGCCATGCGTCCCATGGGCCGTAGTTTGAGGACCCATGGTTTAGAACATAGAATCATAAGGCTGGAATAAACCTTGAAAGCCTTCTAATTCAAACCCCTGCTCAAGCCTTATACCATCCTAGTCGAACATTTGTCCAGCCTATTTTTAAAAACCATCAGTATTGAAGCACTACAAACTATCCCTCTGGGAGGCAAGCTATTCCATTAATAATTGTTCTCATTGTCAGTAATTTTCTCCTTACTTCTAGGTTGGATCTTTCTTTAGCAAGCTTCTGCCCGTTACTTCTTGTCCTGCCCTCAGGTGCTTTGGAGAATAAGTCAATCCCATCTTCTTTGAGACAGCTCTTCAAGTATTGGAAGACAATTATTATGTCATCCTAATTCTTCTTTTCAATATGCTAGACATCCCTAGCTCTCTCAAATATTTATTATAGGATTAGCTGATAACCTAGCATTGTCCAGGTATTTATTTGTAGGGGGGAAATGTCTTGACCAAACATAATTTCTAATGTTTGGATTTCTTCCTTACAAGAGGGAGCCCCCTTGTGGAGTACTGTGAAGCCAGTACCATGGAAACTCCACTGCTGTACAGTAGAAGCCATTTTACGGCAGTACAGTAGAAGCCATTTTAAGGCACAACAGGCTGTATCTTAAAGAATACACACCATGAGGGGTTTTAGGGGTGTCTTACCACCACAGTATTTTTTTCCAGAGAGAAAGTCATTTGTATACCAAGTTTGGTTGAAATTGCTCAAGTTGTTCCAGAATTATTCTGGAACACACCCACACACATTGATAGATAGATAGTTAGATGATAGATAGATAGATAGATAGATAGATAGATAGATAGATAGATAGATAGATAGATAGATAGATAGATAGATAGATAGATAGATAGATTTAGCCTACAGAACCTTTATTATCTTTGTTGTTCTTCTCTGCACACTTTCTAGGGTCTCTCATTTCTTTCTATATATGCATATTGCCTCACCAATCCACATCAAATAGATTCCCCAATCCTTCCTTTCATCTGTCCTTTTTTTTCAAGGTAGTACATAGATGAAGTAATTTAAAGAAAAAAATCCCAGAGCTACTAAGCCAAATTGATGGGGAGAGATACCTCCTTCTACAACAAGCCAAGGCTTTTGTGGAGGCATTCCAAAATTAGACTAAAGAGTCATAATCTGTTATGTGTTCCTGACTTTTGTAATCCTTCTGTAGAATTTATACTTCCTTTAAACAGGAGAGTAAATATTTGCTATGGCTGATCCCCCGGTGTAACAAAGCCAAAAACTATTGGATGGATCCCAGCCAGATCACTGGGAGTATGCATTCACTTTTGAATATCAACTAGGATGAAGTCTTCCACAATCACATTTCCATACTTTCTGTTCCTTGCTAATTGTTTGTCCCCTTAATTAGTCGTTAGCACATTATGATGATGACAATTACGGGTCCTTTGACATCCCTTTGGAAACAGATGGCAAGTTTGATACTTGCAGTTGCTATAGATTTGCCTTGTCAAAGGCATTTTGAGAGCTGCAGTATGAAGTTGGGGAAGGCAGATGAGAATGCACACTCTGCTTTTCTTGTGACAAGGCTTCTCCCTGTTTTGCTGCTCACACTGGGCTCAGGTTTTCAACTCCCTCTTGCTAAATAACTACACATAAATAACAATGTGGCTCTCCTAAGTCACAAAAAACATCACTGTTAAAATTTCTTCCCTGGATGTGGGGATAAGACACTTGAATATCGTACCTTTTTGGAAGAAATGTCCTATTGATGGTGGACAGGACCACCATGGTTTGAGATCCTGGGGGGAAAAGCGGGATCACATGCCTTGAAGATCTTGAAGAAAAAAAGGGAAGAGATGCTGAGAGAGCCTGAGTTTTATGCCCTCTCTTGGACCCTGCCTTGGAGCTTCCTGTTCCTATGTAAGAAATGTATTCTGATTGGTGGGGGCGAGGGTCTGTCTCCCATGCTTGGTTGAGCTGTTTCTGGATGATGCTGTAATGAAAGGGTTTGGGGGTTCCATTGTGGCTCTGCCTGAAAGAGGTAGATTTTTGTTATGTAGAATAGACTGGCTCAGGCCTTAATGGCCCATTAATAAAGGTGGGGGGCTGAGTTTCTGCCTCCCTTTTAGGGGAAATATTCTGCCCTTTTTAATATTTCCTAAAATATTTCATTTTTCTAGGAGAGAGGTGGGTGCTAACATCTTGCACTGATGCAACATAGGAGCCCAAAGAGTAAAACTACTGTCCATTTTTGATCACATGGAAATAAATTCTGGTTGTAGCTTAGCTCAGCTTTCCCAACCTGTCCTAAAATTAGAGGAATTATAGCCAGTAGAACTGGAGGATATTAGATTATGAAAGCTTCTGTGGATTCTTACTTAGTGGCTTCCATAGGAGTTTAAAATAGACTTAGAAAAGAATACACAGGCAGTATCTACTAGTTGGCTGCAACCCAATACAATTTGTGTAGCCATATTTTGCCCCATGTCACCTCCAAATCCTTGTTCTCTCGTTCTGAAGTTCTTTCGAAGGACATCCCAAATGTGAAGCATTGCAACCATCCACTGGGATATCTGAGTTTATTAAATAGAAATGGTTATAACACAATCGGGCCACAAAGGCCTGTTAAGTAGCAATGCTAAATCTAGCAGAATCATATCATTCATACCGTGTTTCCCCGAAAATACGACAGGGGCTTATTTTCTTTTGCCCACGAAATATGGCCTTGGGCTTATTATCAGGGAGGGCTTATTGTTTTGGGGCTGCCGGGCGGCTGATCCCTTGTGAAGTGGCTCCCGAAGAGCCGGGCACAGCCTCAGGGGCGAAGCAGCCATGAGGTAACCATGCTCATGAGCAGCCGCCCGGCAAACCCCCTCTCCAGCTGGGCAGAGCGCCATTCACTGACCTAGGAGGTATCCCTAAGGTGCCAAGCCATGTGATGCTCTGCCCACTCCCCAGTTCCCGCGGCTTGGCACATTCGTGATACCCCCCCTAGGTCAGTGCATGGAGCTCTGGCTGGCTGCCAGATAAAGAGTCTTCTGGATAGAGAGTCTTCCGGACAGAGAGTCTTTCAGCAGCCGGCCCACCATAGAGAGCACTCCTAGAGTGGCCGATGCTGGAAGACTCAGCCCCAAGTTTTAGAGTTTGGAAGTTATGCACGGAGTGGGGTGGCGGCGGGCAGCGGCGGGCAGCGGCGGGCAGCGGTGGTGGCCTGGGAGAGCTGTGCAAGGGCTTGGTGAGGCTGCAGGTGGAACAGGCACTCACGCAGCTCCCCTCTCCAGCCGGGCAGAGCTCCATGCACTGACCTAGGGGGTATCCCGAAAGTGCCAAGCCGCGGGAGCTGGGGAGTGGGCAGAGTGTCACATGGCTTGGCACCTTAGGGATACCCCCTAGGTCAGTGAATGGCTCTCTGCCCAGCTGGAGAGGGGATTTGCTGGGCGGCTGCTCGTGAGCATGGTTATCTCATGGCTGCTTTGCCCCTGAGGCTGTGCCCGGCTCTTCGGGAGCCACTTCACAAGGGAGCAGCCGCTCGGCAACTCTCCCCTCCAGCCAGGCAGAACGCCACTCCCCAACCTAGCGGTATCCCGAAGGCAGCAAGCAACATGAGCGCTCCCCCCCCAGCTCCTGTGACTTGGCGCTTTCAGGATAATGCTAGGTCAGTGAGCGGTGCTCTGGCTGGCCGGAGGGGGGGTGTCCAGGGGGTTTATTTTCGGGGGTGGGCTTATATTTTTGCCCACGTGAAAAATGTGGCAAGGCTTTAGTTTCGGGACAGGTCCTATTTTCGGGGAAACACGGTAATTGTCTAATCTGTAAACACTATTTACATCAGGACAGCGGTGGGTTTCAAAAATTTTTGGAACCTACTCTGTGTGTGTGGCCTGTGTGGGAGTGGCTTGCTGGCCATGTGACTGGGTGGGAGTGGCTTGCTGGCCATGTGACCAGGTGGGAGTGGCTTGCCGGCCATGTGACTGGGTGGGAGTGGCTTGGCAGTCATGTGACTGGGTGGGAATGGCCAAGATGATGTCACTGAATTCTTTGCCCCAATGGATGAACTACAATAAGATTAAAATAAGTACAAAAACAATAAAAGAGCTACTTACAGAAGGAAGATGACTGTTCTTGCCAGTCTTCAGTATCACTGACTGACTCCAATGATGAACTCTTTCATTGCATGCACTGCATTGGGATGAAACCAGCACACAAAACAATAAAGACAGCTACTTACAGAGGAAGGATCACTGCCGTGCCGGTCTTCTGCACACCACCTTATCACTTTGCTCCAACAACCTGCACAAATGAGAGACACAGAAAGCAAGACTGTAATTGCTTGCACTTCACTATCTCAAGGATGAACCCAGCACAGAGCACACCCAGCAATAAAGATAGCTACTTACAGAGGAAGAATCACTGCCTTGCCAGTCTTCTGCACAGTGACCACCTTGCTCGAATAACCTGCACAAGGAAGAGACACAGAAAGGAAGACTTTAATTTCATGCACTACATTAAGAATGAAACCAGCACACAAAGCAATAAAGACAGCTACTTACAGAGGAAGTATGACTGCCTTTCCAGTCTTCTGCACACCACCACCTTACCACCTTGCTCCAATAACCAGCACAAAGAAGAGACACAGAAAGAAAGACTTTAATTGCATGCACTTATACCTCATTGTGTTATAAGAATAACACAATGAAAGAGATACACTCAAGTATTTACTTGTGTTATTGCTTTCCTGGTTGTTGATATTTCCATACTGTTCTTAGGCTTCCAGATTCCTCTGTTGCAGCTTTCCTGGTCTTTACTCATGGATCATCAGCTGTGTGGTAGTGCACTCTGAGCCAATCTTTCACTGCAGGAATTGGGTCCCATCTCTCAACAGGTATGCCAACAACACTTCTCACCATCAGATTACTTATGTTTGGAACAATTAGGCGTGTTCTTTGCTCTGAACATATGAGGTTCATTTTTGAGAACCCCCTTTCTGCCTCTGCTGAACTAACAGCAATTGTCCTGACAATATCTCTAGCTTTTCTGATACTGTCAGGAATTTTGTAATTGTCTGGATTTTTCAGCACATTTTCCAAAAAATCTCTGTAGTCGTTCAAATTAATTTCATAATTAAAAATTCTGCCAAATGCAACCAATGCTGCCTCTGCCTCAGCCCATGGAACGACTACATCTTCAATTTTCTAGTAATCTGGCTCCAAATATGTGATAAAGTATAACTTGTTTGCGGCTGGCAATAGGCTACCTGTTCTTAGATAGTCACAATCAATCAGCCTTTTCTTCGAATTGGTGATGATGCTTGACAGAAGCTTGTCACGAGGAAAGGCAACAAATCGTTGATTTGGAGCTAAATTGATGTTTTTGAAGGCTTGTGCTTTTAGCACTTCAACAAGTTCTGTTTCCTATCTGCCCTTTCTCTGTCTAAGTACTTCAAAAGCATTGATAGTTCGCAATACTAACTTTTTGGCCATGATGATATCCATCTCTCTCCCCTGCAGGGCATTTGATAGAAGAGAAGTCTCATTTAGAATATCAATCATGAGGGCCAAATCCTTCAAAAAATTTAGATTTTCAAAATGGGAACCCATGCCTGGGAATCTTTCATTGCCCAGAAAAAACTGATGTAGCGCTGGATAAGCATGCCACACAGCTATGGTTGCCCTTAAACTACAGGCAGCCCATCTTGGTCCCAAAACTCTGCCAATCTTCACAATTTGTCAATGATTTGGAAAAGGATGGTGGTTCAAGCAGTGCCAGATTACGATGTTTGGGAAGTCTTGAGCTATTCTGGCACTGGCTCCAGATTTTCTTCTAAACATAACATTGGCACCATCAGAGCAGAAAGCAATTAAATTCTTCTGTAGATATTTGGTGGTAAACCCAACTTTACGCAAGCTTCCCATCGCTGCAGAACATATGGTCTCTGCATCTTGATTCTCTAATTCCAAAAACTCAATGAAGACAGTTGCTGGGCATTCTGGATCCTCAACTCTAACAAAAAGTATCAGCACTGCTTTCATTGAAAGTGTTGAGGCTTCATCGATTATTAGGCACACCTTTTGATTATTTGCAATAATCCTGGAAAACACAGTGGTCTTGATTTGGTTTGCAATGAGTTCAACTATTTTCACTGCAGATCTCTGGGAATGCAAGCCAACTCCCACATCCACTCCAATCATATTTAGCAAATTTACCTGCGCTTCGATCTCTGAGAATGGATTACATCTTTGCGCCAGATCGTAAACAGTAGAAAATATTGTGCAAGTACTGGATAAATATTTGTCAGTTGACTTATCCACGGATTTGGTTAAAGTTTCCTGCTCCCATTGCTTACTGCTCTCCATGCAAATCAGGTGTGCGTTTGATTGAAAATGTTCCCTTAATTTTTTTCTGAGCGATGCTTGTTGTGTATCCTTAGTTTTCTCTGCTGGCACAACCTGGAAATGTTTCCACTCTCTAGAAACATAAATGCCTTTCTCTAATGAGAACATTGGTTTTGCACAGTACTCACAACCCATCTTCTTGTCAGATACTGCCAGTCCATCATACTTGTCCTTGAAGTATCTGTATTATTGCAAATTCCAGCAGTCAGGAAATTGTGGAACTTCAGTGGAGTTGATGGACTTGCTGCTTTCTCCGACCTCAAGTGATGGAAGTGGTCGTGCTTTTTGGTGCTGGTGCTGGTGCTGGTGGTTGTGGTGCTGGTGTTGGTGTTGGTGCTGGTGACTGTTGTGGATCAGCTGATTCCTCAACTCTTGGTTTTTGGGAGAAGAAAGCAGTCATATTCTGTTGCCTCTTCTTCATTATGCTAAATAATACTAACTGCAAAAGTAATAAATCAATATTGGACTCAATTGTGGTTGTAAGCTGAGGAATACAGGTAACAGAAGGGATCTCTGCTTTCAACCAACAATGTACAGTCTTTTCAGGAAGGATGAGAAACAGGAAAGATATAAACAAACAGGAAAGACATAGTCTTTCATCCAAGAAGTTAGTTCAATGTCATAGGTAAATTCCCAGAGCAATACAGATTTCCTTTTACTGAAATTTAGTTCTCAGTTCCAAAAAACAGAAATATATGAATTAGGTTCAGTACTTAAGTCTGTCCAAGTAGCTATTCAGAAATTAGTGGTTAGAAGCAATGGTAAAGCAAGATATGGAGTTAAAACCAGAAATATTTTGTTGGATAGTTGAAAGGGAGTACAATATATATTTAATTTTACACATGTAGCAGCTGCTGGAATTGTGTTTGCACAACAGTGGAAAAACAGAGATATGAAAATGAATAAATAGTACAATGTGCAGGAATAAATAAATTGACAATTAAAATCAAGAAGGCTTTGAATACTTTTTCACATGAGATTTGTTTTATCAATTACTAACTAACAGAAACAGAAATTAGAAATCCAAAAGTATGAAAGAAAACACCAATTATGTAAGGAAAGGTCACTAAAACGTGTAAGAAAGTATTATTAGTTCTTGATCATGAAGACCTTCCCTCGCGAAAGCTACCCTGCCGCCGCCGCCGCGGCCCACCCACTTTCGGCCACGCAAAAGCCACGAAAGCTACCCTACCGCCACCGCCCACCCACTTTCTGCCGTGTGGCGTACACCAGCTCGTGGCTTTCATGAGGGAAGGCCTAGCAAAAGCCGTGAAAGCTAGCCTGCCGCCGCCACCACCCATCAGCTTTCAGCCACGTGGCATACGCCAGCTCGCGACTTTCGTGAGGCAAGGCCTGAAGGTCTTCCCTCACGAAAGCTAGCCCACCAACGACAACCACCCGCTTTTGGCCACGTGCAAAAGCCTCTGCTTGGCACCATTGCTGACCATTGCCTTTCGGCCATGTGGTGTATGCCACTTCACGGCTTTCGCGAGGCAAGGCCTGAAGGCCTTCCTTTGCGAAAGCTGCGAGCTGGCATAAGCTAGCCTCCCACTGCCCCCCCTTGCACTTAGTTGCTTACCTGAGGGAAGCAGCAAGCTGCTGGAAGGCGAATCAAAGCGAAGGGAGGACCAATTAGCAAGCGCAATACAACAGCTGCTCAGGAATGAGAAAGACTAGGAATGTTGGCTGTTGGTGCTACACTTTTAAACGGGTTGCCTCCAGCCTGCTCACTGATTGGCTGGACTCCAGCCAATCAGTGTGCAGTGGGCTGGGCTAGTTTAGTGCAGACAGGCGGGGGAGCGAGTGAGCTGTGATGGGACAGCCAGGGCGTGCGAGCGACAGGGTTGGGGCAGGCATTCCAGAAATTACTTCCCAGTCCAGCGGTCAAACCTCCTCTCTCCGGATCGATAAATTTCACCAACCAGTTCTCCCAAGCCAGTGCGAACCGGCAGAAACCCACCACTGCATCAGAATATGTATATGTTTAAGAAAGATGCAGTGGCTCAGTGGCTAAGACGCTGAGCTTGTTGATCAGAAAAGTTGGCAGGTCAGTGGTTCGAATCCCTAGCAACATGCAACGGAGTGAGCTCCCATTACTTGTGCCAGCTTCTGCCAACCTAGCAGTTCCGAAAGTATGTAAAAAAAAATGCAAGTAGAAAAATAGGAATCACCTTTGGTGGGAAGGTAACAGCATTCCGTGCACCTTTGGTGTTTAGTCATGCTGGCCATATGATCACAGAGATGTCTTCGGACACCGCTGGCTCTTCAGCTTTGAAATGGAGATGAGCACCGCCCCCTAGAGTCTGGAACAACTAGCACATATATGCGAGGGAAACCTTTACCTGTAACTTTATATACATATATGTCTGTCAGTTGGTCTGTTTTATCTGCCTATCTGTCAACAATTGCCCAACAGTGTCTCTTCCTTTATTATGTGAAAATCCATTTTATTTGCTGACATCCAATCCATAACTAGGTACCCATCTACACTTTGCCCAGCGTCTCCTCATTTACATGACAAAAAAGACAAAGATGAGAGTCATTAACAGAGTGTCTTATTCTCAGTAGACTCACCAGTTTCATTGTGGTTAAAGCATCCAGCTGCACAGCAGCAGACTGTGAGTTGTAGTTCTTCCCTAGACATGAAAGCCAGCTGGGTGACCTTGGGCCAGTCCAACTCTCTCAGTCCAACTCACCTCCACAGGGTTGTTGTTGCTATTGGGAAATCAGGAAGAGGACAGAATATTTGGCATGTATGCTATTTATAAAAATAATGAAGGCAGGATAAAAAACATCCAAATGAATAATATTCAATCAGGATCCCTCTACTCACACAAGTGAGTCTCAAGTGAGTTTTGCCTGCTGAGGTTAGTGGGACATTGTGTGCTTTTCCTGCTTATATAATATATGTCATTTGATGTGCTTCTACATAAAATTTATTGGGAAAGTTCATTGCAGCCTTTTTGGTTTTTCCATGGTCCCCAAAAGACTCTGCACAGTCATTTTTGATCCCATTTACCAATGCTCTACCCCAGGGATGGAGAACCATTTTGTTCTCACATGCCAAAACTGTGTGCAGCCACACCCACAATGCAATGCATCTCACCCACCTGTGCATGCATGTGTGATACACACATCCCGCACATGGTGGGGGGGAGTTTTCACCATCCCCAGGCGAAAACAGCCTCCTACGGGTTCCAGAGGCCCTCCACGAAGCCTCCTAGTGCCAAAAAAGGAGTGTGGGACCCTGGCACATGGGCACGCATTTCCCACAAACCCAAAAATCAGCTGGGTGGTGGGAGGCATGCACATATGAACGGTAGAGCTGCACTGGGTGATGGGTGACGTGCCATAGGTTCGCTTCTCTACCCCAAATAATTGAGAAGGTATTATAATCAACCTCCTAATTTCCCTTCATAGACAATGAGATCATGGGTAATTGTCAAACCTCCTGAAGTTTCCTCCACCACAACATGGGTTTGGGATGCCAATTGCCCTGTGGGTCTTAGTCCTGAGCTTCTCATCCAGAATGGATAGCCCATTGCTATTTAGCTCTTTTATGCTATTTAGCTCCATGCTATCTCCTGTCACAAAGAACACTTGCTCATCTGCTCTTAAAAGCTAAAATGGACTGGGGCACTGTATAGAAATGATTGGTTGAAATCTCCCCAACATAATTGTTCATGTTCTTAGGCTGCAACATCCAAAACTATGATCACAAAACCAGACTAGACAGCACTTTGGAGTCCTTTGCAAGGGACACAATGAATAGTAATCACAACTTTACCATGAACCTGAATGGTTTTACCCTTAAAGTGTTCACCAAATTGGCACAGCAGGTCCCTATTTTCTCATACCGGTTCAATTTTAACAGCCCATTCACTGTTTGAAAAAGCTCTGCTGGATGGCTCCTTGAAGACACAATGGTAGCAGAAGAGAGAGCTATACTGCTGTCATGCGCTACTGTCATATCATAGTTGCTATGAAATCTGTGTTATCTGAGTGCCAATCATCACCCTGTCTTTTTTCTCCAGCTTCTCTGAGAATTGGAAAACTAAATCAACTGTGCATCAAGACTGGGGGCCTGATAAATGCAATAGTCTCATCATCTCACCATTCTATAGTGAGGCCAGGACTTTGACAGAAGCATCAAAGTGCATTCCTTATTTTATACATCACTTGGAATCCTTATTTAATACATCACTGGTGGGATGCATAATAACATAAACGTTCTGTTGGATCAGGAGAAAAATTCATTCAGCCAAATATTCTATGTCACTTATCACCAACCAAACAGCGATAGAGGAGGTGGAATTTTTCAACTTAAAAATATGGAAAGTGGGGTAAAAGTTGCCTTCCACCTCCACTCTTGCTGTTTTGCAAAAACATGAAAGTTTACTTTCTATGAACCAGGAAATAGCAAAGGCCATGTACTCTTAGTGCAATCCTCTATTAACTTGACCAGTGCCCTTTCAAATATATCTAAGTAAATTGGCTCATGAAGAAAATGGCACATAATCAATACATCAAATATATTGGCATTGTATTTGATGGCAATGAATGCCATAGTTCATCCGTCCAATCTGTAAGCAATTTCTTCTTTTTATTCATCCTTATTCCATATAATATTTAATTTTGGTGGCCGGATTGAATTCTAATAATGGAAAAAGATGGGGGAGGGACTTCCCATTTTCCATGCCAAATGTGATTTTCATCTATTCCTATTTTGTTTCCTCTTATATCTGTGCTTCATTAAAAATCCCTGATGCTGTTGCCTTTATTTATGGGAGAGCTTCTCTAACTCCTAATCAGAAAAATGCCATGACAACCAACACAAGATTATTGAAGCGATTATTGCTGATTCTAGGCCATTAAATGTCCTAGCTGGTCAAAAATGCAGACTATAATCTGCAAAATTCATTGAATGCCCCATTAAACTTTGATGGAGTGGACAGCTTGTAAAACATGGAGTGTTTACACATCAAGAGTGGAAAATATTGACCTTCAAAATGATATTTTGAATAACATTTTCTCTTTATAAACTGGGGCAGGTGATGTCATAATTTACATTAGATGACCATAAAGAATTCATCTAATTTTTAATTTCTATTGTTCATGTCAATTATGTGTTATATTTTCTATGAGAAAGCTGTCTTCTTCAATCGAACAACCTTCACATGTATTCAGCTATATCAACAATAATTCCCAACCAGTATAGACCAGAAGTGGTTTGCTTCTGGTTCAGCCCTGCTCAGGCGGTAGTGGTGGCGGCAGGAGGCTCCGCCCACTCACCCAGATGCGCAGAAGCATCGTGCACGAGCGTGCACGCAAGCACAAGCAAACCAGTAGCCCCAGGAGTTGCAACCCACCTCTAGTATATACACCTTGGGTATGAAAATCCAACTTTAGTAGAATGCAAAGGTTATGGAAATCTACTTTTGCTAGGGGTTTCTTATAGGGGTTTCGCTGCTCTATTAGTTGGATCCTCCCTGGCTAGGTGGCTGAGCTTGTCGATCAGAAAGTTCGGCAGTTTGGCAGTTTGAATCCCTAGTATAGGTCTCCTTCGTGAGCAGGGGTTTGGACTAGATGACCTCCAAGGTCCCTTCCAACTCTGTTACTATTAATTTAAATAATCAAGAAAGATCAAAGCTAGAGCCAAGCCATGTCATACAGAGAAAAAGCAACCAGACACTCCTACAGTTTCTTGGTTTTGCATCTGGGATTCCTTCATAGCTTGAGAACATAAGGTCAAAATGGACCCTCCACAACCTCTGTGCCCAGTTGAACCTATGATACAAGGATTTAATCTGCGTTGGTCACCAGGACCAAAGATTGATTCTTGCAAGCTGTCAGGCTGAGGCTGGAGGCCATCCTGAGTGAAGTTATCTCTTTCCACACATTCTGGAGAGAGAGAAATTCCCTTAAGATGGGTTCCAGAATGAGCCCACAACCTTTGATCCCGGAGATTGACTCAGATTGGATCCTGCAACATTATCCTGGGACACGTACATTTGATTTCATACACGATGCACAACTTGCACTATTTTAAAATTCCATAGACCTCCATGTTCAAAAAGAGCAGAGAAGGGAGTCTTATGAAGAATACTCTAGTGTTTGCAGGGCTGAATGTGTGGGTTTTACATTTAGCAGGGAAAGAAATATCCAGCTCAAGCATGAATGCATTGTTTGCATCAGCGCAATTTCCAGAAAGGTAGAGAGTTTTCTGAAATTACTCTCTTCTTGTTACCATTCAGATTTAGAGTGAAAGGTAATTTAACCACAGAAGATAATTGGAGACCCACTCAGAATGCTAAAGCAGCTTTGAATTTCCTCAGATCCTTGAGAAGAGCTGTCTTGTATAAATTCTTTTTATTTATTTATTCCCCTTTCTCTCTCTCTCCCTTCTTTCCAAGTGGTCTTAAATTAATTGCAATGATTCAATAAAATAATTTAATATGTAGATAAAGTTCACAATGGACTCAATATGAAAATGGGAGAAAGTAATGATTTGCTGTCAAAACTTCCCAATTTCTATACAAAGCTAACATAAAAGCCTTGCTCAGGGATTGAATCATTCTACGCCCAGTGATTCCACCCACTCTGTTTACTATCCTGTGTTTGATTCCCCAGTATTCTTCATTTGAGTCACAAAGTTGCATTCAGTGACGATGTTATCCATTCAGTCAAGTCCAACTCTTGGGCTCGATTCTATGGGCTAGTTCTGTCCACATCTTCCAATCTTGCATTACTTCTTTGAGTTAAAAGTCTGTGGAGATTCTCAGTCATCCAGGTCATGGTGGTCCCAAAGATGCTGTCAGGGTTCCAAATAACATCCTAAAGTAAATCAGAGTCCAAGGCAAAGTATTGCTCAAAGTTCCAATTTAGTAAAGAGAGCCACGTTGGCACATCTGGGAAAACCTGAATCTGAAAGCTTCCAGCTTTTCCCACCCAGTTGAAAGTTCACCCACACCCGCAAGTCCATCACATTGTTCAATCTTCCACTGCCACTCTGGCAGCTTCCACCCACCCAGTTCCGGCCAGGTGCAGAGACAAAGGATGACCTTGCCTTTCTATAAAGAATTTTGTTATGGCTACATATCACCCAACTCCATATAATCCCCCTCCCATTTTCCCACCATAGAAAATGCATAGTAGAATAATAGAAAGTGTGGCAGGCCCAAAGTCCAAAAACCAAAGATGGTTTGCAGGCCTGATAGGTGCTTTTTCAGGAGGCAACTGGACTTTCTTGTTTTTTTTTCTTTTGAATATACAATACAATAGCAGAGTTGGAAGGGACCTTGGAGGTCTTCTAGTCCAACCCCTGCCTAGGCAGGAAACTCTATACCGTTTCAGACAAATGGCTATCCAACATCTTCTTAAAAGACTTCCAGTGTTGGGGCATTCACAACCTCTGGAGGCAAGCTGTTCCACTGATTAATTGTTCTAACTGTCAGGAAGTTTCTTGACATATGTTTCGCTTGTCATCCAAGAAGCTTCTTCAGCTCTGACAAACAGTGGGGAATGGAAGGATTTATACTCCTTGCAGTCAGCTAGTAATCTGCATCCTTTTAGAGGGTTGTTGAAGCACTTGGAGGTTTATCTGTGTCTTTGGGGTCACCTAAATAGTGCTCCTGGTTCCTGTGGTCTGCAATTTTTCCTCTGGAAATCCATTCCTACTCCCACACCATTCAAAGGGTCTTTGTCCCAAATTGTATAGCTAAACGTCTGTGGAGATTCTCTTCTGTGGGAATAGAAGGACTTATTTGAGTTGTTCTATGCTCTGGCTGGTGTCAGCTCTGATGATGTCCAGACTAGTTTCCCTCTCCCAAAACTCTTCCAAAGAGAATTGCTTTTTCCAGTGAATTCCCTTGCATACATGGCCAAAATAAGCGAGATGCAGTTTTGTGATTTCTAGTGACATATTTGATGTTATGAACTCTAGCAACTGCTTGTGAGTCATATTTGCTATCCAAGGAATATGCAGGTACCTTCTCCAGCACCCTAGCACAAATGAGTTGATTTTCTTCCTAAATATCTTCAAAGGGCAATACTCGCCTTTCGGTGAGCCAGAAATATAGCTTTCCTCCAGACCCCATGCCTAGCTGGACTGAATAAAGTTCAGGAAAAGCAAGAGGCAGGCCATACATTTCTAATGGTAGGACAAGGTAACGCTATTCAGACATCTGCATTGAATGGGGAGAGGATCCACACATTTAACAGAGTTGGAAGACCTTGTAGGTCTTCTAGTCCAACCCCCTGCTCAAGCAGGATATCTTATACCATTTCAGGAATAGCTGTCCAGTCTGTTCTTAAAGACCATGATGGAGCAACCACAACTTCTGAAAACAAGCTGTTCCACTGGTTGATTGATCTCACTATCCAGAAATTTCTCCTTAATTCTAAGTTCTCTCCTTGGTTAGTTTTCAACCATTGCATCTTGTCTTGCCTTCTAGTGCTTTGGAAAATAGATTGACCTCCTCTTCTTTGTGGTAGCTCCTCAAATATTGGAGTATTGCTCTCATGTCACCTCTAATCCTTCTTTTCATTAAACTAGACATACCCAATTCCTGCCACTGTTCTCCATCTTCCTTAGGAAATGAACTGCCTATACAGTGGGACACTGATGAAGATGAACCCAGATTGTATTTTTATCTTCTCTGCACTGCAAGTTTTCCTTTGAGCAGGACACTTTCCTTCTTTTCACAACAGAAGCAACTGTGTAAGCCAGTTATTTGTAGGGGGCAAAATGATGTCCTGGGTAAATGTTATACAGATTAGTCACCCAAGTCAAAGTCACTACATTGGCATGGATGCACGTATGTGCACATGCCAGTGGTGGGTTCCGGATCATGTTCCAACTGGTACGGTTGGAATGGGCCCGGCAGCATCTACATGGATGCACGCATGCATCTTAGCACCTCCTCGAGCCTCCGCGACATTCCAGCTGCTCCACGGAGAGTTATGCAGTAAAATATATTGCTGATATCAATAAACTGTACACTTCGGCTCTCTACAACCGTGATATCTGAAGCGTTGTGAATGGGTATCACTGTTTTTTTTAATTATTATTATATACTTTATTCATTAAACATGAAACTCAGCCAACTGAACATTCCAAAATGCATTACAAATACCAGTGACTGGTGCTAATGGTTGATACGGTTTGCTGCCAGCATCCTAGGTATCAACCAATTACCTTCTTAAAGTATCAGATGTTCCAAGTAGCGCAGTTTTTTGCAGTTCCGCTGCTATTATTGCCGGAAGCTGCAATTTGTGGATGTATCTTGTAAAATTCTTGGACATAGTGCTAAGTGCCCCAATGACAATGGGTATCACTGTTACATGCTTCATCCATAGCTGTGTAGTTTTGATGGCCAAGTCGCGATATTTCATGATTTTTTCTAGTTCTTTTTCATCGACTCTGGCATCTCCAGGAACAGCGATATCAATAAACTGTACACTTTGGCCCTCTACAACCATGAGTTACAAGTTATGTACTGAAAAACAGTACAGGTTATGTACTGACAAATAAATTACTACTACTACTACTACTACTACTACTACTACTACTACTACTACTACTACTACTACTTTTCTATGGCTAATATTTTATTTGGGATGGGGGAGGGGTTGACTTCTTCTTACACTACCTCAGGGCTGTCAAACTCCCAGACAGCAGGCTGGATGCTTCACACACTGGCCACGCCCACACCCAGTTTAGCAAAGGGGAAAACAGTCCCGCTACATGACGTGATGCTGCCATGATGACATGAGTTTGATACCCCTGCACTACCTGAAGACAAGAGAAAGGAGTTTTCTCCCTGGAAGTGTGGGGTGTCCTTAAGGTGAATCCATTCATTTGGGACAGCTGTTAAGCCACCAGATGTGAGCTCATTAACTTGCATATGCAGCCATCTCCCCTTGAGAGTAGCTTTGAAGGCGGCTAGATGGAGCAAGGCTTGAAGCCTTAATGCAGAGATTTGCTTAACAGCTTTGCCAAAGCTTTGCTTCCCTCCTACTTCTGGGACTGAGTCCCTGTAAATAATTCAGTGCAGCCTAATTTGTTATCAAAGAGCATGAACAAAGATATATTTAGGTAAATGCTCTTTATGCTGGTGATTAAACTTTACGAGGAATGAGTAAAAGGCTCTATAAAGAATCTCGAATCTGCAGCCTGCTTTAGAACGAAAGGAGAGAGGGGGGTGGAAAAATAGACACTACCGAGCCAAATGGTGTTGGAAATACTTTGGATGTGACATTCTAGAGGATGCCCAGAAGAGGATAAATTAATTTACTTCTCTCCAGGTGGAGTCTATAAATACAAGCCACTAACAGTTTCGTTTGAGCAAGCACTGAGAAATTTCCTGGACCATGAATAAACAATGGGAATAAAAAGGATCCTTCTGTAGCCAGAATGGCTTGAAAGCATAGAGCCAAAGTGAGGAAAATAAATTTCCAGAAAATAAGAAGTATCTCCTGATAAAGGCCACCTCTATTGTCAAGAGATTTTTAAGGCTTTCCAAATGGAATAAAAACCCTGCAATTATTTATCCTAAAATAGCTCAGATAGGTAACAAACAGCAGTTGGCTGGATTTAGTTGATCATCATCAGATAAGCAGGATCAGACCTAGCTAGTCCTTGAATGGGTGGGTAGGAAGTTAGCACTCACCTTCTCTCCTAGAAGAATGAAATGTTTAAAAAGGCAGAATATTATATTTCACACTGGAAATATGTTACTTTTTACAGGCAGGAAGCAGACTCACACTTAATAGACCCCACCTTTCTTAATAGCCCTCAGCAGATGTCAGCACTTAAGAGATAAAGAGATAGCTAGCTCTATTCCTAAGCAAATTCCCAGAAGCAAGGTCTGAACAAAGGTAAGATTAGCCCCAGTGGTGAGATTCACTACTGGTTCTTTGGGCGTGGCTTGGTGGGCATGGCATGGCTTGGTGGGTGTGGCAGGGGAAGGTTACTGCAAAATCTCCATTCCCTCCAGATCAGCTGGGACTTAGGAGGCAGAGAATAGATGGGGGTGGGGCCAGTCACAGGTAGCATTTACCAGTTCTCCGAACTGCTCAAAATTTCCACTACCAGTTCTCCAGAACTGGTCAGAACCTGCTGAATCCCACCTCTGATTAGCCCCAGCCATAATAAGAATTGTCCAACACCCTTTCAGAACACAAGGTCCTTCATTGCGTCATCTCAGTTGCACCACACCCTCCAAACTTCAACTAAACCTCAGACAACCTACAGAGCCAGTTATGACCCCTATAACAGCCAATAGAATACATGTTCTTGCCACAAGGGATGAGGTGCTTGGGGCCCAAAGGGAGAGACCACTGAAATATAAAGATGAAGAAATTACCATTCTTAAACAGATTCTGAAAAAGATAAGAGAGAGAAGGAGGAAGTGTTCCTCTCTATCAAAGAAATTATACAATAAAGGAATTTGGTTTAGATGGTTATTGCCAGAGGGAATGTGGATCTTCTGGGAGGTAAATAGGATTAGAATTAACACAGTACAGGAGGCTGAAGCCTTCATTAAAAAGCATTTTTCCCTCCTAGAGGATGAACACAGCGAAGGTAGGGAAAAGAGTAGCAAGGCACAAGATATGAAGGAGGGGGGGGGGGGCTGTGGCTCCACCTGGGGACAGGAAGGAAGGAGCAATATCGAAAAGGCTCAGGTCACAAAAATAAAAATATTTGAAACATTAGTAATTGTTGATATTCTAGAAAGTGACAAAGGAAAAATGATTGAACACATGGTTGACAAAATATAGAATAGGATTCTGTTTTTTGCTTATCTTTTACATCTTGTTTTTAATATTGTAAAAATTGTGAGATTTGGATGGATTTCTACCACTAGCGTGGGAGCTGCCAAAATTTTCTATGCATCCCCTTACCTTTTCCCATAAATGTTTAAAAAACTAATAAAATAAAAAAGAATACATGTTCTTGCACAGGAACAGGAAGCTCAAGTTCAAAGCCCAAGAGAAGGTATAAATGTCCCCACACTCAACTCCATGGGGTCAGCTGCACCAGAGAACCATGGGCTTGGTGTTTCTGCTTTACCATTAAACCATCTTTCCAATCAGCCTCCATGTTTTTTCAGTGTCTTCCTCCAGGGTTGGAACTGAAGCAGATGGATTTTTCTTCCAACAGGTGATTGACCACCATAGGAAATCCCAGGACTGCAGGTAAAGCTGGAAGTTGGAAATAAACTAAGCAGTGATAAACCAGCTTCATGCAAATGCCAAGGAGAACTGCACAGACGTATCAGCAAATATCTCAGGCATAACAACATTAATTTTGTTTCAAATATATGGCTCATATACAGGTCGTCCTCAGCTTACGATCATTCATTGAGCAACCATTTAAAGTTGAAAACTACTCAAAAACTACTCAAAAAAGTGACATGACCCAGTCTCGTACTTACGGCCACTACAACATCATCATATTTACAGGATCAAAATTTGGGCTATTGGCAACTGGGATGTATTCATGATGGTTGCAGTGTCCCATGGTGATGGGATCACTATTTGTGAACATCTCAACTAGTTTCCAACAAGCAACAAGTCAATGGGGAAAGCTGGATTGACTTAACAAATGTGATTCACTTAACTATTGCAATGATTTGCATAACAATCATGAAGTTCATTAAAGTATGGTGATCTGAAACCAGGAGACTATGAGTTATAATAGTGGTTTAAGCATGAAAACTGGCTGGGTGACTTAGGACCAATCACCCGTAGACTGAGTTCTAGTCCTGCTTTAGGCAACTCTCCTCGTAGTTGTTGTTCTTGTTGGGAAAACAAGATGAGAAAAGAATATAGATATGTTTGCCACTTTGAGTTATTTATAAAATAATAAAGACACACACACACACACACACACACACACATATCTATCTATCTATCTATCTATCTATCTATCTATCTATCTATCTATCTATCTATCTATCTATCTATCTATCTATCATCTATCTATCTGCTTCCCGCCTCAGAAATTAATGTTATAAACAATATTGTCCATTAATGGGCCTCTTCTAACTCCCATCTTGCCACCCAGTTCTTATCTATTTTTTTTAATATAAATGTTTTTTTTTTCCCTAGCAAGGGTAAAAGGTAAAGGTTCCCCTCACACATATGTGCTAGTCGTTCCCGACTCTAGGGGGCGAAGCTCATCTCTGTTTCAAAGCTGAAGAGTCAGCATTGTCCGAAGACAACGATCATGTGGCTGGCATGACTAAATGCTGAAGGTGCACAGAACGCTGTTACCTTCCCATCAAAGGTGGTTCCTATTTTTCTAGTTACATTTTTTACATGCTTTCTAACTGCTCAGTTGGCAGATGCTGGGACAAGTCATGGGAACTCACTCCGTTACGCAGCACTAGGATTCGAACCGGTGAACTGCCAACCTTTGGATCAACAAGCTCAGGGTCTTAGCCACTGAGTCACTGCATCCCTTGCAAGGGTACTTATGGTTAATAATTAATTCCATATGAATCAAGACTTGATTCAGAAACAGAGACTGAACCCTAAAACATTCCACTTCCAGATCCAATCTATTAATATCTCTTTCCCTGATCAGGTTTGTATAATATTGTCATGAAGCTTTTCACAATTTTATTTTTATTCATCTAGACCAGTGTTTCTCAAACTTGGCGACTTTAAGTCCTGTGGACTTCAACTCCCAGAATTCCCCAGCCAGCTATGCTGGCTGCGGGATTCTGGGAGTTGAAGTCCACAGGACTTAAAGTCGCCAAGTTTGAGAAACACTGATCTAGACACATGGCCTTTAAACTGATTTTTCGGCTAAGATATGTTTTAATTAATTTGGCTTACTTGTTTCTTTTTCCTTGTCTGTCTTTAACTGTGTTCTTAATTATATTTTAATCTGGTTTGTATGGATTTTAACATTAAATGTTGCAATGCATAATTATATAATGTATAAACCTGCTTGATTTTTATTAGCTACCTTGAGGGACGGTTTGGATGAAAGAATAGTGTAGAAATTTGTTTATTAGGGTATTTTAACAACTTAGTTGTAACTTATATATCAGCAATCGGTACATTAAGCGATTAACTATGCATTCATTTATTTATTTATTTCCCCGTGGATAATGTATGTCTATGTTTGGCATAGTGGTTAAGGTACAGGGCTAGAAACCAGGAGATTGTGAGTCCTGCCTTAGGCATGAAAGCAACTGGGTGACTTTGACCTTCTCTCTCAGCCCCAGGGTGGTTGTGTGGAAAATAGGAAGAGGAAGGAATATGTTTCCCTGAAAATAAGACAATAAGACAATAAGACAGGGTCTTATTTTCTTTTGACTCCCAAAATAAGCACTTGGCCTTATTTTCGGGGACGTCTTATTATTTTTGAGGTGCAGGAAGCAGCAAGTGTGGTCACCTCATGACTGCTGCTGTGTTGCAGTCCCAGGGTGGTTGTGTGGAAAATAGGAAGAGGAAGGAATATTACCGTGTTTCCCTGAAAATAAGACAATAAGACAATAAGACAATAAGACAATAAGACAATAAGACAATAAGACAATAAGACAATAAGACAATAAGACAATAAGACAGGGTCTTATTTTCTTTTAACTCCCAAAATAAGCACTTGGCCTTATTTTTGGGGACGTCTTATTATTTTTGAGGTGCAGGAAGCAGCAAGTGTGGTCACCTCATGACTGCTGCTGTGTTGCAGTCCCAGGGTGGTTGTGTGGAAAATAGGAAGAGGAAGGAATATTACCGTGTTTCCCTGAAAATAAGACAATAAGACAATAAGACAATAAGACAATAAGACAATAAGACAATAAGACAATAAGACAATAAGACAATAAGACAATAAGACAATAAGACAATAAGACAATAAGACAACAAGACAACAAGACAACAAGACAATAAGACAATAAGACAGGGTCTTATTTTCTTTGACTCCCAAAATAAGCACTTGGCCTTATTTTTCGGGGACGTCTTATTATTTTTGAGGTGCAGGAAGCAGCAAGTGTGGTCACCTCATGACTGCTGCTGTGTTGCAAAAAATTTTTTTTTGGGAGGGCTTATTTTCAGGGGAGGGTTTATTTTAGCACATGCGCTCAAAAGCCCGATTGGGCTTATTTTCCGGGGAGGTCTTATTTTCAGGGAAACAGGGTATGTATGTTATAAAGAAATAAAGGTAGGATAAAAATAAATCAGCAACTAATACTACTATGCTTCATTTGTTATTCTTGTCTAATTATCATCTCTCATACTTCCAGTTCTCTCTCTCTCCCTCTCTCCCTCTCTCCCTCTCCCCCTCCTTCCCTCCTCTCTCTCTCTCTCTCTCTCTCTCACACACACACACACACCATCTAACTTCTAATAACTTATAAAGGCAGGACAAAAATATAGGTTAAGCTTATATGTGGCAAATATTTCTTGTCCCCAAAATCTTGATTTTATCCACATTGTAAGAGAAGAAGAAAAATGTGGATGATAAATAACTGGATGACTTGAATCCAGTAGTTGGTTCCTACCGGTTTGGACCGGTTCATCCAAACTGGTAGTGGTTTGGCAGCCTGGGTCGATGGAACCGGCAGCAAGCGAGGCCTGCCACGCCGCCGAACTGATTCTTCTGGCAGCGCCTATGGCACTGCCATTTTGCTTTTCCCTTCTGCGCATGTGCAGAACAATTTTTATTGCACTGCACATGTGCACAGAGCACGCATCAAGTGTGCATGGGCACGCGGTGTGCCCATGAGCAAACCGGCAGTAGTGCCTGCCAGAACCCACCCTTGCTTGAATCCCAACTTCCTTTCACTGGATTTGAATCAACTCTGGCATCCTCTTTGTGTAGGATCTAAATAATTCACAGTTACAAACTATAACCGTTATTTGGATTATAGGTAGATCTTGAGTTACAACAGTTTAATGACTAAAGTTACCACAGCACTGAAAAAGTGACATATGACCGTTTTTCACCGTTATGACCATTATTGCAGCATCACCCATGGTCGTGTGATCCAAATTCGGACAGTTGCCAAACGGCTCACATTTATGACGGTTGCAGTGTCCCAGAGTCATGTGATCACATTTTGGGACCTTCTGTAACAAGCAAAATCAATGGGGAAACCAGATTCTCTTAGTAGCAACCATGTTATTCACAACCACAGAGTTTCACTTGATAACTGTGGCAAGAAAGATCATAAAATAGGGCAAAACTCACTTAACACATGTCTTCGGCTTAGCAAGATAAATTTTGGGCTCAATTGTGGTCATAAGTCAAGGACTACCTCCTATGGGTCAGTGAAGAATTTACTTCTGGCTCTCTTCAGCTCTCTGCCGAGGTGGCAGAGTGGTTAGAGTGCAGTACTGCAGACTACTTCAGCTGCCTGCAGGCTGCCAGCAATTTGGCAGTTCGAATCCCACCAGGCTCAAGGTTGACTCAGCCTTCCATCCTTCCAAGGTGGGTGAAATGAGGACCCAGATTGTTGGGGGCAATAGGCTAACTCTGTAAGCCGCTTAGAGAGAGCTGTAAAAGCATTGTGAAGCAGTATATAAGCCTAAGTGCTATTGTTATTTCACTGAGCATCACACATTTGTTTTGCAAAGAAGAATATTGGGGTGGACTGGGAGGAAACTTCTCCAATTTTTATTCTGCTGCAGCGATGCTCAAAGTCTAGGAATCTCTACATAATTGGGAAGGACCAATTCCGCAGGTGTATTCCAAAGCTCCTTATCAGCACAGCTGGCACTACAGCACTTGTATACATCATTGCCTCTCTGGCAGGTTAAAGGGCCAGTACAATAACAGCCCCAGAGGGAGATTTATTATGTGACACCATCATAACGATGGAGGTGAGGCAAACATACCGATGGAGCTGTTCTAAGGGAGAGACATTGCTTTCCACCTTCTGTTCGCTGTGCTAAAATGTCAAATCTTAGGAAAACGGATCTGCTTTTGCCCGGCAAATGGGCTGAGAGAAACCTGTGCTTGACCGCTCTTTATTTCCAGCGAGACATTCTCATTTTCAGGACGCTGCCATGCTGACAGCGTATATTTTATGTCCTGCACTACTGTCTCAAGTCACCAACAACTACCTGATTTAAGGTGGTTTATTTGTAGGCAAATGTATTCAAAGGGGAACGTTCTTTTATACATCCCTATTTTTTTATGATTAAGGAAGTTGGGGGGGGGGGTGGTTCAGTTCTTTTTTAATCTTGTCTTTGCAGCTGTTCTCACCCTGCAATGGGGAAATCATGCTCCCTCTCCTATTCCTGGATGCCAAATGCAAAGGCTGGTGCCATGGATATTAAAAACAAAACAAAACCCAAGACAGAATCATTTCAAAGAAAGGAACAAATATTTCTTCAATACCTGTGGAGGCAATGCTTCTCTTCGCCATCAGCAATAAGCCAGAAATCAAGAAATACCCTCATTTTAAAAAGGTGTACAATCTCTGTGGAATGTTCCACAAAGAAATCTGCATATAAAATGCCATTATTACTATGGTTTGTCCAGTGGCGGGGTTCAACATTTTTTACTGCCAGTTCTGTGGGCGTGACTTGGTGGGCATAGCATGGCTTGGTGGGCATGGCTTGGCGGGCTTGGCAGGGGAAGGATACTGCAAAATCCCCATTCCCTCTCCACTCCTGGGGGAAGGATATTGCAATATCTCATTCCCACCGCACTCTGGGGCCATTCCCACCCGATCAGTTGGGATTTGGGAGGCAGAGAATACATAGGGGCGGGGCCAGCCAAAGGTGGCATTTGCCAGTTTCCAGTACCAGTTCTCCAGAACTGGACAGAACCTGCTGAATACCACCTCTGGGTTTGTCACAAGTCAGCCAGATGTTTGGATTGGATTTGGAATTCTGCTCCACCTATTAAGTCCTTCCCAAGGGCCTGGGATAGACAGGTGTGGATGTTTCATGGTTTCAAAGATATCATCACAGGATGTAAGGTGTTTCAACTAAAATTGTCTCTTTTTTTCCAATTGACTGATGGTGATTCAATTAATGTCCATGGTGCTCAAGTGTTGCTCCAGATGTTTTGGGATTGTTGCTTTCTTTTGTCATAGTTATTCTATTATCAGGCCTTTATATTTCATTATCTTTTCCAGTTCTTTCTCTCCTCTTCTTCTATCTCTAGGTACTGGCAGATCCACTATCCAGTCCTTTTTTGTCTTTCCTACTGACCATTGTATTATTGTTGTTGTTATTTTCTCTCCAACCATAACCATCCACAAGACATAAAACATACATCAGAAGACTGCAACACACCCTATATCCCTTAAGTAATTGCATGCAAATCAAAAGATTTTTTAAAAATAAAGCTTGTCCTATGATGACACAAGACACATTTGGTCACAGACACCCACATTCCTGACTTCATTCTTTTAAATCTTTGAAATTTAAATGTAGGAAGGAAAGAGAGGAACCATGTTCTGGTCTGTGTATATTTGTAGGAAGTTAGCACCCACCCCTCTCCTAGAAAAATGAAATATTTTAGGAAATATTAAAAGGGCAGAATATTTCCCCTAAAATATTTCTGTGTTTTTTAATGTTGTACACCGCCCTGAGTCCTTTGGGAGAAGGGCGGCATATAAATCCAATAAAAACAAAACAAAACAAACAAACAAAAGGGAGGCAAAAACTCATTCCCCACACCTCTGTCAATGGGCCGTTAAGACCTGAGCCAATCTATTCTACATAACAAAGATCTACCTCCTTCAGGCAGAGCCATAATAGGAATTGCCCAAAGTCTTTTCATTACATCATCAACCAGCAAGTTTCAACTAAGCTTGGGACTCAGGACAGTCTACAGAATTGCCCTTGCATGGCCCCTTGGGAGTCTGACAACCAATAAAAATACAAGCTCAAATTCAAAAGCCCAGAGAGGGCATAAAACATAGACACTCTCAGCATCTCCTCCCTTTTTGCCCAGAACCTCAAAACCATGTGGTCCTGTCCACCGTTAAAACCATCTTTCCCAACAGCCACCATTGTTTCCACTGTCTTTCTCCCCACTTGGAACTGAATCCAGATGGACCTTTCTTCCAACATATTATTTCAAATCAATGTTGGCTCTCAGCAGCCGCGTGGAGAAGTCCCTGCAGTTTTCTTGGCAAGATTTCAGAAGTGGTTTGATCTTGCCTTTTCTTCCAGTGGTGCACGCATGGGAGGAGGGAGGGAGGGAGGGAGGGAGGGAGGGAGGGAGGGAGGGAGGGAGAGAGAGAGAGAGAGAGAGAGAGAGAGAGAGAGAGAGAGAGAGAGAGAGAGAGAGAGAGAGAGAGAGAGAGAGAGAGAGAGAGAGAGGGAGGGAGGGAGAGAGAGATGGGTCCAAGGCTTGGGTACCTAAGGCAAGACTACAACTCACAGTCTCCCAGTTTCTAGCCTGGATCTGGATCTCATTTACTAAATCTTAATTTGTTGTATGAATAGATAGACCCAGTCAAATGGCTTGAAAAAGATACTCTATCCTTTTTATAAACTATGAACCCAACCTATAATAGTTTATATTATCCAATCAGGGCTTCGGCACAATGTGTGCTTCAGTTCTGGTAGTTGATGATGCCAGTTTCTATGATATTTTTTACAATGATACTTTTAACAATGTGATGGCAGCATCCATCAAAGATGCTATTCCACAGAAGATGGCTGTGAATTATTTGGTAGATTCAGTTGAATGGATAGATGGCATCAAATGAAACTATCTCGAACAAAAATTTTACCACAGTCTCTTTTTTTATTGCAGACAGATCTATCTCATAGCACAATAAGTCATTTGTTCTCTTTTCTTCCCATCTGGCTGAGCCTCCTTTGAAATCACCCAGACAGATATAAGTTATTATGGATACTACATAGTTTTACTTTTTTTTTCTTTTTGCATCTTGCACACTGCCAAGAATTGTGAGATTGCAGTGGGATCAATCTATCTATCTATGCTCTAAGTCAAGGGTGTCAAACTCACACCACAGCAGCATTACCGTGATAGAGCCAAGGTGGTGCAGTGGTTAGAGTGCAGTACTGCAGGCTACTTCAGCTGGCTGTTAGCTGCAGTTCAGCAGTTCAAATCTCACCATCTCAAAGTTGACTCAGACTTCCATCCTTCCAAGGTGGGTAAAATGAGGACCCAGATTGTTGGGGGTAATATACTGACTCTGTAAAACCGCTTAGAGAGGGCTGTAAAAGCACTATGTGGTGGCGCAGTGGTTAGAGTGCAGTACTGCAAGCTACTTCAGCTGGCTGTTAGCTGCAGTTCAGCAGTTCAAATCTCACAGGCTCAAGGTTGACTCAGCCTTCCATCCTTCCGAGGTGGGTAAAATGAGGTGGGTAAAATGAGGACCCAGATTGTTGGGGGCAATAGGCTGACTCTGTAAACCGCTTAGAGAGGTCTGTAAAACACAGTGAAGCGGTATATAAGTCTAAGTGCTATTGCTACTGCTATTTTAGCAACTCAGTTATGGTCTATTTAAACCAAGCACATTAAGTCTCTCTCTCTCTCTCTCTCTCTCTCTCTCTCTCTCTCTCTCTCTCTCTCTCTCTCTCTCTCTCTCTCTCTCTCTCTCTCTCTCTCTCTCTCTCTCTCTCTCTCTCTCTCTCTCTCTCTCTCTCTCCCTCCCTCCCTCCCCCTCCCTCCCTCCCCCTCCCTCCCTCCCTCCCTCTCTCTCCCTTTCTCTCTCAGTATGTGTGTATGTGCACGCACATGTATGCCTGCACGTGTGCGCTCACACACACACACACACACACATGTAAAGAGAGGGAGAGAGAATTAGAGGAACTTGTAAATGGAAATGGATTGCAGTTTATTTACAGTTTAAAAAATCCATCAAAATGGATTGAACAAGACACAGTCCTTCTAACTTAAGCAAAAAAAAGGAAGCCGGGTTTTTAGTACTTCACTCATTGCTTTGCAAGAGCAGCCAACTAAGAGAAGGTAAGAAAAAACAAGTATTTCTGGTGTCCTGACAAAATGCATTAGGCTCCACCATTGCATAAAAAATACACAAGTAGAACATTTCATAGTCAACATCAGGAGTGTTTTACTGGCTTCATCTTCTTCTGAAAACATGCTAAGAAAAATGTGCCATGGTGCCAAGTAGGGATCCAATTGTTTTGGGATTACATTCAAAGCATCTATTACTATTGGCACTACCTTTGCTTTTATTGTTATTATTTTACCATCATCATCTTGTTCTAATGCTAATTTCGCTTAGGACCTCCGCAGATAGACAATGCTTTATGTTGCAACCTGTTGAGACAAAGCTTAAACAGTTGTAAGCACTTGTCTGCCTTCATTTAAAAGAGAAGACAAGGTCCGATTCTTGTTATAAACCAAGAGCTGACACTATATGAACCCCACCAATTATTGATAGACCTCCGGTTCCATCACTCCTAGACTAGCATAGCCAGGGTGAAGGAGGATGGAAATCACGGTCCAAAATTTAGTCCAACATTATGCTAATCTTAATGCTTACGGTTTCATTTTTAGATCCATAGGTGCTATTCTTGTAGCTTAGAGGTAAGCATTTGGGGATCATGAGGTAAATTTTGTTGTATCCTTGAGAAGATTTTGTTTTTGTATCCTTGATTGTGTCCTTGATTGTGTCCTGTAGAGCCACCTTTGAGTATTACCACCTAGAGCAGTGATGGCAAACCTTTTTGTTAAAAATTTGGAAAATGTCTACCTTGACCGCCCTGCCTAAACAAAAGAGAAATAATTCTTTACATATTAATCGACTTAAAAATGCAGTCCAATCATGTATGACTATAAAGTATATAAAAATATAGTGAGAACTATCAATCAATGGAACAGAAGTTGCCTTCAGAAGTAGTGGGAGCTTCATCACTGGAAGCTTTCAAGAAGAGACTGGATTGCCATCTGTCAGAAATGGTGTAGGGTCTCTTGCTTGGGTGGGGGGATTGGACTAGGTGACCTACAAGGCCCCTTCCAACTCTGCTAATCTGTTAATATCTGTTAAAAATGTCAAATAATGAAATACAAGTAAAACAAACTCATTTTCAGAGGGTCTGGAAGCCGTGCAACAGCATGGTAATCTCAGGTGGTTTTCAGAGGCTCAGGAGACTGTGAATGTCCATATCCCATTCTCATGTGGCCTCCACAAAATAGTTGTTATCAGGAGTTAGTGAATGTTGGTGTGTCACCCATGTTGGTGTGTCACCCAAAATGTCATGGCATTTCACTATTGACGTATGTGTCTTAGGTTCTCCACCATTGGTCTAAAGTTTCTTGCCATTATAAATACAAACACAATTGTCTGAGCCAGGGGTGGCAACCCGTGGCTCTGGAGCTGCATGTGGCTCTTTCATCCCTCTGCTGCAGCTCCCTGTTGCCAGTCAGCTCCATAGTTGATCGGGTTAGGGCTAGGGTTAGGGCTTTCAGCTAGGACCTTTGTGGCTCTTTGAGTATTTAAGGTTGCTGACTCCTGGTCTGAGCTATAACTTGGTGTAGAAGGAAGGAAGTTGGTTCAGTCCAACTTTCTTCAGAAACCAAAGGAAAAGAAACACAGCACTCCTCCTTGTGAGCAACACAATTCTTCTACTTGGCATCATTGCCCTCACCCCCTTTCAGAGCAGGTCTCAAAGTAATTCACTCGAAGTGGCTAGCCATGTTGGAAGCTGGAGGTAGAAGAAGCTATGCCCCAATGGCAGACATCAGTTCAATGCCAGTCTCCAAGTTTTTCTGTTTATTGGGCCACAGGCAGGGGGAATAAAAATTCAACTCTGAGTCCTTCAATTACTGTTTTTCATCCATCACAAGCCAAAGAAGCAGTTACAGTATTTCCATATTTTTTTCCCTGGATGCACAACTGTCTGTTATAATAATTACATGGTGAGAATATATCACCCTAGAGTGTGTTAGCCAGGGCTGGACTCCAACAAAAGGTGATTAAAAAGACAGGAATGAGTTTGTCAGTTTGGTGGAGCAGGCATTTTAACAGCAGACTCACCTTTCATTGACTTGAGGAACACATGACTTTCCTTCTCCAAGAGATATTGATAGTTGAACCCTGCTGTGGCCAATTTTCAGTTTTGGCAGCGTGTACAGTTGCTATATCAACACTTTCAGCCAGAGAAGATAAGAAACTAACACACTTTCCCATGGATATACAGGCTAGAAACTGTGTGACCATGAATTCTATCCCTAACTTAGATATGAAAGCCAGCTAGATGATTTTGAGACAGTCACTCTTTCTCAGTCCAACACACTTCACAGGGTTGTTGTTGTTATTGGGAAATCAGGAAGAGGAAAGAGTATTTGGTATGCATGTTTATGTGGGTGCCTCAACTTATGTCTGTAATAAATTAAAACATAATTTCTGGCTCAATTACAGTTGTAGGTTGAGGCTGTTTCCCCCCCCCACCCCCACCCCCATTTTTATCTAGTTTATGGAGTCTTCTCCAGAACATCCAAAGACCCAGAAGAAGCTTCCTGGTTGACAAGAGATCCAAATAAATTTACGGAACTTGTCTCTGTAATAATGGCCTTAAGCTCTATGACATTTTCAGCCTGGAGATGCTTTATGTCCTTCCTGGGAGCTAAGGGGTGCCTGGGGATTGTAGAGATGCGGACAGCAATGTCCTCATGTCACTAGAACATTTGGCTCGAAGTTTGAGCTTTGCTTTGGTTCAGTTTTGAAGATTAAATATGGCAGCTTAGTGGCCAAATGCTTTTTATCCTTACAAGAACTTTGAGGTATTCATGTTTGGAGATTTGGAGAGGTTTTAAAGGGGTGCCTTATATGTCTGAGGGATGTGGTGGCTTAATGGCTAAGATGCTGAGCTTGTCAATCAGAAAGGTCAGCAGTTTGGCAGTTTGAATCCCTAGCGCCACATAGCAGGGTGAGCTCCCATTACTTGTCCCAGCTTCTTCCAACGTAGCAGTTTGAAAGCATGTAAAAATGCAGGTAGAAAAATAGGAACCACCTTTGGTGGGAAAGTAATAGTGTTCTGTGCATCTTTGGCATTTAGTCATGTCAGCCACATGACCACAGAGACGTCTTCAGACAGTGATGGCTCTTTGAATTTGAAACAGAGATGAGCACCACCCCCTAGAGTCCTTTACCTGTATATGTCCAAAGCCTCTAGAATATGCAAGTCATATATTTGGTCCTTTAAAATCCATTAATTCTCCCCAAATAAATAAAAAAGAAAATCAGGGACCATTAGAATAAACAGCTGGCAGAATTGTTTTCAGTTCCATAAATGTTACTTTAGTCTGTTTTCTAATAGCAATAGCACTTAAACTTACATACCACTTCACAGTGCTTCTCAGTCCTCTCTAAGTGCTTCACAGAGTCAGCATATTTTCCCCAACAATCTGGGTCCTCATTTTACTGACCTTGGAAGGATGAGTCAACCTTGAGATGGTGAGAATTGAACTGCTGAACTGCTGGCAGTCAGCAGAATTAGCCTGCAGTTCTGCATTCTAACCACTGTACTACCATGACTCTAATAATAGGCATCTCATCAATAGATAGATAGACATGAGGTGGTATCTCAGCCTTTCCCAACTTGAGCTCTTCTGAGACTGAAACTTCCAATATTTCCAGGAAGTATTGACACTCTTAGTGGTTTTCTTCCATTTTAGCAAATCTTTTTTTTTTTTGTTATCTGGGTATCTGAAATTATTTTATTTGAGACATGTAGAAAGTGATCCCCTGTACATGTTGAGCCACTGGCCTTTTTTTCATACAAGGTACTGGCTTTAGAACTCCAAGGTAAGCCTGTAGTCAAACTTAGGACTTATCAACATTTCCAGTATGCTCTGCCATCATTACCAGCCAGCAACTATTTTGGGGTTAGAAGGAATGGAAATTCTTGCCCTTTCTAAGTGCAAAAGTGACCTCCATATACATTTTCCGGATATCCCTTTCCAGTTACTGTTTTCCTACTTTGCTCAATTCAATTTTGCCTGCAAGTTGTTACTTTTTTTTCTAATACTTTGTACTTTGATTTCTTACTTTGAGAAAGCAGGAATGTCCCTTAAACCCTTAACTGAGGCAATAGTTAAGGTTAGAGAAAGATAGATAGATGATAGATAGACAGATAGACAGATAGACAGATAGACAGATAGACAGATAGACAGACAGACAGACAGACAGATGATAGATGATGATAGATAGATAGATAGATAGATAGATAGATAGATAGATAGATAGATGATAGATAGATAGATAGATAGATAGATAGATAGATAGATAGATAGATAGATAGATAGATAGATAGATAGATAGATAAAAAGACGGATGATGGTAGGTAGGTAGGTAGGTAGGTAGGTAGGTAGGTAGGTAGGTAGGTAGGTAGCTGGCTGGATGGACCGATAGATGGATGGTAGGACAAGGAGGAATGGGAGAGGGAGAGATGTCTCCAGAAAGACATCTGCCCATAGAAAGGAAAGAAAATACCTCTTGCTTTTCTGGATCAAAAATGTGGGAAGGAAGTAGGAGACTGTCCAATGAGAGGCAACCTGCACCCCAGAATACCTTGCAAACTGTTGCCCAAGTGTCTCAAACAGTCTAAAGCAGAGTTTTCTTTAAATCACTTTAAGAATCAAGCCAGACACTGAGCTTGGGGACGACACAGACACAAAAGAGTAAAATACCAATATGCTATACATCTCAGTCTAACTCTCCCTAATGTTTGGGTAATTCCAGCAGACTAAGCATGAATGCACCTGATTAGTTCTGAAGTAAAAGATCATCAGGAAATTTTAGGACTGTAAGGCAACCTGGGAAATTGAAGCAGTGTGCTTTAAAAAAAAAACCCAAATCATTTGCATATTGCTGCCAAGAAAATGGTATTAAAAGGTGTGTGTGTGTGAGAGAGAGACAGAGTCAGAGACAGAGAGAGACAGAGACAGACAGACAGACAGACAGGCTTTATACAATGTTTTGAGCTGGGGAATATTTCAAGCTGGATGCAAATTACCATAGTGAAAATGAGCCAGACGGATTCTACATCATGCCATTGCAGACTGTTAAAAATACCTGTCTTGTGGATAGTGCTAGAAGATGAGGAAACTGGTTCAGTCTGTTCATAAACACAATAAAACTAGCTTTAATGTTTACATACTCAGAGGGATGATCACAGGAAGAATTCAGAAAAGCTAGATGGCTGAATCAACCCTACAATCAACCCATAAGAAATGGTAGCAACTTTTCGTGCATGTGTGGTCACTATCTTTATTCTTCTTTCTTTCCTTCCTTCCTTCCCTCCTTCCTTCCTTCCCTCCCTCCTTCCCTTCTTTCTTTCTTTCTTTCTTTCTTTCTTTCTTTCTTTTTCTTTCAGTCTTTCTTTTCTCAAGCTAAGCAGACCTTTATTCAAGCTGGCTGGTAGATTTCTCAAAACTTTTGTTAGCTTGGCAATCACCCTGAGATACTAAAAAAAATAATAATAATGCTGGATTGAACCTGGCAACTTCAGTGCAAAAATTGTAGATTAGGTTACATTTTGAACCATTAATTCCATTTGGGATAATGTACAGTATAATAATTTGAAACATTAATCAATAAGCAGACAAACAAACAAAATCCACCCAAAGTCACCGGATATGCAACTTGCTTAGCTTTCTTTTGTTCTAATAGGGAGATCTTTACTGCAGCATAGCAAATTGGGGCTGTAGAAATTGTGGCAAAAGTGGGAGTCACTGTTTTCTGCCCTTGTCAGAATGGTCCCAATCCATCCAGAAAGCCTTTAATGACATTTGTTTCCCTTTAATTTTTACAAGCATGACAAGGTGAGGAGTACAAAGACAAGTGTGTCTTGCCTACAGTCAAGCATGGTGGTGGGAATGTCATGGTCTGGGGCTGCATGAGTGCTGCTGGCACTGGGCGACTACAGTTCATTGCGGGGAACCATGAATGTCAACATGGACTGTGACATACTGAAGCAGAGCATGATCTCCTCCTTTTGGAGACTGGGCCCCAGAGCAGTACTCCAACATGATAACAGCCCCAAACACACCTCCAAAATCACTGCCTTCTAAAGAAGTTGAGGGTAAAGGTGATGGACTGGCCAAGCATGTCTCCAGACCTAAACCCCATTGAGCATCTGTGGGACATCCTGAAATGGAAGGTGGAAGTGTGCAAGGTCTCTAACATCCACAAGCTCCGTTATGTTGTCATGGAAGAGTGGAAGAGGACTCCAGTGGCAACCTATGAAGCTCTGGTGAACTCTATGCCCAAGAGAGTTAAGGCAGTGCTGGAAAATAATGGTGACCACACAAAATATTGACACTTCGGGCCCCATTTGGACATTATCACTTAGGGATGTACTCACTTTTGGTGCCAGCAGTTTAGGCATTAACTGTTTAGACATTAGTGTTTAGAACTAATGATGGAACTTTGCACAAAGTTTGCCTACTTGATCCCTAATTCTCACTTGAAAGACTTAGAAATACTTTTGATCTGTTAATGGATTCTTAGCTAACACAACAACAGCACCATTTTTAAAAATTGGAAATGGCATTATCTTCTCAGGACCACCTGAGGAGGAGCAGAGCAGGTGGTGATCAAAGCTGAGGAAGGAGAAATTATCTGGGCAGAGGGTTCATTGACCAATTTGAATCAATCTGACGATGATCATACATCATCAGCATCATGTCCAGGAGATATATTTGAGAGTTTATTATATTTATTCAAAGAAAATCCACTATGCAGGCAGCCATGAGTACACTACCAAGAGACTTGAAAGAACAAGTTAGGAACAAATAGCCAAAGAGAAAATCTAAGATTTGATGGCACATAATAGCAATAGCATCTAGGCTTACATATCACTTCAAAGTGCTTTACAGAACTCTCTAAATGGCTTACAGTCAGAATATGCCCCCGCTCCCCCAACAATCTCTGTCCTCATTTTACCAACCTCAGAAGGATGGAAGGCTGAGTTAACCTTAAGATGGTCAAGATCGAACTCTTGGCAGTGGGCAGAATCAGCCCAGAGTTAGTCTGAAATACTGCATTCTAACTACTACCCCAGCATGGCTCCTCATCAGTCATAACCAATAATAACCAGTATCATGAGAAAAATTGAAAGAGATCCTTCACATGGAATTTTATTTAGTTTTCACACCAAACTATTTAATACTTCTTATTGTTCAAAAGAGTTATTGGTATGATCTACAGAAAAGCAGTGAAGTCATGTTGGATCTCTAAAGAGAAAGAGTACAATCGGGAGTACAGATTGTATTTGTATTTTGCATTTATTTGTATTTATTGTATTTATTGCATTTTGTCAAACATGTACAAGATGGCAGGTATAAATATAAAAATGGACATGCATGAAAGAAATGAATGCAAATAAATGGGGACAGTAAGACAGGGATGGGAGGCATGCTGGTGTGCTTATGCATGCCCCCTTTATGGACCTCATAGGAATGGAGTGAGGTCTACCGTAGACAGTTTAAGGTTGAAGCTATGGGGGTTAGAGGATGTAACAATGGAGTCAGGTAGAATTTTCCAGGCATTGACCATTTTGTTGCTGGAGTCATATTTTCTGCAATCAAGTTTGGAATGGTTTACTTTGAGTTTGTATTGATTGTTTGCCCATGTATTATTGAGGTTGAAGCTGAAGAAGTCATCGACAGGTAAGATGTTGTAACAGACAATTTTGTGTACTGTGCTTAGATCATACCGCAGGCAGCACAGTTCCAGATTCTCCATGCTCAAAATTTTGAGCCTGATGGCACTGGGAATTCTATTGTGAGTAGAGGAGTGGAGTACTCTTCTCGTGAAGTACCTCTGGGCCCGCTCAATCGTATTAATGTCCAATATACAGTGTGGATTCCAGGCAGATGAGCAATATCCAAGAGGTATGACCACATAATGGTTAGAATTTTGGGCTAGGGATAAAGACATCCAAGTTCAAATTTACACCCAGTTATTGAAATGGAATATCTAGGGAAGATGGGGTTGTTAAAAAATATCCATATTTATTTTGTATTTGTTTATTTATCTGCCATCTTTACTATTTTTACAAATAACTCAAGGTGGAAAATGCAGCTAATAGTCCTTCATCCTCTTATTTTCCCCACAACAACCCTATGAGGTGAGTTGGGCTGACAGAGTGTGAGTGGCCCAAGACCACTCAGTTGGCTTTCATGCCTAAAATGGGACTAGAACTCTCAGTCTCCTGGTGATTAGCCCAAGTCACCCAAGCAGTTTTCATGTCTAAGGCAGAACTAGAAGTAACAGTCTCCTGGTTTGTAGGCCAGAATCTTAACCACTAGACATTTCTCAGTCCTTGGAAGGTACGGTACATGAAGAAGAAACTGAAGTCAATCTACATTAATTAACTTACATGAAAGTTGAAGTAGAGAGGAGCTTCGACAGGTTTTCAAGATTCTCTTATAATACCCTAAATGCATTAAAGTACTATTAAAGGATCCAGATGATTCCTCTTCCCCGGCCTTCCCTATCTTGCAGGATTGAGAGACATAAAGGTCAGTGGGATACTTTTCAGACAGTCACAATTTCACAGGTCTTCCATAGAATTATAGAGGAGAGAAAACTGAGCAGCTTCAACTCTGCACATTAGACGTAACTCATGGAGAAAAGATGGGATAAAAATACAACAGATACATACATTCATACCTCAGGGATAATTTAAGAAGCATGATATTCTGACCAAGGCTTCCAGAGACAGTAAAAAGCACATGTTTAGTCTCAAAAATCCTCTTTTTATTTCAATGGCTGTGAATTATGTTTATTCATAATTTATAATTTATTCATAATTTATTCAGCCCGTAATGAGTCACAAATAGTTTGTAAAGAGTCTGACAGAAGTCTGCCAAAGTCTTTCGGGATAAGACTGATAAGCATCCACCTTAATCTCCCTTGACACACTGCCAAAGACCTAATTGACAATTAGCTTTGCAAGGCCACATGGAGCACAGAGTCAAAACGGAGCTTCAGACTTTAAACCGAGCAGAACGAAGAAAATTGCTACCTGCAAAGGCTCAGGTGCCTTTGTTCTTCCTTTATGTCTTATGGGAGGGGGGCAATCATCTCCAAGCCTTACTCCCGAGTTGCCCCTTTTGTCTTAACTGTTCTTGCCTTTTGGCAGTTCTGCACATGCACACAATGAGAATAGGATCCCCCTGTTCCTCTGCCTCGCTGATGTCAAACTCTGCAGGCTCCGGAGGTGGCACATAACTCCCAGATGGCCCTGGCCCCCTCTCTGCCTCCAACGCAGAGCCCTCGTGCATGCCTTCCCCAGACTCCAGGACTCGCTCATGTTCTTCCCCAGACTCAAGGACTGGCCCATGTTCCTCTCCAACCTCCTCACTGTCCAACTCTGCTGCCAGCTTTGCAGGACACTGGAGGACCACAACACAAGACTTTTATTGTCTCTTATTTGAGAAAGGATCCCTATGCATTTCTCATCACTGTATCAAAGGTTGTTCCACTTCTCCTGATTTGATGATGATGATGATGATTATATAGAAAAAATGTCAAATCACAGCTTCCAGTTCATTACCTGGTGTTGGCCGTCATATGCATCAAGTTCTTCCCAAGCACCTAGGATGTCATAATGTGTCAGTGTAGTATATGTGTGGATCCAAGCATTGTGGCCTTTTATAATTGCCAGATGGGGATTTTGTCAAAGTGCAAATTTTCTAAGTGTCATCCAAGATTTGTTGGTTGGGCACCCAGTGGGACCACTCACTGGATATTCCACATGAGAACACAATGGTTAGATTTTGTCTTGTAACATCATGACACACCATTTGTCATTTTGACAATGCCTCTGGTTGCTGCAGGCTTTCATGCCATTCATCCATTTTTAGCCAAGTAATTGTCAGACATAAAGAATCAGGCTCACACATTAAGTTCCAGTTAAGATGATTTATTAGCCCATGCCTATACACTCAAGAATCTAGTCAACTTAGGAAGGGCACTAAATTGGTGCTTGATAAGAATCAACAGAATTTAAGGGGGAGCTGAACTTGGATCACTTGTGGGCCATAATACTCACAACTAAATACTCACTTGACACCACCCCCAGGTTGTGCTTCTTCTTTTTCTACAGTCATGTCATTCAGTTTGGAGCAGGACATCTATAGAATTTTTGAACTCCCCCCCACGGACGTTCCAGGAATCCTAAGTACATAATTCATTGAATAAATCTCCAGACCATTTCAAGTATACTATAGCAGAGGTGGTATTCAGTAGATTCTGGAAAACCGGTAGCGGAAAATTTGAGTAGTTTGGAGAACCAGTAAATATCACTCTGACTGGCCATCTATTCCATCTATTCTCTGCCTCCCAAATCCCAGCTGACCAAGAGGAAATGGGGATTTTGCAGTAACCTTCCCCTGGAGTGGGGATACAGCATCCTTCCCCTGCCACACCCACCAATACACACCCACCAAGATGCCACACCCACCAAGACACACCCACAGATCTGGTAGTAAACCTTTTTGAATCCCAGCACTGTACTATAGTTAGCAAAATACATATATATCTTTAAACAACTGGGATCTTCTTCAGGGAAAGGAAGCAGCCAGAGTTTGCACTGTGATATTGCAATGCATGTTTTGCCTTTTTTTAAAAAAATAATCATAGGTTATAAACCATAAATTAACCAGGACAGGCTGGTTGGCAGCCTGAGGCTCCCTGGATGCTCTTTCAACTCACTTGGCTTATTTTCTTCCTCTTTTCTCTCCTCACCCCAAACAACTGGGCACACTTCCAAATAGTTCCCTATAAAATTTATGTTCTAGTCCCAGATGCATTCCTTGAAAGAAAGGTTTGGCTTGAGGCTGGCATTTTATTTTACAGCTTTCTATTCTCACTTGTTTTAAATTAAAGGAATATTTTTTTAAAACTAAAATTAGATGGGGCATAGAAACAGGTAAGCACGATGTTGGCGATTGAAGCACTATAAGGTTCTTGGAGGTGTCTGATGTTCACAATAATACCACAGACTGGAAAATATTTAAAGCATTAGAAAAAACACACGTAAATACCTCAAGAACAATGACAAAAGTAAGAGGATTACAGGTAGGGGGCAGGGATTACTGGAGGAAAACAGAAGGATATGCTGGCATATAACTTTGAGGAGCAGGAGGAAGACAAGGATCAGATAATAGAAATCTGAGCCTAGGGCAGAAACTTAATTTGAGTAAGCATCTCAGACATGGGCCTTCCTAGTTCTCATAAGATAAAGAGAGGGTGGAGGGAAGCCAATTCACACTTGCAAAATTCTGTTGTTGCAATATTATAATAAAATGATAATAACACTTGTTACTTGAGTGTCCTAGTTTGGCCTACCTTAAAGAGTTGGCAGCAGAGGAGGTCCTAAAGAATGTAATGACCATTGCTGCAGGGCAGTTGAAACCCTGCCTATTTGTTCAAGTGTGTGATATTAGTACATTTACAAAGCGGGGTATGGCTTTAACCAGGGGTGGGTTTCGGCAGAGACTACTGCCGGTTTGCTCAGGGATTTGCTGTGCAGCGCACACATGTGCAGTACAACTAAAATTGTTCTGTGCATGTGCAGAAGCAAAAAACAAGATGACGCCACCTAACCAGCTCAGGAGTGTGACAGGCCTGGATCGTTGCCGGTTCCAGCGACCCAGGCCACCAAGCTACTACAGGTAGGAACCTACCACTGGCTTCAACCATCTACTATGGCTTCTATCTTGGGTTTTTAACCACTGTCAAAGGACACTGCTGGAAGAGAGCATACCATATTGAGGGTCTTTTCATGACAACAATACAAAAGAAGTTTCTCCTTGTCTTTTAGAATTTTTCTATTTTTTTTTCAGTCTAGCCTACACTACTGGTATTTTCTGCTACTCTTACACCTAAGTACTGATTAGATCTGACACTGTTTAGCTTTTTGAGAATATCCAAGATAGGACGTGCTTCTACCTAAATAGAAATCTATGGGTGTCTAAATTCCCATCATTATAATAAGACCAGGGGTGAAATTCAGCAAGTTCTGACAGGTTCTGGAGAACCAGTAGTGGAAATTTTGAATAGTTTGGAGAACTGGCAAATACCATCTCTGACTGGCCCCAGAGTAGGGTGGGAATGAAGATTTTGCAATAGCCTCCCCCCAGGATTAGGGTGGGAATGGAGATTTTGCAATATCATTCCCCCAGCAAGGGGGTGATAGAAATTTTGCAATATCTTTCCCCTACCATGCCCACCAAGCCACGCTCACAGAACTGGTAGTAAAAAAAAATTGAATTTCACCACTGATATAGACTATTAGATGGAAGCAAGAAGATATTGAAATCTCTAACACTTTCCTAATGTCTAATAATTACCTAGAATTTTGCATGCAATTGTACAGCCCCAACACAAGAATTATGCTCACAAAACACATGAGATCTAAGAGAGTACCGTTCTTATGTTTATATACTCTATTTGAATAAAGAAGCCATATTATGACTTTTTAGGATTGCCTGCTTTGTGCAACAGGAAGCGACTGATTTCCCACAATACTTGAACTATAGATAACACAGCTCATGGTATCTATGGATTGCATATCCTGCCAACTCAGCAAGTGTTACAGCAGGGGTGTCAAACTTGATTTCATTGATGGCTGCATCAGAGTTCTGTTTGGCCTTGGGGAGGCAGAGGGCATGGCTGGGGGCATGGCCAGCTTGACATCATTCATGTCGGGGGTACCTGTGGTGGCCAGAGCCCTCTGCCAGCAAAAATAGGCTCCTGAGCTCCATTTTTGGCTGTGACGGCCTCAGGCAACCTTCTGCCAGTGAAAATGGTGCTCACGGGTTCCACATGCAGCCCTCCCGAGCTGTGTTTTTGCTGGCAGAAGCACCATGGGCTGGTCCTTCATGATTTCCAGGGTGGCCCTGTGGGCCATGTCTAAACACCCCACAGGCCAGATCTGGGCCCCGGACCTTGAGTTTGACACCCCTGCATTACAGGTTATGCAACACCATTCATAAGATCTTCCTAGTTTCATCAGAAAGGTAAGAGCATAATTGCAGCTTCACACTGCAAGTTGTGCTACTTTGGGTCAGGCATGAAGAGTCACGTCATGCATATATATTGCATTGTAGTGCTGCTTTATCAGCTGATATTTTTACCTATGGCACTTAAAATATAAGCAGCTATGAAAAAGAGAGCCTCACATTTAGTTTGCTGATATAAAACATGTTGTTAATTAATACAGCTTCCTTTTTAAATCTCTTAATAGTTTTTTGAGCGAGCATAGATAGTATAGATAGAACAAAGTAATCTAACAGTCTAAAAGGTGCTTGAAGGTTTTTGTGAAGCAGTCGCACAAGGACATATTTTACCACTGAGATTTACTGGGATCATAAGAACTGCTGCAGTGCAATCAAAATCCCACCTCTTTTGGATGTGTGTTCATGTTGTGTGCGCACACACAGAGTCAAGACTTTGATCATATTGCTAGGACTATCATCTTGACTTTTTAAATTCCTACTTTGGATCCTGTTGATAGACTTATCTTATTTTGTCCTTAACAAGCTGGATTAAGAAGTCAAGGATATACCAGAAGGAAGTAGGCAATGATGTTAAATCTGTTGTCATGCCGAGCAAGTCCCAGCAGGCATATCTTTGGTTTGTTTAGCCACTTCCATTGATGCAAATAGCCATGGTTGAATGGTCAATGCTCTGCCACCCTGCTCATTTGCATTAGCTCCAAACTGTAACCCCTCTGCTCCAATGTGATGTCTGAATCCAGCTACAGGGTATTTCTAAAAATTAGATTACATATTAGGCAATCACTTTTAATGTGAGAGACAGAAAGTAAGAAAACACTATTTGAAGATGAGCAAAATTCAGCCGCTCAGAATTTTAGTGGTGTTATCAAGACCAATTAACACCAATTTTAGTGGTGTTATTAAGGTGTTATCCTTTTCTTAGAAAACTTATATGTAAACACGAATTATTCATTATTGTCCATTGAATTTATATGTTGCCCATCTCAACCATAAGGTGAGTCTGGTGATTTACAAATGAATGAATGAAAAACTAGGAAGGGAAATTCAAGTGCAATCCCGATAAAGACATGGCTCCTGAAATGAGAGAAAGCATTCCTTCCTTTTAATCTTTAATTAAAAAATGAATACTGTATTTCAAACAAATGTTTAGGTCCTTCCTAGGACTTTATCCCATTAGTTTCTGTGAAGCTTTATAGAAAATTCAGGATCGCTATCCTGTTTCTCTTATTTTAGATCTCTCCAAATTGGACCAAACTAAGACTTCAATACCTGAAGCCATTTAAAAATAAATTGTGGTCTCCTTCTTGTGCATGAAAAAAAGCCAGTTGAACTGGCATTTATTTTTTAACATTGGTTTCGGGGTAGACTCTCAGTCATCCCTGAATATAGCAAAGGCTAGGAAGTATAGAGACATAATTTTCTATTACTTCATAGCTTCTGCTGCCAGAATCAATTGTTTTTTCACTTTGTTCAAAACTAGGACTGTCCCTAATTCGAACTCAGCTTCAGAATATCATCTCAGATTCAAGAAGATCAATGCAGGTGTTATGTGGACCCACTGACCCTCACATTTGTAGGCTAAGAATATTTGTAGAGGTTTGGGGTTCCCCCCTTTTTTCCCCTAATCTTTATAGAAACACTTTTGGTTTCCCATTAAATTACCTGGCTGTTGTGTGAAAACAAAATCCCACTGTGTTTCAAAATTCTATTTTATCTCAAATTAGGTGACACCTCTTTGTTCAAGGTCCAGTGGTAAGTTTCTACCGGTTTGGCCTGGTTTGGCCAAACTGTAGTGGTTTGGTGGCCTGGGTTGTTGTAAACCGGCAGCGACCGAGGCCTGCTACACCCCCAAACCAGTTCTCTAGTGAACTGGCAATAGTGCCTGCGAGAACCGACCCCTGGTCCAGGGTGATATCAAGAGCTTTAACATGAGGAGGAGGAGGAGGAGGAGGGAGGAGGAGAATGAAGAGGAGGAGGAGGAGGAGGAGTTGGAGGAGGAGGAGGAAGAGGAAGAGGAGGAGGAGGAGGAGGAGGAGGAGGAGGAGAAGAAGAAGAAGAAGAAGAAGAAGAAGAAGAAGAAGAAGAAGAAGAAGAAGAAGAAGAAGAAGTAGTAGTAGTAGTAGTAGTAGTAGTAGTAGTAGTAGTAGTTTCACTTTCAAAGTGTAGAAAGATGCAAAGGAAAAATACTCAGAAGCCACTACAAAAAGAGCAGAGTAGAAGCATTCCATTCCAAGCCTTCTTGGATAAGTGGGTTAGTTTTCCTGCTGAATTAGTTTACTGATCTGGTCTACAGACTAGCGGTGATTCAAAGCAAAACAAATGTGATTCAGTGTTCCAATATTTAAGGGGCTGCCACAAAGAAGAGGGGGGCAACCTATTTTCCAAAGCAACAGAGGGCAAGACAAGAAACAATGGATGGAAACTGATCAAGGAGAGAAGCAGCCTAGAACTAAGGAGAAATTTCCTAACAGTGAGAACAATTAACCAGTGACACGGCTTGTCTTCAGAGGTTGTGGGTGCTTCATCACTCGAGGCCTTTAAGAAGAGACTGGACAGTCACACATCTTTAATGGTATAGGGTCTCATGTTTGAGCAGGGGGTTGGAATAGAAGACCTCCAAGGCCCCGTCCAACTCTTGTTATTCTGTTAAACAAAGCTGTAGATGTATATTGCTTTTTGCTTTTGAGATTATTATCAATTCTACTTGAATCACATTCAAATATAATCCAATTATAATCTGGTCCAGATACCTTTCTTTTCCTGGCTTACTCTTTTTAATTGCTTCTGAAACTTTTATTATAGAATAAACATGTTACAACCTTTACAAATTACAATAAATTCTTTTTTGCATGAAGCAAAAATGCCAAGAGACTTGGAAAGGGACAATGTAACATTAATACCTAAAGAAGGAAAGATTTTACTTTAGCAAGAAATTACAAACCAATGTCATTATTAAATAATGACTACAAGTTGTTTACAATGATTTTAGCTGAAAGTCTGAAAATAATTTTGTGAGAATTTATTCATGAGGATCGATGTGGGTTTTTATCTAAAAGACAGCTGAAAGATAATTTTAGAACTATGTTGGATGTTTTGGAATATTTGGAATAACATAATGAAAAACAAGCAGCATTGATTTTTCTACATTCAGAGAAGCTTTTAACAATTTCAGCCAGACTTTCTTCTTTAAGAGTTTGGAAGATGTGAATTTTGGAGGGAATATAAAATGAGTAGAATCAATTTATACTTCGTAGATGGCACAAATAATTATTAATGAAGATTTCACCAAACCATATGGGGTGCAAAAAGGAACAAGACAAAGCTGCCCACTATCTCCTTTTTTCTGTTGGTAAGTGATTTGTTAAGTGATTTTTGCCCCGTTTCACAACTTTTCTTGCCACATTTGTTAAGTGAGTCCCTGTAGTTGTTAAGTGAATCTGGCTTCCCCATTGATTTTGCTTGTCAGAAGTTTGCAAAAAAGGATCACATGACCCCAAGACATTGAAACCATCATAGATCTGACTCAGTCGCCCAACAGCTGAATTGAGCATGTGACCACAGGGCGTGCTGCAATGGTCATAAGTGTAAAAAAAGGGTCATAAGTCACTTTTTCCCCAGTGCCATTGCAAATTCAAATGGCCACTAAATGAACTGTTGTAAAACAAGGACCACCTTTATTGAATAGAGAAATAAGACAAGATGAGAAGTTTGTGCGACTTTCTTAGAAAGTCAAAGAAGTTAAGAGTTGTTGTTTTTTTTTCAGACAACTGGTTTTTGGTTTTAATAGACCCCTTACAGGAAGGTGAACTTTTAATGACTAAATTAAAAGAATTTGGGGCATATGTAGATTGCAAGATTAATAAACAGAAGATAAAAGATGTTAACAAAAATATGAAAATACAAGATCAAGCAAAAATGATAAATAAAAGGCTTTAAGACTGAGAAAAATATAAAGTATTTAAATAAACCATGACAAATATGAATAGTATGTTATTTCAAAACAATTCTGTTTAGGCAACAAGGAGTAAAAAGATATTTCAAGATGGAACAAATTACAATTATTACTGTTGAGCAGGATTTCTGTGATAAAGATTAATGTTTCCCCTAAAATGTTATTTTTGTTTTAGACAATACCTGTTTTGACAACTGATGTACCATTTAAATAATGGTGGAAGCATCTATTTAAATTTATAGGGTGGGGAAAAACACAAGTTAAATATAAGCTACTACAAGATGCAAAGGAAATAAGAGGATTGGGGCTACTGGATTTAAAATTATATTTTTTCTGCCTCTGTTTAGTTTGGATGAAGGAATGGGCATTATTAAGAAATAGATCGATCAGAATAGAGCTGGAAGGTAACTTGGAAGCCTTCTAGTCCAACTGCATAAGCAGGAGACCCAATGATGGCTAACCTTTTTGTCGTTGTGTGCTGTAAGGGTTGCATGCTGAAAGTTACCATAATATAATGCATGTGCAACACTCCCCATGCTCCCCCCACATGCATGTGTGACACACACACTCATACACTCTTTTTGACCTAGTAGGCTATCCTGCAGCCTCCTGGCAGCAAAAATGGGCCACGCGGGGCATGCCATAGGTTCGCCATCGCGGCCCTATACCATTTCAGACATGTGACTGTCCAGCCTCTTCTTAAAAACCTCCAGTGATGAAGCACCTACAACTTCTGATGGCAAGTTGTTCCACTGGTTAATTGTCCTGATGGGACAATTATTAGATGATTGGGGATAGAAGGACATAATGCCTTCAGGAGTTATGGGTGCTCCATCACTGGAGTTTTTTTTCTTTTTTTTCAATTTTTCAATTTTATTAACAAACATGTAAAATAGACACACACAAAACTTAGACGTACAACACATTTACACAATGCAATACAAACAGGAGCTTCCTGTTCTTTCTAATAGCAGTTATCAATCGATAGCGCTCATCTTATATTATTTCCCATTCAATTGTATTTCATTTGAGTTTCACCATTCTTAACTCTCTTATTTTACTCATAACTATTATTTTTGAGTTTTGTTATATTCCTTCATCGATTCTTGTTTCTTTCCTCCATCCACCTATACCATTTATCCCACATCTGTTAGAATTCTGATTCTTCTTTTCCCTGAATTTCTTTAGTTAGTTTGTCCATTTCAGCACAATCCATAACCTTTCTTATTATTTCATCTTCGCTTGGAGTTAGTTTGTTTTTCCATTTCTGGCCAAAGGCAATCCTTGCCGCCGCAATTATATGTAGTATTAAATACTGGATTTATTTTTTGTATTTCGCAGACATTATTCCTAATAAAAAAAATTCGGGTTTCCATTCTATTTTAAGCCCCGTTATTGCCCCCAGCCAAATTTTTAGCCTCCTCACAGGTCCACCATAAATGGTAATATGTTCCGTGTATCGATTTGCATTTCCAACATTTTGGGGAGATATTTGTTGAGATTTTAGCTAACCTCATCACTGGAGGTTTTTAAAAAGAGACTGGACAACCACTTGTCTGAAATGGTATAGGGTCTCCTGTTTGAGGAGGAGGTTGGACTAGAAGATCTCCAAGGTCCCTTTCATCTCTCTTCTGAATTGAATCTGATTTGGTTGGCATTGATATTTATTGTTAGATCTGGGCAACGAGAGGACAGACTGCGGACACGACATGACTTATCAGCTCTTTATTAATAGTAGTAGTGATCCAGCTTGCTCTGTGGTCGGAGGGTTCCCCTTTTATAGGGATCGGGTATGTCCCTCGACCAATCAGAACGATACCTGTTTCCCGCTGTAGCAGCGGACCAGAGAGGAGACTTACCTTGATATATGCTAATATCTAACACCCCTCCCCTCCTAGACGGAACGTTGCGGTAGGTAACATAGTCTTTTAGGTATGTGGGGGGTTGCCTTACTCGGGAGGAGCGTCGTAGTTCTGGTTGGTCAGAAGTGGTTGCAGGATCGGATGCTTTTCCTGTTCCACGTTCTGAAGGTTTCGTGCCCTCGTTGCTGGGGCGTTCCGGAGTCTGCTCGGTTGCGTTGTCTGGGGGTTGCTCTGCTTCGTGCGTGCTTTCTTGTTCCGAGCTGGGTCCGCAGGTGTCGTGGCTCTCTATGATGGGGCTCTTGCGTGGCTGACTTTCTGTTGGCAGGAAAGTCTCGTCTTCGTTTCGAAGGTCTGAGTGAGCTAGGCGACCCCGAAGTTGATCGATGTGCCTTTTCCAGTTCCGCCCATCTTCCAGCTCCAGCAGATACGATCGTGGACCCGTGATGCCAATGATCTTTGCCGGCATCGACAATGTTCCCCCTGCATAGTTGTGGGCGTATACTGAATCCCCTATGCTAAAAGACTGAATTTTACTTGTGGAGTCCGGGGGAGCTGTGGCAGAGTAATTTGGGTGAAGACGGTCCAGGTGAGACCGTAAACGGCGGTCCATGAGTAGTTCAGCGGGGCTCCTACCCGTCGTTGCACTTGGGGTGATATGCTGAATTAAAAGGTAATGATCAATGCGTGTTTGCCAATCACCTGGACCCATCCTAACGAGGGCCTCTTTTGCGAATCGCACCATTCTCTCCGCCTGTCCATTTGATGCCGGATGGAATGGCGCGACGACGGCGTGCCGAATTCCCTGACCTGCTAGATATGTCTCAAATTGCATGGCCGTGAACTGGGGCCCGTTATCGGAGACCAGGAGGTCGGGCAGGCCATGGGTGGCGAAAAGTCGCCGTAGAACCTTAATGACTGCCTCTGCCGTGGTTGAAGTCATTAGGACTACTTCTAGCCATTTTGAGTATGCATCCACAACTATAAGGAAAGTCTGACCTTGGAATGGCCCTGCGAAGTCGATGTGTATTCTTGACCAGGGTGCTTTAGGTTTCTCCCATTCTGTGGCGGGCGCTTCCGGGGGTGCTGGTCTCGATTCCTGGCATGGGTCGCAAGTGGCCACCCACTCCTCTATTTCTTTGTCCATGTTTGGCCACCAAACGTAACTTCTTGCTAACGCCTTCATCCTAACAATCCCCGGATGACCCACATGTAAAGCATCTAATACATTCCTACGTAAAGCATACGGAATAACAACTCGATCCCCCCACAATAAGCACCCTTGTAGCACTGAGAGTTCGTCCCATTTTGACCAAAACACTTTGAATTCCGGGCCCACGTTTCCCTTCGGCCACCCCCTCCAAACCCAAGTTTGAACTTGCTTTATTAAATTGTCTTTAGAGGAGAACCTTGCAACGTCGTATGAAGAAACCAGTCCAGAGTCCAAACAGTCAATGAGCAATACCGGTACTTCTGGAGTGGGGTCTGGCAGAATGTCCGGTAATGGGCAACGGCTGAGTGCGTCTGCGTGTCCGAGAGTGGAGCCCGGTCGATGAATCAATTTGTATGAGTACGCAGCCAGGAAAACAGTCCACCTGGTCATGCGTGGAGAAAGGGAGACTGGAGAAGGGCGGTTTCCCGCCAAAAGTCCCAACAGCGGTTTGTGATCCGTAATCAGTTCAAAATCGCGGCCGTAGAGGTATTCGTGGAAGCGTTTTACTCCAGCTACAGCAGCTAGCGCTTCCCTGTCCATTTGGCTGTAATTCCTTTCGGCCGATGAAAGAGTCCTGGAGTAGAAGGCGATGGGTGCTTCTTTTCGGTCGGGCATCCTGTGGCTGAGGACTGCTCCAACTCCGAAGGGTGATGCGTCGCAGGTCAAAACCAGCGGTAGGGTCTGGCTGTATTGGACAAGCAGTGAGTCAGTGGTGAGCAGGCGCTTTACTCCGGCGAAAGCTGCAGCTTCGGATCGTCCCCATTTCCATGGTGCGTTCCTCTGGAGTAGACGGTGCAGTGGCTCAGCAACGGTCGCCTTCTGCCTCAGAAAAACGCTGTAGAAGTTAAGTAGTCCGAGGAAGGCCTGCAACTCGGTCTGATTTCGTGGTGTGGGGGCGTCCTGGATCGCCTTAATTTTCTTTGAAGTGGGGTGTATTCCCTGACCATCGATTCTATAACCCAGGAATTCTACGCTAGGCACGTTAATTTGGCATTTTTCCTTTTTGAGGCGGAGACCCTTTTCTCTGATTCTGGCCAAAACAGTTCTGACTCTTTTATTTAATTGCTCCTCATTTGCAGCGGACACCAAGATGTCGTCAAAATAGGGGACGACTCCCGGTATCCCTTGCAAAAGTCGTTCCATGACGCTCTGGAACAATCCTGGGGCAATGCTCACGCCGAATTGTAGCCGGTTGCATTTGAATGCTCCTCTATGCGTCACTATAGTTTGGGCCTCCGCTGTGGCGCTATCCACTGGCAGTTGCTGGTAAGCTTGTGCCATGTCTAATTTAGCAAATACCTTTCCTGGCCCCAACGAGTGCAATAAGTGCTGTACTACAGGCACAGGATATGCGCTCTGTTGTAGCGCGACATTAATTGTGCATTTATAGTCCACGCAGATGCGGACTGATCCGTCTGGTTTGACTGGGGTCACGATGGGTGTTTCCCAGCGCGCGTGGTCCACCGGCTCAAGGATCCCTTGTTCCACTACCTTATCTATTTCCTTATCTATTTTTGGGCGGAGTGCAAAAGGCACTCGTCTCGGTTTAAGTCGGATTGGCGCCACTTTGGGGTCTAAATCGAATGATATTGGTTTACCCACATACTTACCAAGACCGGGGCTGAATACATCCTCGAACTCCTTAAAAATCTGTTCAGCGCTGCTGTTTCTCACGGCGTTGATTCCGGTAACTTCTAACCCCAGGGCTTCAAACCAATCAAGCCCCAGAAGGTTCTGTAATGGCGCGCTGGCGATGGTCACGGGCAGCTGGGCTACGATGTCCTTGAAACGGATTTGGAATGTGCCTTGGCCCACGATGGGGACTTGGTTCCCCTGGTAGTCTCGTAGCAGGACGTCTGGAGCACGTAGTTGGCTCTTTCTGAGGCTAGGGATAGCCTGTTTCATGGATGCCCATGAAATGATCGTCAGGGTCGATCCTGTGTCAACTTCTAGCTCGCAAGGTGAGCCCTCCAAGAGGACTGTGACTCTCAGCCTTTTGGGCCGCTTGGGACGGACCTGATGTATCGTAGTGAGATACGTTCGCAACTCCTCTCTCTGGGTCAACTCTATCTCACCGTCTATATCCTGGAAATACTCTCATTGAGCGTCTTGATAGAACGCTCTTTCAGCTCTTTGTGTGTATTCTCTCTGGGGATACGCTCGCTCAGCTTGGGTTGGGCTTCTGTTGGCGGTACATGGGTGGCTGCCATGAGGCAGGGACTCCGCTCCGGCACACTCGTGCGATGTGCCCAAGTTTGTTGCAGTGCGAACAAACAACGTTCCTGAACCTACAAGTAGACCTGGGGTGATTCCCTCCGCAACTTGCGCAGGGCGGCAAACGGGATCCGGGTCTCCCCCCAGGCCTCAAGTGACTGCTCTGCATCATGTGACTGTCCTCGAACTCGGGATTCTCGTAGTCGGGGCTTGTGTCCTCGTAGTGTACTCTGGTTTGTCTTGGTGCTGGCTGGTTTACGTTGACCCCTCGTTGTATGGTCACCGATGATTTCTCCGCTGACTCTGACGCTCTTGCTTCGTTTAGCGCTATCTGTAGGGTTAAATTCGGGTTTGCCAACAGCTTCTTTTGTAGTGAAATGTCTCTTAACCCACAGATGAGCTGCGCTAAGATGTGCTCATCCAGATCCCTGAACTCGCAGTGAGTTGCTGCCTTTCGTAGGGCTGCAACATATTGATTTATGGATTCTCCCGCCTTCTGGTTCCTCGTGTTGAATTCCTTGCGGCAGACATGGCGGGAAGGTTTTGGCGCGTAATGAGTTTGCAGGGCCTGTTGCAACGCCGTCCACGATACTGCCTGTATTGGAGTAGGTGCAGTGAGGTCTCTGGCCGTATTGAAGACTTCCTTTCCGCAGTAGCCGAGGAAGATGTTTTTCTTCCTCGCGTCGGTGATCCCCGTGTATTCGTTCGCTTCGAGGAAACACTCGAAACGAATCATGAAGGCTTCCCATTCGTCGTTTGCTGGGTCGAAAGGAGCGGGGGGAGCGTGCATCGCCATCTTCTCTGTTTGAATTTGCCGCGCTGCGGTGACCTGAGATGGCTGCCGGAATTTCTGCCGAATTCCTGGGCTGGATCAAATCCGGAGATTCTGGAGGTAGCGTTCTTCGTCCTATCTGCCTCTCGATCCCACCCTCGTCGCCAATGTTAGATCTGGGCAACGAGAGGACAGACTGCGGACACGACGTGACTTATCAGCTCTTTATTAATAGTAGTAGTGATCCAGCTTGCTCTGTGGTCGGAGGGTTCCCCTTTTATAGGGATCGGGTACGCCCCTCGACCAATCAGAACGATACCTGTTTCCCGCTGTAGCAGCGGACCAGAGAGGAGACTTGCCTTGATATATGCTAATATCTAACATTTATGGTATGTCAAAGCTAAGGGAAATGGTTTAAAAACCATTATATCAGGCATTATATCAGATAGGCTCATCTCTGTATGGAGCAAATGCAAATTTAGATTTTGCCTGAAAACGCCTTTGCAACTTTCAGTGCAAGTGGCATTTTATAGATGAGAAATGAGAAGTAAACATAATGGCTAACTTGCCGTGATGCATTACAATTCTCTCAAAGAGATTGTAAAATAAATTGAAGAGGAGATTTTACAGTGAAAAGATATATTGTCAATGGATTCCTTATGTACAATTAACGGTGAGATCTAAAGTGAATAAATGGTTTTAGGATGTAAGACTGAGTTTGAAATAGAATTAAGTGCTAATGATGAACATCTTATTGCTAAAATGTGTGAACTTTTGTTTAAATATAAGACAGAAGAAGAACAAGGGAAATAATGTGTGATGAATTAGGCTAAAAACTTTGGTTACATTATATAAGTGGAACAATGGAAAAATATGTGATTGAAACAATTGAAATTTATGTTCTGTTCTAACCTTAAAGATAATTTTTATACAATGATGTATTATTGGTATTTCTCACCAGTGAAATAGTGTAGAATGTATAAAGCTGTTTTGAATTTTTTTCTGGGAATATGAACAACATGAAAGGACATTTTATTAAGTTTGTAAAAAACTTTTTAAAAATGGATACAAATATATACATTAATTTAGAAGATTGTAAAGATTAATGTGCAATCAAAACCAGACACTTTTCTTAGGGAACTAATGGACAGGCAACCAGACACAAAGTCATGGCACTTTGTTTTTTATCTTTGACAACTGCAGTGAGATTTTTATATGCTCAAAAAGTGGAAAGATTTGAACATACCCACAATGTTGAAGATGATGGAGCTGGTTAAATCATGGCTAAATCAGCTTTGTAGAAAAGACAATACCTATATTTTTTTGCATAAAACAGAAACAAATGCACTTATTTCTTGTAGTTTTGATTATTTTATAAAAATGAGAACAGAAAATGTTATTTCTTTTATAATAAGAGTTAATTTTGTATTCATATATGCTGCAGAAAAAACCAGAGGCTTCTTCTTTCTAATTCTTTTTATTCTTTCCCACTGCATTTTTGTTTGGTTTGGTGGTTTTTATCAATTTCTGTTAGCTTTTATGATCTCTTTAAAAAAAGTCCTTAAATTAATTTTTAAAATATGTTAGGATTATGCACTTAGAATAGAATAACAGAGTTGGAAGGGGCCTTGAAGGTCTTCTAGTCCAATCCCCTGCCTAGGCAGGAAACCCTATACCGTTTCAGACCAATGGCTATCCAACATCTTCTTAAAGACTTCCAGTGTTGGGGCATTTACAACTTCTGGAGGCATGTTGTTCCACGGATTAATTGTTCTAACTGCCAGGAAATTTCTCCTTAGTTCTAAGTTGCTTCTCTCCTTGACTAGTTTCTACCCATTGGTTCCTGCCCTTGACTCCCTCTTCTTTGTGATCCTGAGATCACAAATATGCTTGCCATAAACAAATAAGCACAGGAACATCAAATTACAGTCAACTTCAGATTTTGGAGAGGCAGTCAGATTTGTTTGTTTGTTTTTTATTTTTTGTTTTACTTATTTATTTATTTTGCAAAATTGTATACTGCCTGGTTAAAAGGATTCTAAGCATTTTGCAACAGCTCAATACAGAAACATCATATGTCTCTAGGAGCCAAAGCTGAATCAACATGATTCCGATGACTCAAACACCTAATACACCGGTGTCAAATTCACTGTGTCATGTTGCCATCACATGACATTTCATGATGTTTTTCCCATTTGTGGAGCTGGGGTAGGCATTGCCTATGTGTGATGCATCCGGCCCATGGGGCCACCAGTTTGACACCCCTGCCTAATACTAATTCAGATAGGTAAATAGTTAAATAAAACAATAAAGCCCAAATCCGATATTACCCCTTGTGCCCACAAGCCTGAGAGAACAAAATCAGAACAATTTTGCAAGCAACCTGCAGGTGTCAAAGTGGACAAGTTGCTCCAAAAACTCTCACGGAAAAGGAATTCTTCTTAGCTATTGCCCCCCTCCCCTGGCCACTTTTTATGAACCATAAACATCCTCTTTCATGATGAACACAAACGATGGGCCAACTCAGAAGGTACTTGGGCACAGAATCATATATGACTTTATAAATTAAAAGCTGGATTGAATTCACACACACCATAAAGCATTGAAGCATTGATGCTGTGTTGCTAAAGCAGCTCAGCTGCACAACAGGTGAGTCAGTACATTTTGAACCAACAAAATATTTTCCAGTTCTTCTTCAAAGCGAGTTCCAGGTAAACTGTGTTGCAGCTGCCTAATTGAAAAGTGATAACATCGTGATTCACTGCTGGAGTGGTTTTGTGGTCTAAAAGGCTGCAATTAGCTCTTGAGTTGAAGCTGGCCAAAGGTTAATTCTGTCCCTATTCTATATCTGTTGCTGAAAAGAGAAACCATAAAACAAAGAGAACCAGGAGATGGACACTGTTTGAAGGAGTGTTTATCTTTCCTCCATAAAGAAAAGGTTTCATGAGTTGGAATAATCATCTATTCCAGTGTCAGCGTTCCAAGTAACACACCCATAGAATACATAACTCTGAGGCAGGTAAGTTCCTCAAAATACAGTCTATTGGATACATCATATTGGCACCACTAGTGAAAATCGACTCTAAAATTTCCTGCGGCGTTCACCCAATAAATATTAAAAGCTGTCCAATCCAAGTGCTGGCCGGTCGCTTGGTTACTTGCTCCTCCTCTGGCCAGCCACCTGTGTGAATGTCCTTGGTTCCTATAGGAAAATTTTATTGTTTTGGCTACAAAATCCCATCTAACTATTTCCCCCCTCCCACCGTTGTTTGTCAACCCTGGATTTTTCTTATGGGACCAGACAAATATCTTGTAAGCTCAGAAGCAAAACAGAGAGGCAATAATTTAACAAAATTAGAACAGACATGTAAAAAAAAAGAAAAGAAATAATAATGGAAGTTAAAAGTGCAATTAAAAAAAAAGAAAATAGGCTTAAAGAAAGTCATAAGGATGTGGCTTCTGATATTTTTCACATTAATTATAAGTACACTTACATGTTGAACATTTGTCTCTAAAGTTACATCATGATTCTCTTCCTTTTTTATAAACTATCCTATCTAGATTTTTATGATCTATCTATTCTGTTTTATTATCAGAACCATAAATCACAACTGCTTTTTTTTCCAGTTTTACACAAAAATGCACAAGGGATTTTCAGCCACCAATAGATGTAGATATTGTCTTTTCTCTAATTAAAGAAGCCAGTTCATCCATCTCAGCAAGATCTGCCAAATTTACACAACCGTTAGACAATGTTTTGTGTAAAAAAATGTAAACAGCATATATATATATATATATATATATATATATATATATATATATATATATATATATATATATATATATATATATATATATATATATATATATATATATATATATATATATATATATATATATATATATATATATATATATATATATTAAATCTCCCCTATATCAGCCTTACTTGCAAAAGCAGACATGGACAATATTCACACCGGTTCCTCCAGGAATTGCTGTTGAGACCCTTATCTTTTAATTGCTTTTAAAATGTTTGAAATTTGGGGTGAGCAATGAGGTGAGGTAGCCATCACCATCTCCTGATGATACAAAACCATTCAGAGTGTTTAAAATCATAAAGGAATTGCAAAGAGCAGGTTAGATCATTTTGATTGGATTTCAACATGCTGCTTAATGTAAAGGAAAACGTGATGTGCATAGGCATAAAAAGTATCTACGCTTCTCATATACATTAATGAGATCGGAGTTGGCCACAGCTGTTCTGATCTAGGCTGTCCAGGAGCATGAAGCAAACTCCTTGTCCCATCAAAAACTCATTTTATTAATTTACTGTGAATTCTGCTCATTCACATTCAGCAAAGTCTTACACGGGAGGATTTACAGTCACAGACCTTATGTGGCTTGGAGAGCTGCCAGACCGAGATCTGCAAAATTGGCAAGGTGTCTCAGAGAGTCATGAGCCAATTAAGTGAACTAATTGCCTCCTGCAAACTCTGCTCTCCTTCTGCTCCTCTTTTATTTCCTCTGGGAGGGGCCATTCATCATCCATCTGTGGCCTTACTCCCAAGTCAACCCCTCTTCTTTAGCTGTTCCCTTTGTCTGGCAATTCTAGGCATGCGCACACTGGGAACAGGCTCCAGTTGTTTGAATGCCTCACTGATGTCTGACTCTGAAGGCATCTAATAACTGGCATACAACACTGGCGAAAAATTTTGATGGGGGGGGGGCTCCTTGCCGGAGCTAAGGGAGAGCCTGCAAACTACCCAATAAGAAGAAAAAAAGTTTTTTTTTCCTCCCCAGCCCCCAGCAACATTCTGTAGGCTTCAGCAGGGCCGAGGGAAGGGGAAAAAACTCAGTTGTTTGCAAAAAAATGCCCCTTCTTTGCCTGTTTTTCATAAAAATGGGGGCATTTTTCCCTTCTCCCAGCCCTGCTGCAGCCTGCACAGTGCTTCTGGAGGCTGTGGGAAGGCAAAAATTCCTCCATTTTTGTGAAAAACAGCCCATCTCTGGGACCTCTCTGGGACTGGCATGCGCACACCATTTAAAAAGCAAAAAAATACATTTTTTCAATGAGGATTGTTCTGCACATGTGCAGAACAGAAAATAAAGATGGCGGCACCCGGGATAGAACTGGTATGGTCACATGTCCAGCTGAGTTACTACCTATTCGGCCGAATAGGGACGAACCAATAGGAGCCTATCTCTGCCCATGGGCCAAATTCAGCCTTTATGGTGCTTAGATCTGGCCCATGGGGCCATTCTGGAAACAGCAAGGGAGTGGCTTACGGTGTCTCTGCCAGCGAAAATGGGCTCCCAAGCTCTGTTTTCGCTGGCAGAAGGATGCAGGAGGCAGTTGCAGACAGAAACAGAGCTCAGGAGCCCGTTTTTGCTGGCAGAAGGTTCAGGCCACCACAGACATCCCTGACACAAGTGATCTCGAGCTGGCCACACCCACCATGGCCACACCGTCCCCGTCCCCTGAGGTCAAAGACAACCCTGATGCGGCCCTCAATGAAATCAAATTTGACACCCCAGATCTATGTGCCTCACAGTGATGGATCAAAAAAGGTTGGGACCTCATGGAGACATCCTGCTAGTTATTTTATCCCCTTCTTGTAATCAAAGATCTTTAAATGTGGGGGAGGAAATAGGGGAGAAGAGAGAGAATATTAAAACCAGTGGCATTTTAGTCCTTGCCAAAATGCCTAACATTAATCAAACTCTCTCCCCATCTTGTTTAAACCTTTCCTTCAAATGCTCTCCTGTCCTATTAACTTGACTCAGCCCAATAATTTCAGCCATTCCAAATGAGGTATGAAATTAAAGAGCTGTTTCAAATTAAAGGGTCTGGCCATGTTCCACTTAGAACTGTTATGGAATCCCTCCAGGTTTTATAAGTATCAGGGGAATATGAAACTGTGATGAAATGTTGGCAGAATGCCCACTTAGATGTCAACCTATAATGGTATCTCACTTTCAGGGGCACACAAGGTACTGAATTGCACTAAGTTGATAAAAAAGACCTCAGTGTCTGTGACATCTTTTGGCAAAGGAGTGAGCAAAAGTTACACAATTTACTTTTGGTTTCTTCTTGATTTTCCTTCACATAGACTGGACTGGAAACAGTTAATCCAGGGAACAAGAATGCAAGAGCTCTGTTTAACAGTATATATATAAACTCATGCTTATTTTCTCTGCTGTTTCTATTCAGGGCATTGTATGGCCCTCTCTTTTGAAGGAAGGGCAGTTTCCATCTATTCAATGTTTTGATAGCTCCTAGAATAATTAGTAACTTTCATACTCTGAAACATTAAAATTAGAGAAATATGTAGTTATTTGGGTTTTGAACTTCAAATGTATTCAACTCTGTGCACACTATTAATTCATATGGGAAAAGTTTGCTAAACTATATAAGGTAATATGTAGAGTTTTGTCGTTTTGGAAATGAAACTTTCGCTGCTAAAGGTGGAACTACTCCAGACTTGAGGAGTTATAAACCTACAGATCAGAGGTGGAATTCATCAGGTTCTGACCAGTTCTGGAGAACCAGTAGCGGAAATTTTGAGTAGTTTGGAGAACCGGTAAATACCACCTCTGACTGTCCCTGTCCCCATCTATTCTCTGCCTCCTGAGTCCCAGCTGATCAGGAGGAAATGGGGATTTTGCAGTAACCTTCTCATGGAGTGGGGAGGGAATGGAGATTTTACAGTATCTTTCGCCTAGAGTGGGGAGGGAATGGAGATTTATCAGTAACCTTACCCTGGAGTGGGGAGGGAATGGGGATTTTACAGTATCCTTCCCCTAGAGTGGGGAGGAAATGGGGATTTTGCAGTAACCTTCCTCTGGAGTGGGGAGGGAATAGAGATTTCAGTAACCTTCCCCTAGAGTGGGGAGGGAATGGACATTTTACAGTAACCTTCCCCTGGAGTGGGGAGGGAATGGACATTTTACAATATCCTTTACCTGGAGTGGGGACGGAATGGAGATTTTACAGTATCCTTCCCCTGCCATGGCCACCAAGTCATGCCACACCCACCAAGCCATGCCCACAGAACCGGTAGTAAAAAAATTGAATCCCACCACTACTACAAACATTTAATCTTGTCAGGACTGAACCTAAGCCACCCAGACATAAATGATGCATATTCATGCATCAATTTCTTGTAGATGTTAAAAAGGAAGGGTAAGAGCATTGACACCTGAGCCACTCTACATATGAAGAGCCTCTACGCTGATTTTTCACCCTCACATTAATATCAACTGAAGCAATCAAAGAATAGGAGCAGAGTTACCAGCCACCATGAGATTATGAGTGTTCCCCACTCATAATCCCATAAGTGGTCCAAAAAGATGCCGTAGTTGATGGCAGTCAGAACCTGCATTGCAGATCCATCAAAGGTTATCTACAAGTATGACCAATGTTGTCTCATTGAATAACCTTATGACACGTTCCTTCTAAACATACCTGCCAGGGGTCATTGCTTTATTCATTCATAACCTTGTTAATTAATTGTTTCTGCAATGATAGGAATGACTTCTATTTACATGAGAGCCAATGTCCATATCGTTAATGTGTTGAGCCATGATCCTCAGAAAAATGGAACTATTCTATGTGACCACAAATGACTTCTTAAAGATATCTTGGAGATAGAATGAAGAGAGAGCCATATATAAGATTCCTTGAGCTGCTGGAGAAAAGTCTGATATAACAAACATAATAAAATACAATAAATGTTCTCACTTGTTCTCCCAGACCTTGTTGTAGCACTAATTTATTTTGGCAAAGAAGCTACACCATGTTTTCTTCAGCTATGATATAGAAGTACCGGTAGTTATAATTCCGGCATATGGTGAGAAATGGTCCTATTTATCAGTGCTTTTGATGGCCTCATCATATTTAATAATAGGTCCTGAATCTCAATCATTGCAATGGCCTATAAACTCAGATATCATTCTCTCTGACAAATAATAACAAGTTAGCAGTCACATTGAAGGTCTTATGCTCAAAATCAGATAACTGCAGCTAGGTTTTCCAGACAGCTGAGGTTGGAGGGGAGATAAAGCTTCACAGAGCATCTTCATCAATCATTTTCTGAAATTATGTCATTTCTGACCACTTAGTAAGGTGAAAATTATTAGCTAGCTCTCACACACCTTAACATTTTCATTATTTTGCAATGCGGGTTGGGAGAAAAAGCAAAGCAATTTGAATTTAATAACCATATTTCTGAGAAGAGAAATTTTGACAAATTGAGTAATCTCAACAGTTAAGGTGGTATTCAACATTTTGGATTGTGCCCAAAAACCAATAGCATTGCTCTGATAGATATGACATGTGATTCCAAGAGCCCTCCCTGTTGACAACGTAGTTGCTAGCTTCTGGAGAAAAAAAAAAGTACAAGTAGTCCTTGACTTACAACAGCTCATTGTGAAGTTAAAATGGCATTGGAAAAGTGACTTATGACCATTTTTCACACTTATGGCCATTGCAGCATCTTCTTGGTCACATGATTGGAATTCAAATGCTTAGCATCTGACTCGTACTCATGATGGTTGTGGTGTCCTGGGGTTATGTGACTTTACTACATTTTGACAAGCAAAGTCAATGGGGAAGTCAGATTCACTTAACAACTATGTTACTAAATAACAACTGCGGCTATTCAATTAACAACTGCAGCAAGAAAGGTCATAAAATGGAGAAAAAAATCATTTAACAACTGTTTCATTTAGCAACAAAAGTGTAGGACTGAATTGTGGTTGTAAGTTAAAGACTATTTGACCGGGCACTGTAGGCAGCAGTAGGTTTTCCTTCAGCATCTCAGCATTTTATTGTTTCAAATGCCTTCAAATATCTAGTGTTTGACTACTATAGTAGAATTTGGCAAATCAGTTTACACCTTCTATTACATCTAAGGTGTAGTGGAATTTCCAGCTACAGTAGGAGTGGAGTAGAGATTGGCAAGGAGAGAAGCAACTTAAAACTGAGGATAAATTTCTTGATACTTAGAACAATTAATCAGGGGAGCAACTTTCCTCCAGAAGTTGGGGGCACTCCAACACTGGAGGTTTTTAAGAAGAGGTTGGATAATCATTTGTCTCAAATGGTATCTGCCTGAGCAGGGAATAGAAGACCTTCAAGGTACCTTCCAACCAGTGGGCTGCTGGGGGTTAGCAGGGGTTCGAGAGAACCTCTAGCTAAGATTCTGTGCAGTTCAGAGAACCCCCATATCTCACTCCTGGCTGGCCCCGCCCACCCTGCCTCACCCCTCCCAGCTCCTCCCATTTTGGATGCAGGATGTGCAGGGAGGGCGAAAAATGGACCTTCCAGAAGATCCGGAAGTCCAGAAACAGGTCTGTTTCCGGCCTCCAGAAGGCCTCTGGAGCCTGAAGGAGTCCATTTTCACCCTCACGGAGGCTCAAGAAAAGTCTCCGGAGCCCCGGAAGGGCAAAAATGCCCCCCTGCCATGGTGCAGTAGGCTGACTAGGTCATGCCCATCATGGCCACACCCACCCAGCAACCAGGTAGAGAACCCCTTGCTAAATTTTTTGAAGCCCACCCTTGCTTCCAACTCTGTTATTCTATTTATATTTGTCCATCTAGTCACCAAGAGTTGATGGCAATGCATTCACTAACTTTCAAATGTGCCCTGGTCAGATTTATGGGGGTGTTTCGATTTGAAATGGTGAAATGTAGAAGAAAAATGTCCACACTAAATAGTGATGATACAGTTAAGAAAGAGAGAAAGAACCCTCAATATATTGCAGTGCTTAAATGAACAAAAACCTTTTAAAAAATTAACAAAAAGAAAAGATCTATAGGATAAGGATAAATATCAATGTGATTACCTAGATGATATTAACCCTAACCCTTTCTTGGTGGGAGAAAAGCAGGAGAAGGAAAGAAGGTAGCCTCTCTTGAGCTGTTCTAGATTACACCAAAGTGCTTCTGAAAGGTCCCCTAAAAGGAATGTTTTTTTTTCTTTCCCACCCAAAGAATTATACAAGGGATTTATTTTTGTTATTGAGCTGTACCCACATCTTAGCCTGGTTTCAAAGAAGAAATGAAAACGAGGCAAAGGACTGGATATATTTTGAGTAATGCATTGTCCCCATGGATAGGGTAAGGGAGGGAGGTACATTAAGAACAGCACTGTAGCAAGCAAACCCCAAGTGCTTTCAAAACTGCTCCATTTAGTGGAGGGTTTTTTTTTTAATGATTTTATTTTAGTCTGTTTACTATTAAAAAAAATTGGAAATATATTGCACTAAATTTGTAACTGTTCTAATTTTGAACCTCATGCATACAGAATGAGCATTTGGTCAACTAGAGAAGGAGCAAGGAAATACATTTTCCCAATCAAAGGGTGTCTGCAGAGCAGTGGTGGGTTCCGGATTCTGTTCCAACCACTATGGTTGGAACGGCCCCGGTGTCACCCATATGTGTGTCCTTGCCTGTGACACTTCCGCAAGCTTCCGCAACGCTCCAGCTGCTCGGCGGAGCATCGCGCAGGCGCCGTACGCACCATGTGTGTGCACGGAAGCGCCAAACACTTAAAGCACAGGTAAGCTCGGGCGGTCCTACTGCTGTAGAGGAGAGATTTAAAAAATGTCAATGCTGCGGATACAACCACACAATTAAAACTTAGCCACTTTTTCATACGGGACATATTAAAAATGAAGGAACAGGACTTAACTCATGCAGCTGTGACTCTTGTGGCCTGATCCCACTAGTATTATTAACGAAGATAAATCTTCTTATCTAGAGGGTTTTTTTTTCCTTTTTCTTTGGTGCCTTTGAGTCAGCCTTGATTCTTGGCTACTGTTCCCCTGTACTAATTCCTGCAATTATTGTGTCAAGATTTTGTGAAGCGGTGTGCCATTACCTTCTTCCTAGGGTGGAAGCAGAGCAATTTGCCCAAAGACAACCAGCTGACTTCATTCCTAAGGCAGCGCTAGAACTCCAAGCCTCCTGGTTTCTAGCCTGGTTCTTTAACCACTACACCAGAGTTCTCTTTACATGCTTCTTACTTGGGGGAAAGGCACATATAGGGATCCCAAAGGTGCTTTTTGTAAAAAAGGCAACTGGATGTTAATCAACAAATATGATTAGGGGACTGGAGCAGAGGTGGGTTTCTACCAGTTTGGATTGGTTCAGCCATGCAGGTAGTAACTCAGCCTGGCATGCCCCCGAACTGGTTCTATTGGTGGTGGCACCATCTTGATTTTCGGTTCTGCACATACACAGAACAATCTTCATTGCAGAATTGTATTTTTTTTCCTTTTCTAATGTTGGGCGCATGCACAGACCTTTTCAGGTGCAAATGTGCATGCATGCATGCCGAACTGGCAGTAATGCTGGCTGCAACCCACCCCTGAACTGGTGGCTAAAATATATGAAGAACAGTTACAGGAACTGGGAATGTCTAGTTTAATGAAAAGAAGGACTAAGGGAGACATGATAGCAGTGTTCCAATATCTCAGGGGTTGCCACAAAGAAGAGAGAGTCAATCTATTCTCCAAAGCACCTGAGGGTAGGACAAGAAGCAATGGGTGGAAACTAATCAAAGAGAAAAGCAACTTAGAACTGAGGAGAAATTTCCTGACAGTTGGAACAATGAAGCCTCCAGAAGTTGTGAATGCTCCAACACTGGAAGTTTTTAAGAAGATGTTGGATAGCCATTTGTCTGAAGTGGTATAGGGTTTCCTGCCTAAGCAGGGGGTTGGACTAGAAAACTAGAAGTTCCATTCCAAATCAGTTGTTCTTTTCTGTTCTGTTCTATTCTTTCTGATTTTTCTTTGAAAATGTTTCACTTCTCACCTGAGAGTGAGTGTGTGGCTGGCTGCCACGCGGCGACCTCGTCTGCTTTGGATGTGGACCCTTGCAAAGGTGAGCCGGAGCTAGGCATCGAAACCCCTGCAGAGGTGAGCCTGACTGAGCTTGGCTATGGGACCCCCGCTGGGGTGCGCCTAGGTTAGGCGGGTATGGAACTGCCAAGGAAGAACGGACTCCATGGTGTGTTGCAACGCACCAACCAGCTCAGCGAGATCAAAAGACCTCGACTGGCTGATTGAGACGGTATTTATTGAAAACATACAAAAGGTTTCTGTCTTACAGCGTGTTATTGCATGATTGGTTAAAATACTTGTTACTGGGCAAGCTTGTTCACTTGTTACAAAAAGATGTTACAGAAAAATGTTGCAGAGAAATGTTGCAAAGCAAAACCTTGAGCAAGCTTTGTGCAGGCTCAGCAAGAATGTGATGCAGCTAGCAACTTTAAACATAATCGCTACATCTCCTCTGTTTTTACTTTATTAAAGCTGAAAACATGGAGCTTTTACGTCCATGGAGGTGAGTGCTATTTTAGGTCGTGTGTTGCCCTCCGACCCCAGGCTTCCTGTGTCCGCACCTACCATTCTGTCAGCGTCATCTTCCGAATCATTGTCCGAGGAGAAATGTAGCAAGGGTTGCTTACTTTCATCTGTTGGTACCAATATATATGCATTATTCTCAAGCATCATATTAATTTGTGCAATAGCTTTTGCTTCAGCAATGGCATTCAAACTACGCTTTATCATGAATACAAAAATAGGCAATAAGCAGGGTAATAGTATACATCCCATAGCAATCATTGCAACAAATATAAAAACAGCTTTTAAACCTGGGAATTTGGGTAAAATACCATCGAACATACCTCCAAAATCAAATCCATTCCATGTTTGCACAGGAACATGGGCAATTTTCATCATTTTGTCAGTAATTTCCTTAATTACTTTACCACTTTCATCAATTTCAATGCAACAATTGGTTAAATTGAATTTTCCACATACTCCTCCTTCTTTAGCAAGCAGGTAGTCTAGTGCAAGTCTATTTTGCATTATGTATGTTCTAGATTTTACACTTTCTTTGGCTAATTGTTTCAGGCCTTTGACAGTCTCATTTGTTATTATTTCTACTACAGCTTGTAAACGAATAAGTCGGTTTAATAAGTAGATGGGTGTGCGGTATCCATACATACCATCTTCGGCCCATGTGGCAGGGCCATATACTTGTATGATACGTTCAGCTGGCCATTCATCATTTCCCCATGTGCCTTGGTTCCCTCCCACGACAACTTTACTTATTGAGGAAACAACGTCCTCGCGCTTTCTGTGGTGGTTCCCTATCTCCTCGTAAACGGGGACCCCTAAGACTTTTCGTGTGTTTAGTGGGAGGAGAAAAAACCCAGGTCTAATAATGCCCAAGACACATGTTCCGCACCAATTAGCTGGGAGGTGTCCATAGGCCATTTTTCCACATATCCAATACAGCCCATCGGGTGCTAACCACGTGAGTGATTGATTGTTTGGGTTTGTCAAGAACTTTTTCATGTTTATAACTTTAAACAAAGCAGTTTCGTCTTGTCCAGCTGAGCTATTTTTTCCTGACCACCATATCCCATTTTCCCATTTCCCAGTACAAATTAAGTTCCCTACTTTTGTACATTTGGAACCAACAGGTCTGGAGAAGCAAACATTTCCCACAAGATTTGTTGTAAGAGTCCAGTCCCCATCTTTCCCTTTTGTGTATGACAAATTACCTAGCTTGTCCACCTCCAATATTTTAGAATAATTCAGTTCTTGGGCTTCCCGGGGCCATTTTTCCCCCATGTTGGTTCCCCCACATACAAAACAATTAGTAACATTCAATGTGTTAGCAATGTCCTCTGCCAGTTGGACAAAAGTGTTAGTAACATGTTGTGGTATTTCGGGGATATTCAATTTCTCAATTTCCTGATAAAATGACCAAAAAAGTCCTTTAGTTGTTCGCAATTGCTTAGTTTGCTTGGTTACTGTCCAGCGTAATGCAATGTGTGGGTCTCTACCACTTGCTTCTATGGCCAAGCCATATTCTACTTCCCATGTTTTGATGGGTGTGCAGGTTATGGTAATTGGGTTGCACGAATTTCTTGGACACTTGCTGTTGGCTATGCCCGTTTCCAACTTGCATTTATGGTTTCCACCAGGTGGATCCCCTGACCACATGCTGACACAGGACCAATATGGACAAAAGCTGTAAGTGTCCCGGTCGGAGCAAGTCCTTTTGTCATTGTAGCACATGTATTTTCGTTCGAGCATGAGACTCCTTTCCCATTGTAATGTCCCACAAGTTGATTTCCAACAGTTGCGATTTATTGCTAAACAAGCGTCAAAACTGAGGCGGACTTGCGTGTTGAGGGATTTAAACTCAGTTTTGTTGAGTAATTCTTGTCTACCGCATTCAATGGTGTAAATGGACATTATGTACATAGTAATGGTTTTTGCTTCTTTTGGGTTGTAACATTGAATCTTGTTGTTAAGGGTACACATGTGATAAAAAGTATTATTAACTCTACAAGTTGATGGACTAGTAATTTGACAATGTTCAGGTTTGATGGTATGATATATCAATGTCTTAGAGACCTTGCCACTGTGTATTGTGGTTGTGATGCAATCACTACAACTGTGATTGTTAGACGTAAGTGATGCAGCACGCCGAATTCGTGGGGAATGAGAAGATTGTTTCTGGAACAACAATAAAGTCAATCTGGCAAAAGTGGCAAGTCCTTTAACCATTTTGGTAATTTCACACTGATATAGTCCTAAATCTACTGCCTTAGGGTTTTTGACAGTCAATTGAGTAGTACGGAAATGAAATGTTTGTAAATAATGTTCTGAATCTTCAGGAAGCCATGTGTTGTTAAAAAACCATTGCCAAAAAGTACCTTTTTTCTTGATAGGAGATCGTTGTCGACAAGACATGGTGGGAGCATATGGCACTCCTTGTATGAAGGTGTAGCGTACCTGGTGTGTTCGTATGAGGGAATTGTATTTTGGAAAGTCAGGTGCATTTCGGCGAATTCTTGCTCCTGGGAGAGGCTCACTGACTCCTGGTACATAGTCTGGAATTTCTTTGGCTTTCCACAAACAAGTATTCACATTGCATGGCTCTGGAAAACAGCATGAAAAATGGCGAAGCAAAGTTCTTGAAGAGAGGTGAGGAGAGGTGTGGACAAGAGTCATCCAAGAAAGAAAAATTGAAGATAGTGGAGGATAAACCACAGAGGGTGTTGAGTAGAGATAAACAGTTTGGTTAAAATAGGTGTTATTGGACAAAAACCCGATGCACGAGTAGGAGCCAATAGTTTGAGGAGTTACGTGTAAAGAAAGATGAACTTGACAAGAGTCATGATATAAGTATTGAATTAATATTAAAGGTTTTAAAGAAGGGAAAAGAAATTGGCCCTGATGCTGCAAGGCATAGGGGCAAGCAGTGAGAAGAGTGTCTTTGAACACAAAAGTCACATGAGTGTCAAGAGGTGCAAAAATCACCTGAGGGTGAGCAACAAATCGAGTAGAGGCATAAGATAACAATGAGAGAAAGAGTTTAGAGAAAAAGGAGTGATATGTCAGGGGGAGAAGAAAAGGCAGGGTCATCTTGATCTTCTTCTGGTATGCGGTGATACGGACGAACACAACGAGCAGGAACCCAGAGAGTCTTGTCATCAATTTGTACCGCTGCGTAGCCTTTTCCCCAAGTGATCAATTGTGCCGGACCTTTCCACTGTGGATCCGGCAATTGCCTGTAGTAAACAAGAGGTCGGGAGGCAGGGAGAGGAGGTTTAGAAAAGTGACGAGAGGCTGCAGAGGAGGCAGGTGTGCCAGTAAGGTTAAGAAAGTTGATAGTATAAAGACAAGTATTTAGAATGTTTTGCAACATCGGGAGATTGGGGGGGGGTGTAACCCTTTTGACCCCATATGCTGATCAAGAGCTATTTTCAAGGTTTTATTTGCTCGTTCTACAATTGCTTGTCCTTTTGAATTAAAAGGAATTCCAAATTTGTGAGTAATGGACCACCTATAACAAAACTCAGCAAAGGCAGAGGAGGTGTAGGCAGGACCATTATCAGTTTTTTAAATTTTTGGACACCCCAATGTTGCGAAAGATCGAATACAGTGATTAATTGTTTGTTTGGTATTTTCACCCCTTTGCGGGGTTACCATAATAAAACCCGAAAAAGTGTCCACAGAAACGTGAAGGTATTTCCATGGGGCAAAGGGAGAATACTGAGTGACATCCATTTGCCAAGTTTCACAAGCCTCAGTACCCCTTGGATTTACTCCTTGCGGGATACTATTGGCTTGGAGACTACACGTGGGGCATTGTTGAATAATGGCAGTTGCTTCTGCCATTGATATGCCAAATTGCTTCATCAAGGCTTTTTTATTTTGATGAAAAAAGGTGTGACTTTCACCTGCTGTCAATGGGGCAGGCTGAGGTGAAACAATAGTTAGAGGCATCATTTTGCAGGCCTCGTCTGCCATGTGATTTCCTTCAGATAGGAACCCAGGCAGATGCTGATGACTACGAATGTGTGCTACAAACAAAGGTTTAGTCCTTGCGTGTAGTACTTTTTGCAATTGTGTAAACAACATCAAAAGGGAAGGTGTTAAAGTGGGTGAGATATAGGCATCAAAAATGTGTAAAGTTAATTGAGCAACATACAGACTGTCTCTGATGATATTTAGAGGTTTGGAAGAAAATAATTCCAAAGCCAGAATAAAAGCTGCCAGCTCAGCCTGTTGTGCAGATGTTTGTGTATCAGTCAATTTTTTATGCCATATCTGTTGTGTATTCCAAGTACATGCACCATGATTTTTGGACCCATCTGTGAATACGGTTAACGCATCTTTAATGGGTTGTGATGTTATTGGTGTATAAAATTGTATCGGAATGGTCTTAATAACTTGTAGCCTTGGGTCAGCTGGCAGATGACATGAAATTTGACCAGGCCATTCCGTGAGTGCATCTTGGAGAAGAGTAGAATTTTGAAAAAGAGGTTCCCATTGAGATAACTTGAAAGGGAGGTAAAGCGTAACAAAATCCATTCCCATTAAGGCACGGGTTCTTCTTCGTGCCTTTTCAATGAGCAAAGCCATTTGGGCTGCTCTGGGTGTGAGTGAGTTGCGAGGTGTATGTGCTAGATGTAACCATTCTAAAATGTAAAGTTTAGGTTTTGGGATCAGCACTACTTGTATGATGATCCCTGTTAAAAGTTGAGGAGTTGCAAGAAGAGCTAATGAAAGGGGAGTGTGTGGGAGTGCTCTATCCACCCATATAGTTTGCAATGTATGGTTGATCTTTTCCAAAGAATCAAGTTGCTGCTGATTCAAATGTATGGTATCAGAAGGATGTTTAAGGCCTACCAAGCCTTGAAACAGGGGGGAAAGGTCATTTGTAGAAAGGGATAAATAGGGTCTGGCCCAATTAATGGATCCCAAATATTGTTGTAATTGCAAAAGTGAAGGTTTGGGTGGCAACTAAATGTGAGGTACATTAGGTGAAGCGTGAGATGCAAGCATTTTATATCCAAGGTATTGAAAGGAGTGGGAAAACCTGTCCTGAATAAATGTCCATGGAAATATTTCCAAGGGGCAAAAAAAAAGGTATTGAATCATCCATATGCCAGAGTTCACAAGTCCTCACATACACAAGTCATGTTCCGTCTTCAAAAACATATCTCTGACTTTCTGAAAAAACATATCTCTAACTTTCTTTCACTTTCTGAAATCCTTTCTTGCAATGACCAGTTGCTGTACAAAATGCACATTGATTTGGTCCCAAAATGACCTCACCAACTGCCAAGCTTCAGCTGTCCTTAGCGACTTGCCTTTTTCCTCTCTTTTGTTTCTGCAACATCTCCAGTACCTTCCATTCAACAAAGCACATCTTTTTCCCACGTCCATCCTGACTTCCAATTTAGGTCAGATGCCTTTTACAACATTCTCTTCCCATCTATATACAAAGTAACCTTTTTCTGGCTCCAATATCTGATCGTCCCTCTAAATGTCCGTGTGAAACTGATCTGGATTCTAGCAAAAATGTTACTCATTCTTTCTGACTGCATTTTGTATTTTTTAGGTCATCTCTGTTAAAGTTCTAAAGGGGACAGCGACCAGTGCTGCCGACAAACAAACAGACAAACAAACAACCAACAGACCAACAAACAATTAAACAAACAGACGTGACATCTGTTAAGCATACAAAGTGCGCGCAAACATAAAAACATAAAGGAGAAAAAACACAGCTTCAAAAATAAAACAAACAATTAAGATAGTTTGAGTATACTCTAAAATAGAAGGCAACGTTGCATTGAAACTACAAATGCAGGCATCAAATGTCACCCTTAACCCCGCCTTTCTGAGGCTGGCAGGGAGAGGAGAGAAAAAAATGGTGAAAAGAACACAGCCCCCCTCCTCCTGCCTTCTCACCAGAGGCAAAGAGGGGGGTGAGAGGAAAGGAAAAAATCATTTGTTAAAACGACAGGCTCCCTTTTCCTGGGAAGGGAGAAAAAATAGATTTTCAACATTTATCCAAAAACACCTCTTTTAGCACAGCACGCTCTGCTTTTTCAGCCAACAAACCTTACATTTCAAGCATCCAATACTGACTACATACACACCCATTCACACCTGTAGTTCATTACAAACCACCCCAATGAGGCCATCGAAGTGATGTCCCGGTGTTTGGAGGCCGTACGGATCTGGATGGATGGCAACCGACTGAAACTCAACCCTTCCAAGACGGAGTGGCTGTGGCTTCCGGCGCCCCGGTTCAACCAGGTGTTTCCATCTCTGGCCATTGGGGGCGTGCAACTAGCCCCTATGGAACAGGTGCGCAATTTGGGCGTCCTCCTGGATGCCCGGCTGTCCATGGATGACCATGTAACAGCCGTGGCAAGGGGGGCGTTCCATCAGGTTCGCCTGATGCGCCAATTGCGCCCCTTATTGGACCGGGATGCCCTACGCACAGTCACCCATGCGCTGGTGACGTCTCGCCTGGACTACTGCAATGCTCTCTACATGGGGCTTCCTTTGAGATGCACTCGGAGACTACAGTTGGTCCAGAACGCGGCCGCGCGGGTGATCATGGGGAGGACTAGATTCTCCCCTGTAACACCTCTCCTGCGCGAGCTGCACTGGCTTCCTGTGGTCTTCCGAGTGCGTTTCAAGGTCTTGATTATGATCTTTAAAGCGCTCCATGGCACAGGGCCTAGTTACATGCAGGATCGCATCCTGCCCCACACATCCCTACGACCAATCCGCTCTCACAGAGAGGGACTTCTCCGGGTGCCGACCGCCAAACAGTGTCGGGGGGCGACACCCAGGAGCAGAGCCTTCTCTGTGATGGGCCCAGCCCTGTGGAATGACCTCCCCCGGGACATCAGGATTACTTCCGATCTCCGCTCCTTCCGTGTACAACTGAAAACCCACCTCTTCCAACTATCTGGCCTGGCTCAACTGTAATTTCCCCGTATTCCTCCTGACTGTCTGTTTTTTAACATTTGGAATTTGGATTGTACATGGGGTTTTGTAATTAGGGTATTTTAATGGTTTTTAACTGTCTATGTATTGTATTTGTTAACCTCCTCCGAACATGTGTGTCTTTGTACTTATGTATGTCATGGATTTATGTAAATGTTATATGTTTTTTACCCCATTGTACGCCGCCCCGAGTCCTTTTCGGAAAGGGTGCGGCCAATAAATTTAAATTATTATTATTATTATTATTATTATTATAGATGCAAAGAATGGTAAGTCAAAGGAAATTAAATGCACAGCGGGGGAGGATTGCAAAAGCAAAAGTCAGGAAAGGGGAAGCGAGAGTTGTATCTTTTTTCCAAGGCAATTTACAATCCATAGACACATAAATCATTTTGTACTAGGGTTTTGATCCCTGATGAAAGAGAGGGCGAGATGTTACAGACATGCCCCTCCTTGGATTTTTACACTCCCTTTTAAAATAAGACTTTCCTTGAGGTTTGCTGCCTTGTAATAAAGCAGCTACTAACAAATTAGTTTTATAAGAAGATGTTCTTATGTCCTGACACACTTTAATCATATCTACCAAATATATTTTAAAAGGTAAATCAAATTCTTTTTTGATATAATAAATAAATAATAATAAATAAATATTTATTTCTTAGCTGCACACTCTCCCGAAGGACTCGGGGCGGCGTACAATGAAACATATGAAATAAATATGTGGACAAAACAAACATATAACAGAGACATATACCGAGACATACACAAGGAGGAGGTCGGCTGATGAATAAAAAACAATTAGAATACAGTGATTAAAAAACCCCTAAATAATTAAATATAATTAAAATACCCAATTAAAAACCCGTCAGGAGCGATATGGTTAGATCAGAGTTGAGCCAGGCCAGCTACTTGGAATAGGTGGGTCTTAAGCTTAATACGAAAGGAGCGGAGGTCAGAGGTATTCCTAATATCCGGAGGGAGGTCATTCCACAGGGCTGGGCCCGCCACAGAGAAGGCTCTACTCCTAGGCGCCGCCCCCCGACACTGTCTAGTGGACGGCACCTGGAGGAGGCCCTCTCTGTGCGAGCGGATTGGTCGCAGGGATGTATGGGGCAGAATACGATCCCGCAAGTAACTAGGTCCTGAGCCATGGAGCGCTTTAAAGATTGTTATCAAAACCTTGAAACGCACCCGATAGACCACAGGAAGCCAGTGCAGCTCGCGCAGGAATGGTGTCACATGGGAGTACCTAGTACTCCCCATAATTACCCGTGCGGCTGCGTTCTGGACCAACTGTAGCCTCCGGGTGCATTTCAAGGGAAGCCCCATGTAGAGAGCGTTACAGTAGTCCAAGCGAGACGTCATCAGTGCATGAGTGACTGTGCGTAAGGCGTCCCGATCCAGTAGGGGGCGCAATTGGCGCACCAGGTGAACCTGGTGGAACGCCCCCCTTGCCACGGCTGTCACATGGTCATCCATGGACAGCCGGGCATCCAGGAGGACGCCCAAATTGCACGCCCGCTCCACGGGGGCAAGTTGAATGCCCCCAATGGCCAATGATGGAGTTAATTGGCTGAACCGGGGAGCTGGTACCCACAGCCACTCCGTCTTGGAGGGGTTGAGCTTGAGTCGGTTGTCATCCATCCAGATCCGTACGGCTTCCACACACCGGGACATCACTTCGATGGCCTCGTTGGGGTGGTTCGGGGTGGAAAAGTACAGCTGAGTATCATCAGCGTACAGGTGGTATCCCACCCCGAAACCACGGATGATCTCACCCAGCGGCTTCATATATGTGTTGAACAGGAGTGGCGAGAGGAGTGGCGAGAGGACCGTCCTATCACTGGCAGGACTTTCCCATTATTTTTAAAATCAGCCAATTTTTTTTGTTTATTGGTGAGTTTGCCATGATTAAGACAGAAGACCAATTAATTCCTTGTTTTTAAAATGGGGAAGTGTTTTTCTGCCATTAGAAGAGATTTTAAGGCAGGAGGTGGTTAACTCTCTCATTTCCTTTAGGTGCGAGACCAGATACTGAGAGAGTTTTCCACCTATACTCACGATTATCCAACCGTGTTTCAGGCAGGACGAAGTGCACATGCTCGTAGATTCTTTTAAAACACGCAGTTCAATGTTGGTATGGACAGGAGGGCCGGGGGCGCCCGGCACAAAGGTAAGAGGATAGGCGGCAGGGAGATCGGAGGAGTCAAGGGAAAAGGAACGGGAATGGAGAAGGGAGAAAACGTGACCGCCCTGGGAGGGAGAGGGGAGGCAAGGGGCAGAAGAAGGAGAAGGGGAAGGAGGAGGGTAATCGGGAGCCGTAGGTGGCGGATAGGGAGGGGGAAAATCAACAGTTACAGGAGCATACAAAGAGTGTTTATCATAGGAGGAAACAGAAGGGGGGTGTGGGAGAAGGAAGTGAATCCTTGGGATAGACAGTATTGAGGGCTGCCATAACGGCGCGCCAAGAAGACATAACACCAAAGGGAGCACGAGGACGAGAGTGAAAGTAAGAGCCGAGGCGTTCCCATGTGGAACGTTTGAGAGTTCCAGTGTCGGGATAACCCGGGCAGTGTTGATAGATATAAAAAAGAAGTTGATCAATATCAGATTTAGAAAGAGGATAGACAGTAGTGCTGTTAAGTTTTTGCAAACTATTGGCCTTCTTGATTAAAAGTGAAAGTTCATCCCTATGACCTGAATGAGACTTTGAATGTGAGGAGCCCATAACTTACGATGTGCTTGCCCGTCAGGTGCGTAAGATGGGAATCAAGGCGCCGAACACATAGACACGGGACTCGGCGTGGGATGTCCGAAAGGCAATTCGGCACGTCGGGGTCACCAGTTGTGGGTGAATGTGTGGCTGGCTGCCACGCGGCGACCTCGTCTGCTTTGGATGTGGACCCTTGCAAAGGTGAGCCGGAGCTAGGCATCGAAACCCCTGCAGAGGTGAGCCTGACTGAGCTCGGCTATGGGACCCCCGCTGGGGTGCACCTAGGTTAGGCGGGTCTGGAACTGCCAAGGAAGAACGGACTCCATGGTGTGTTGCAACGCACCAACCAGCTCAGCGAGATCAAAAGACCTCGACTGGCTGATTGAGACGGTATTTATTGAAAACATACAAAAGGTTTCTGTCTTACAGTGTGTTATTGCATGATTGGTTAAAATACTTGTTACTGGGCAAGCTTTGTTCACTTGTTACGTATACTTGTTACTGGGCAAGCTTGTTCACTTGTTACAAAAAGGTGTTACAGAAAAATGTTGCAGAGAAATGTTGCAAAGCAAAACCTTGAGCAAGCTTTGTGCAGGCTCAGCAAGAATGTGATGCAGCTAGCAACTTTAAACATAATCGCTACACTCACCCAAGAAGCTTCTTCAGCTCTGAAGCTGAGAGAAAGAAAAACGAGAAAGTCCTATTGGGGGAAAAAGACAGCAACTTTGGGACAACCATGACCTGGATGACTGAGAATCTCCATAGAAATGTACATATTGGGATTGTACTAAAGACATCAACTTTCTGTTTCTCAAAATGACCTTTATCCCACCTCCCACAGTTCAGGATAATTTTTCAAACAATTGAATAATTCTATAGGAGAAGGATGTTGATATGGTTGAGAATTTCCTTTGAGTTATTATTTTTATACATAAACAATATTTTTTAAAAAGGCATAGAAAAAAATTAGTTCTTCTAGGCAGAAAGTTGTTAATCAAGTGGGTGCAACTTTTAATGTAAACTTTAAATGTAAATTCATTTACATTTAAATGTAAATCAAAATCTGGAACATGAAAAGCATGAACCAAGGAGAATGAAATTGTCAGAGTGGAAATAAAATATTCCAAAATGATATTTTAAGAATAAATGACTGAAATAGGTCACATTAAATCTAATGATTATATACAATAGTATACTGTTTGAGTCCATTCAAAGATACAGTGGGGCAAAAAAGTATTTAGTCAACCACCAATTGTGCAAGTTCTCCCACTTAAAAAGATGAGAGAGGCCTGTAATTGGCATCATAGGTAGACCTCAACTGTGAGAGACAAAATGTAAAAAAAAAGACCAAACAATCACATTGGCTGATTTGGAAATAATTTATTTGCAAATTATGCTGGAAAATAAGTATTTGGTCAGTATCAAAAGTTCATCTCAATATTTCGTTATATATCCTTTGTTGGCAATGACAGAGGTCAAACGTTTTCTGTAAGTCTTCACAAGGTTGGCACACACTGTTGCTGGTATGTTGGCCCATTCCTCCATGCAGATCTCCTCTAAAGCAGTGATGTTTTGGGGCTGTCGCTGGGCAACACGGACTTTCAACTCCCTCCAAAGGTTTTCTATGGGGTTGAGATCTGGAGACTGGCTAGGCCACTCCAGGACCTTCTTACGAAGCCACTCCTTCATTGCCCAGGCAGTATGTTTGGAATCATTGTCATGTTGGAAACATTGTCATGACCCAGCCACATTTCATCTTCAATGCCCTTGCTGATGGAAGGAGGTTTGCACTCAAAATCTCACAATACATGGCCCCATTCATTCTGTCCTGTACACAGATCAGTCGTCCTAGTCCCTTTGCAGAAAAACAGCCCCAAAGCATGATGTTGCCACCCCCGTGCTTCACAGTAGGTATGGTGTTCTTTGGATGCAACTCAGCATTCTCTCTCCTCCAAACACGACGAGTTGTGTTTCTACCAAACAGTTCTATTTTGGTTTCATCTGACCATATGACATTCTCCCAATCCTCTTCTGGATCATTCAAATGCTCTCTAGCAAACTTCAGATGGGCCCGGACATGGACTGACTTAAGCAGGGGGACACGTCTGGCACTGCAGGATCTGAGTCCCTGGCGGCGTAGTGTGTTACTGATGGTAGCCTTTGTTACGTTGGTCCCAGCTCTCTGCAGGTCATTCACTAGGTCCCCCCGTGTGATCCTGGGATTTTTGCTCACCGTTCTTGGGATCATTTTGAGCCCACGGGGTGAGATCTTGCGTGGAGCCCCAGATCGAGGGAGATTATCTGTGGTCTTGTATGTCTTCCATTTTCTAATTATTGCTCCCACAATTGATTTGTTCACACCAAGCTGCTTGCCTATTGCAGGTTCAGTCTTCCCAGCCTGGTGCAGGTCTACAATTTTGTTTCTGGTGTCCTTTGACAGCTCTTTGGTCTTCACCATAGTGGAGTTTGGAGTGTGACTGTTTGAGGTTGTGGACAGGTGTCTTTTATACTGATGACAAGTTCGAACGGGTGCCATTGATACAGGTAATGAGTGCAGGACAGAGGAGTCTCCTAAAGAAGAAGGTACAGGTCTATGAGAGCCAGAAATCTTGCTTGTTTGTAGGTGACCAAATACTTATTTTCCACCATAATTTGCAAATAAATTATTTCCAAATCAGCCAATGTGATTGTTTGGTCTTTTTAAAAAATTTTTGTCTCTCACAGTTGAGGTCTACCTATGATGCCAATTACAGGCCTCTCTCATCTTTTTAAGTGGGAGAACTTGCACAATTGGTGGTTGACTAAATACTTTTTTGCCCCATTGTATGAAGTGCCAGGGACAATCAATAGAGACAGTTTTGGGTTGAATCCAATTAATAGGATCAGGTCAATTAAAATTAGAGGACCTCCAGTGAACATCAAAATTGTACTTTGTCCTAATATAGACTTGGGGAAGGGAGATAATAAAAGAGATTTTTGTGAATTCTAGAGTTAACTAAATGCAGAACCCATCAATGACATGATGCTATTGATGGGTGATTGGGACAAAGGCAATCACATGGAAAAATTATATAAAAATACATAATTCAACTTATATCTTTGCATCAGACATCATGATGTCAGTAATAATTGTGCCGTTTGCATGGTTGCCTCATAAAGATATTATTTGTTACAGCTGCTGCTTTAAAGCTGCTTTAGGCAACACAAAGACAAGCTCTAATATGGACATCACTGATAACATCCAACTTTTAACATCAGGTACATAATTTAAAAAAGTGATGGAGAAGCGCGAAACAGTTTGGTGGAATATTTGCAGGAAGACTAAGAGGCCCTGAGATCAAATATATGAGTTGAATTTTTTAAATTTTAAAAAATTAAAGAGAGGTGATATAATATTCTAGTTGGGGAACATAGAATGCAGATCAGTATCAGAAGCACATTTAATTTGAGGACTGTGGAAGAGATAGGAGATGTAATGAAGTCTGAGATGAGTTCCAATATTAAGCAAGAAAAGATCAAGGTGGATATCTCCATCAAGAATGTCAGCAGATAAAGGAATATACATATTTCAAAACTCATAGTTTGAGGAACAAAATGTTCTGGTGAGTTTCAAAATATTCCATTCCCTCTTTGTATCACACTGAAGCTTCTCTAGACATGCTGTTCCAGGGGTCTTTTGGTGCTCAAGAACAATAGTGAAGCAATTAGGAGAAGGAACTGGGCATGGATAATCTAGTGAAGAGAAGGACCAGGGGAGACATGATAGCAGGGTTCCAATATTTGAGGGGCTGCCACAAAGAGGAAGGGGTCAAGCTATTTTCCAAGGCACCTGAAGGCCAGACAAGGAATGATGGATGGAAACTGATCAAGGAGAGATTCAACCTAGAAATAAGGAGAAATTTTCTGACAGTGAAAGCAATCAACCAATGGAACAACTTGCCTTCAGAAGTTGTGGTAATTTCATCACTGGAGGCTTTCAAGAAGAGACTGGACTGCTATTTGTCAGAAATGGTTTAGGGTTTCATGCTTGGTTGGTGGGTTGTACTACATGGGAAACAAGGTCCCCCCCAACTTTGTTAATCTGTAAAAGAGGAAAGTGTAAAGGGATGTAGACCTGGCTTTGGGAACAGGGAAAGCATGAGAACTATTAAGAAGGTAGGTATTAAAAAGAGAGGAAAGGATGAGAAACTAAAATAACTCCATCTTGGTTTTGATCAGTGGTTCTCAACCTGTGATCCACGTACCCTTGGAGGCAGGGCCAGATTTTCCTATAGGCTAACTAGGCTTCAGCCTAGGGCCTCAAGATCAAGAGGGGCCTTTTATTTTTATTTATTATCCGTGCCACATTTTTTTATAAAGGTTAGTACCAATTACAACATGTTTCATATATATATATATATATATATATATATATATATATATATATATATATATATATATATATATATATATATATATATATATATATATATATATATATATATATATAATGTTGTAATTGTACTGATAAATAAATATATATATATCATAAATATATATATATATATATCACAGTAATGATGTATTTTATTATCTCTCATGTAATTTACAAACTTAAAAATGGGAGGTGAAAGGGCCCCATAAGTGGAATAGCCTAGGGCAGTGATGGCGAACCTTTTTCGCCTCGGGTGCCAAAAGCACATACGTGCGCGCTATCACACGAACTCGAGTGCCGACCCACATAACGTAATGTCCCTGCTCACCTGTGTGGACCGTGCATTTTTGCGCAAGGCTTCCTCGCCACTCCCTGCTCTGGCTGCTTCCCCTTGGCTAACACCCAGTGAGGGGAGAAGTTGCTCTGCCACTAACGGGCAGAGATTGGGGTGGGGGTGGGGGGATGCTCAAGTGTGCTCCTGTGTCAAAAAACCTTCCCTTATCATTCTCCTGTGTAAAGATTGGGCCCTTTTTACAATGGCAGGTGTGAGTCCAGTTGCTAAATTCTCCCCTTCTATTAAAGAGGATCCTGGGCACTACAGTCAATAGACAAATGAGGAAGGGAGCTGCTGGCACAGGGAAAAGAAAAGCAGCAAGAAAAGAAGAAAAAGCAGCTTTTTCCCCTCAAGGTGGCTGCTCTGTTTCCCCCCCCCCCGCCCCTCCCCCGTGCTAGCACAGAGGATCCTGCCTGGTCCCTGCAATCCAAAGGGAAATGAGGAAGAGACCAATCTGCATGAGGGAAAGACAAGTAGCAAGGAAATAAGGAAAAGCAGCTTTTTCCCCCTCAAGGGGCTGCTCTGTTGCCCTTTTCTCCATTTCAGCACCACTCCATGGAGCCTGCCCCACACCCCATCGCCCAGGTCCTCGCTTCTCCCAAGCATTTCTTTGCCTATTTAATTTCCCCTCCGTAGCATTTTTCCATCATGTTTCTTGCCATTTTGGACAGGAAAACAAAGTTTGTGGGACTAAAAAAAACTCCTTTCAATCAATCAATTCCAACTTTGGGAGATCTCTTCCCCCTCCCCAAGTTGTTATTGATTGAAGTTTTTTTTTTGTCCCACAAACTTTGTTTCTCTGCACACGATGGCAAGAAACGCGATGGAGCTGGAAATCAGGTAGGCAAAGAAATGTTTGGGAGAAGCGAGGACCTGGGCGATGGTGGGTGGGGCAACCTCGATGCCCTAGCACTGAAATGGAGAAAAGGGCAACAGCAGCCACGTTGAGTGAAAGAAGCCTCTTTTCTTCTTTCCTTACTAGCAGGGGGGAGGGGGAAACACAGCAGGCAGCACGGGGGAAAGAAGCCTTTTTCCTTGCCGCTTGTCTCCCCCGTGCTGGCAGCTCTCTCAGCGATTGGGCAGGATCCTATTTAGTAGCAGGGGGGAGGGGGGAACACAGCAGGCAGCACGGGGGAAAGACAAGCGGCAAGAAAAGAGGCTTCTTTCACTCGTGCTGGCAGCTCAGCGATCGGGCAGGATCCTTTTTAGGAGCAGGGGGGAGGGGGGAACACAGCAGGCAGCACGGGGGGAAAGACAAGCGGCAAGAAAAGAGGCTTCTTTCACTCGTGCTGGCAGCTCTCTCCCTGTGGATTCAAGCGATCGGGCAGGATCCTTTTTAGTAGCAGGGGGGAGGGGGGAACACAGCAGGCAGCACGGGGGAAAGAAGCCTCTTTCCTTGCCGCTTGTCTCCCCCGTGCTGGCAGCTCTCTCAGCGATCGGGCAGGATCCTTTTTAGTAGCAGGGGGGAGGGGGAAACAGAACAGCCAGCAGGAGTGAAAGAAGCCTCTTTCCTTGCCGCTTGTCTTTCCCCGTTCCGGCAGCTCTCTTTGCATTGGGCTGTTTTTCGCCCTTTGGAGGCTTCAGGGAATCCTCCGGAGATTAAAAAAAACTATCGAAAATCAGCTGGCCAGCGGGTGCATGCGCACTGGAGCTGACAGGGCAATGCCTCGCGTGCCCTCAGAAATGGCTCTGCGTGCCGCCTGTAGCACGCGTGCCATAGGTTCGCCATCACGGGCCTAGGGCCTCTTTTTATCTAAATCTGGCCCTGCTTGGAGGGGTCACGATATCATCACAGAGGATCTGTGAACATTTGAACTAATGTTAAGATTGAAATTTTGAGTTAAATCTTGGTGGTCTGTGGCCATGGTTCAGGGCCACAAAAGGTATTTACAGGGGGTCCATAGTGAAGAAAAGGTTGAGAAACACTGGTACAGATTATATAGATGGAGGAAACAGATTCTGACAGACTTTCAAGATCTTGTGATTCTACCCTTTGTTGCCTATGGCAATAAAGATTATTGCTGGAATCCCTGATATGCCCACTTCTTGATTTTGTCTACCTGCAGACAATAGTGACAAATTTTGAAAAGATCATCATGGGTTAAAGACCTCAAGTATCAGAAGTTTAGAATAGTTAAAAATGGAGCTTCCTGTGACAATATACAGCTATGAAAATCGCATACTGAGAAACAGTGGGAGGAATAAAAGATGGCTTCCTATTATGGAGATGAACTAGTGTGAACTGCAAAGGGAACCATTTAATTAGACTTGGATCCAGGTGGCCTGATTATTGTCTTAAGGTCATGATCAGCAAGCAGAAACTCACATATCAAGGACAGGTGATGTGATGAGTTATATAATGCACTGGGGGTGGGGAAGTATTGGATTTAGCAAGCTTGAGAGAAAGAAAAACAAGAGGAAGAAAACAAATAAAGTAGACATATAAAGAGATTTCTAGAATATGCTTGGAAGAACTATGACTTATTTCAAAAGACAGGTCAAGATGATAAACATTTTGTCCATTTATAGTTACCAGGAGTCAAACTTGTCTCAGTGTAATTTACCTAAGTAATATGGACTATTTTTCCAATGAGGTATTTAAAAATCTCATTGTCATGCCTGCAGCCATCTTTTCTTTTGGATCTTTGACCTGCCACATTTTCTATTATTCTACTATGCATTTTTTTATTGTGGGGAACTGGGAGGGGGAATTGTATGGAGTTAGATGATATGTAGTCATAACAAAATTCTTTCTAGAAAGCCAAAGTCATCCTTTGTCTTTGCACCTCTGCACCTGACCAGAACTGGATAGTGGAATTGCCAGCATGGCAGTGGAAGATTGGACCATGTGATGGACTTGTGGGTGTTGGCCAAGATCTTGAACTTTCAACTGGGTGGGGAAATCAGGAAGCTTTCAGTTTTGTGTTTTCCCAGATTTGCCAACATGGCTCTCTTAATAAATTGGAACTTTGAGCAATATGTTGTCTTGTACTCTGATTTACTTTTGGATGCTATTTGGAACCCTGTCATTAACCCGAATTTCCCTTAAAATACTTCACAAGCTACCCCGACCTTTGGGGTACTGTCCGGGGCCCTGAGCCTCAATGCTGACTTGAACTCGGGCAGCGTAAAGACTTATGGGAGATAGAGGAAGAGAAGAAGCCCACTGGGGAAACAGTAGATGACAGATCTACTGTCATCTACTACTTCTGTCATATGATATAGCTACTTACCAAATTTCCCAGCTTCTTCCTTGAATAGGAAAAAAATGATTTGAGGTTTTAAATCTTTGAATAAAACAAAATCAACAGCTTCATCCATCCCTCTTTCATAATACCACATTTGATGTGAAAGTCTTATGAATTCCCTAACTAAAACTGTATAGATCACAATGGTCAACCAGATGAAATGCCAGTGAGAAGGCAGAAAGGAAGATGTAGGGAAAAGAGCATGCAAAGGTAGCAGCTGGAGGATCGCAAAGACACAACAAAGAAGTGGGAATTTGTTGTATTTCTCCCACACCAAGTAAGCTTGTCTGAAGGCTCTCCTCTGCCCTGTGTCTCTGAATTGCCTAGAGACCTTGTTTTCGCTATGTGGAAAATAAGATACAGACAAGGAAAATGATCAGAATTAACATGGCATCTCTGTGTATGGGTTTCTGAGGGTAAGTCTGGAACAGAAAGAGTGAAGGAATCCTGATTTTACTCTCACTCCAGAGCAGCTGCAAAAACATTTGCACTGAGGTAACAACTTCCTTTATCATTTCCTTTTGTAGGACATTAGCACCCACCTCTCTCCTACAAAATGAAATATTTTAGGAAATATTAAAAGGGCAGAATATTTCCTCCTAAAAGTGAGACAGAAACTCATTTCCCCCCACCTTTGTCAACGGACCATTAAGGCCTGAGCCTGTCTATTCTACATAACAGAGGTAGGATTAGTCCTCTACCCATCTCATCACATGGCACCTGGGAAAATTACATCAGCCAGCACTCAAACAAGCCTGGGACACGGACAAAGCCTACAAAGTTAGCTAAGACCCCCGCCCCCTGGGAGTCTGACAGCCAATGGGATACAATTTTTACACAGGAACAGGAAACAGAGAGGTGGGGCCCAACAGAGAGCATAAAACTCAGGCACTCTCAGCATCTCGCCCCTTTTTCTGCTCAGGAACTCAAGCCATGTGATCCTGCCCACCATTAAATCATCTTTCCAAACAGCCTCCATGTTTCCAGTGTCCCCCCCCCCCGCCCGCCACTTGGAACTGAACCCAGATGGACATTTCTTCCAACAATTTGGCACCCCAAAGATGGGACTCCAAGCTAACCTATCCAATGGACCTTGCCCAAGTAAGCTTCCCTTGCAAGCAGCAGACCCATTGAGTCTGTGGGTATGTTTTCCTGGACCTTTGGTTTTAAAGGGGTTTTGAATTTTGAGCTTAAAGGCTGCTTAGAAAGAAGGTGAGTACCTCTAAATTTTAATTATCTACATTTTAATTTTAAAATGTGGGAAATGTGTGTATGCCTGTGGGTGTGTATGAGTGGTTTCACCCTTAGGCAGCAGCTGGATTTCATTTCTCAACTCTGATCTAACCATATCGCTCCTGACGGGTTTTTAACTGGGTATTTTAATTATATTTAATTTCTAGGGGTTTTAAATACTGTATTTTAATTGTTTTATCAATCGACCTCCTCCTTGTGTATGTTTCAGTGTATGTCTTTGTTATATGTTTGTTTTGTTTACATATTTATTTCGTATGTTTCGTTGTACGCCGCCCCGAGTCCTTCGGGAGAGGGTGCGGCTAAGAAATAAATATATTATTATTATTATTATTATTATTTCTCTGTTTGGTCCTAGCCTCCTCAGCCTCAAGTTAGCACTTTCTCTCCCTGTCAAACCAGGTGGATAATTTGCTTGATCCTGACTCAGTTTAACTTCCCCCTTCCAAGTGGCAAATGGATACCTAAAGCTCTTCATTAAAACAAGGCGACTGTCTGGTGCAGAGTAGGAAAGCCACAAACAGTTGTACCACCTGACCCAGATTCTTCCTGGAAAATTGTCTCAGCAGTTATTTGTCAGAAAGAAGGTCTCGCTGAGCAGAGCAAAACTTGCTTCAGACAGAGAGTGATAAAACAGCCCAAACCACAGAGCAGATTATATTGTGCTGCTGTTTTCTCAGTTGATTCAAAGTGAGGGGGGGGGGGAAATAATTAGGATGTGAGAAAAATACATCTCTCCAATTGCAAGAGGAACATTTCAAGGTCAGAAGGTTTTAGTGCCTTCCATTTTTCTTCTCCACCTCCAGTCTCATCTCTATTTTCATGTTTGCCTTCTTTCCTTTGTTCTTTCTGGGAGTTGGTTTAGTATGACACAGTTTCTGTGCCACTTAGGTCTACTGCCAGGAAACAGTTGAGAAGTGGCTTGGTAAAATATCTATTTATTGATTAATCTATTGCTATAGCAGCAGCAAGTACTCTTAAAAGTCCTGCCATTATGTAACTTTAAAAGAAAAATTTAGCAATGAATCTTTGTATCAGAGGGGAAAAGAAAGCCGTTGACTGCCCACAACATTGCCAAGCAAGAAAGTTGTGAAAAGCTTTGCAGGTTTTCACTAAGTATATAGCAAGGGAAGGAGGGTCCCATCCTTATTCTAAAACAGCACTGGGCAACATATGAGCAGCCCAGTGGTGGGTTTCAAATTTTTTTGGAACCTACTCTGTGGGTGTGGCCTGCTTTGTGGGAGTGGCTTGCCAGCCATGTGACCGGGTGGGAGTGGTTTGCTGGCCATGTGACTGGGTGGGAGTGGCTTGCTGGCATGTGCCCAGTTGGGAGTGGCTTGCCAGCCATGTGACTGGGTGGGAGTGGCCAAGATGATGTCACTGAATTCTTTGCCCTAATCGATGAACTACAATAAGATTAAAATAAGTACAAAAACAATAAAAGAGCTACTTAGAGAAGGAAGATGACTGTTCTTGCCAGTCTTCAGTATCACTGACTCCAATGAATGGGCTGCACAAAGAAGAGACACAGAAATGAACTCTTTCATTGAATGCACTGCATTGGAATGAAAGCAGCACACAACACAATAAAGACAGGTACTTACAGAGGGAAGATTACTGCCTTGCTGGTCTTCTGCACCACCACCACCTCACCACCTTGCTCCAATAACCTGCACAAAGAAGAGACACAGAAAGGAAGACTTTAATTGCATGCACTGCATTAGGATGAAACAAGCTCACAAAATAATTGAAAAGGAAAATTACTGTCCTTTTTTGCTTCTTCTGCACCATCACCTCACCACCTTGCTGCAATAACCTGCACAAAGGAGAGACACAGAAAGCAAGACTTTAATCGCTTGTACTTCACTATCTCAAGGATGAACCCAGCACAGAGCACACCCAGCAATAAAGACAGCTACTTACAGAGGAAGGACCACTGGCTTGCCGGTCTTCTGCACACAATCTTATCACTTTGCTTCAACAACCTGCACAAAGGAGAGACACAGAAAACAAGACCTTAATCGCTTGCACTTACACCTTACATAAGAATAACACAATGAAAGAGATACACTCAAGTACTTACTTGTGTTATTGCTTTCCTGGTTGTTAGATCGGTCCAAGTAGCTATTCATAAGTTAGCAGTTAGAAGCAATGGTAAAGCAAGATATGGAATTAAAACCAGAAATATTTTGTTGGCTATTTGAAAGGGAATACAATACATATTTAATTTTACACATGTTAGCAGCTTCTGGAATTGTGCTTGCACAGCAGTGGAAAAACAGAGATATGAAAATTAATAAATATTACAATCTGCAGGAATAAATAAATTGACAATTAAAATCAAGAAGGATTTGAATACTTTTTCACATTGGATTTGTTTAATCAATTGCTAATTAAAAGAAACTGAAATTAGAAATCCAAAAGTATGAAAGAAAGCACCAATTATATAAGGAAAGGTCACTAAAATGTATAAAGAAATATTACTAGATCATTATTAATGCATAGATAACTGTGGGACATTACACACCCACACCCACACAAACTATGACAGTGCCAGGAAAACACCAAAAAATAAGAATCCCCCCCCCCAAAAAAAGACTGCAAATGAAACCAGTTTTTTTACCCCTAACCCTACAGACAGGAAAGACAAAGCCACTGGAATAAAAACCATCAAGGCATTGTGGGAAATTATAAAGGACAGTGCTAGGAAGCTCACAGAACCAGCAACCACCTCACAATTGCCTAAACAACCGGGGTGAAACACACAAAATCTGGCAAAGCTGACTTGCACCAACCTGGCCTGGCCATAGAAAATCAGCCACTTTGAGACACATAAACCTGGTCTGAACACTTAAAAGCAGCATATTGCATCACAAAGAAAACATTTGCAAAAAGGAATAACATTTCTAGTAGTAAATATATTTTATAAACAATAAAAAAATAAAAATTCCCTAAAAATAATTTCAAAAAAAGATATTCTATAAATAAAAAAATCCTTAAAAACCATTGTTAAGTATTCCACCAGCAATAATTTATACAGTAACCATTTTAAGATATTGTACCAGCAATAGTATACTGTAACCATTATTCCACCAGCAATAATTTATACCAGCAATGGTGAACTCTTTTTGGCTCGCGTGCCATAAGTGGGGGGAACGCAAGGGGGTCGTGTGCAGACGTGCCGCACCCATAATGCAATGCGTGACCCCCCCCAGTGCACATTCATGCACTACAAGCGCAACCCCCCCATTTTTGCATTCTTTTTTTGCCCTCCCCAGGCTCCAGAGGCTTTATAGGAGCATGGGGAGGGCGAAAACAGCCTCCCTGCCCCCCGGAAGCCCTCCGGAGGCTTCAGGGACTTTCAGGAGGCTTCCCTAAAGCCTCCGAAGCAGTCAAAACGACCCTCCAAGCAAACCGGAAGTCCCAGTTTGCTTGGAGGGTCGTTTTAAGAGCTCTGAAGGCTTCAGGGACTTCCAAGAGGCTTCCCTGAAGCCTTCGGAGCAGTCAAAACAGGAAACAGGACTCTCTGAGCAAACAGGAAGTCCGTTCCTGAACTTCCGATTTGCCCATACGGCCAGTTATTTGCACTCCGGAGGCTTCAGGGAAGCTCATGAAATCTCCGGAGGGCCTCCAGGGGAGGCGGGGGAGGCTCTTTTCACCCTCCCCAGGTCCCTATAAAGGCTCTGAAGCCTGGGGAGGGCGAAAAATGGCTTTTAAAAAGGGTGAACTCAGCTGGCCAGCGCGCACATTTGCGCTGGCCAGCTGACAGGGCAGTGCCTTGCGTGCCCTGACAAATGGCTCCGCATGGCACCTGTGGCACGCGCGCCATAGGTTCGCCATCACTGATTTATACTGTAACCATTTTAAGGGTACAGCAATAATTTATACTGTAACCATTTCAAACTATTCCACACACAATAATTTAAAATGAAACCATTAAAAATATTCCATACAAAATAAATTACAATAAAACAATTTAGAACAATTCCAAGCACAATGCATTTTAAAGTATTGAGTGTAGATTTTTTTTTAAATGGTCTATTTTAATGTGTTTTGGATAGAATCTTTTTTTAAATAGTCAAAGACAATTTAAAAAAAGAACCAACACAAAATAAATTGGAGCAAACCATTTTAAAATATTCTATACTCAATACTTTTAAATAAAACTATTAAAAAAAATTCCAAGCACAATACTTTTTAAAGTATTGAGTATAGAATTTTTAAATTGGTTTATTTTAATTTATTTTGGATAGAATCTATTTTTAAATAGTCTAAGACAATTTTAAAAAAGAATCCACACACAATAAATTGAAGTAAACTATTTAAAAATATTCTATACTCAATACTTTTAAGTAAAACTATTTTTAAAAATTGTATGCATAATAAATAAAATATTATTTTAAAATACATTAAAAAAAAGAAAAGAAAAGAAAACCTGGTCACTTACCAGCAGGCAGAATCAGCAACTATCCGAAGCGATGGATCAGATGCAATGGATGGATGCAGCAGGAAGCAGGCAGGCAGCAAGGAAGCAGGACAGGTAAGACTGGACTGGAGGGACAAGAGACACCTAAGCACGCCACGTGGCAGGCTTAGCCAGCTAGGCGAGGCTGGAGAGGGGGGGCGAGGGGCTTTCGGCCATGTGGCATACGCCAGCCCGCCTTCCCTCACGAATGCTAGGATGCATCACCGCCCACCCACTTTCGGCCATGTGGCGTATGCCAGCCTGCAGCTTTTTTGAGCTGGCTTAAGCTAGCCTCCCGCCAACCCCCCCTGCGCTTAGTTGCTTACCTGAGGGAAGCAGCAAGCTGCTGGAAGGCAAAGCGAAGGGAGACTGATCAGCAAGCACAATGAGCTGCCAGCTCAGGAACAAGCAAGACTCTGGCGCCATGCTTTTAAATGGGTCACCTCCAGCCCGCTCACTGATTGGCCGGACTCCAGTCAATCAGTGAGTGGCAGGCTGGGCTAGTCTAGTTTAGTGTGGATGGGCGAGGGAGAGAGCGAGCTGTGATGGGACAGCAAAGGCGAGCGAACGACAGGACCGGGGCAGGCGTTCTGGAAGTTACTTCCGGGTCCACAGGTCAAACCTCCTCTCACTGGATCGGTGAAATTCACCAACCAGTTGGCCCGATCCAGTGCGAACCGGCAGAATCCCACCACTGGAGCAACCCAAATCTTTGTCAGTTCCTAGGCTCCATTAGCTTAGAGTTCTTGAACAGTGCTGATGCTACTAGGTTGGTGGGTTTTTGAGAATGGTACATTGAAATTTCATTTTAATGTGTGCCATTCTGCATTCAGGAAAATGTCAATAAAGCCTATCATCTCATCTATCATCACATTTTCTTGTCTTATTCTATCCTATCTTATTCTACCCTACCTCTACCCTACCCTACCTTACAGAATAACAGAGTTGGAAGGGGTCTTGGAGGTCTTCTAATCCAACCCCCTGCCTAAACAGGAAATCCTACACCACTTCAGACAAATGGTTATCCAACATCTTCTTTAAAACTTCCAGTGTTGCAGCATTCACAACTTCTGGAGGCAAGTTGTTCCACTGCTTAATGGTTCTAACTGTCAGGAAATTTCTCTTTAGTTCTAGGTTGCTTCTCACCTTGATTAGTTTCCACCCATTGCTTCCACCTCACCTCATCTCATCTTCTTGTCCTATCCTACCCTACCCTGCCCTGCCCTATCTTGTCATTGTGTAACCCCAAAAGCTGACCTTTTCTATTGCTGTCTCTGCCCTTTGGGGAAAAAAAACATTCCCTCCAAGCTGAGGATGGTCCTGACCCTGTCAGCCTTTTGGAAGACTCTTAAGATATGGAGCTGCTCCTAGGCATGGGAGTTGGGGTACTAGCTAGTGCCTGTGATATGCTTGTTATTTGTCTAGACCACTTAGCCCAGAGTCACTATTGAAAGATGAGAAGCTGTATAAATCAAATGAATGAATCAGTGAATCAATACATTCTAAAAGTCAAATAATTCTAAAGAATTATTACAAAATTGTTTAGTTCGGAGGTGCTCTTATTTTGTTTTGGAGTAAACATTCAGGGCACATATAGCCATGAATTATAATCCGAGTGCTTTCTCTTAAGTACCAATGGGAGGGAGGAGAAGAGGAAGGGGAACGAAGGAAGGGGAAAGGAGAAAGGGGGGAGGAAAAAGGGGAAAGGGAAAGGGGAAGAGTAACTTTCTGCCACAGCTACTCCAAGCTTTTTGAAAAAAAATCAAGGGGAAGCCAAACCCCCTGGAACATTTGCTGATTCACTCATAGGTATAGATAGAAAGATAATTCTGAAATGTGATTAGGATTAAAGTTACTTCACTTATAAAGGATCGGAATTTCCCCCCTCTATATTGAATGGAACTACAACAGACACTTGATAATGCCAGGCATGGTATTTTTTCCCATTGCAACACTGCATCAAATACAGAGTACTCAGAATTTAAAACTCCCCTAGTAAGTCTCCATTTTAGGTAACTCATTAGCTTAACAATTACAAGACTTAGAGTTTGTGAAGTACAGCATCAAACTTCCCTGGGGATCTATATCTTCTTGGGGTCACAAGTGCACAGTATTTATCTTCAAATAAGGCAAAAAGGCTTTTCTGTCTCTTGTCTCCCCCCCCCCTTCTCTCTTTTGACTAAAACACAATTCCTGTTACAGGTTAAAACAGGCAAATATAGGATCAAAAGATTACAAAGTTAATTCAGCATGGAACAACACTCACATAGTCAAATAACTAACACATTTCTACATCAAAGCGTGTAAAGTAATTACTTAACAGATCAATCTGAACCAAACCTAAGTAGAAAGCAACTGATCTGCCCATTTTAGATACCTCCAGCAGCTTCAATCACATCGTTCCTTTTCTACTCTCCTCTGTGTAATCTTTACCAAATGATCTGACAGATATTTAGGGGTATATTGCCTATCACAAGCAAATCTTCGTTCCATAAATATATACTTTGAGCCAAACAAAATGATTAGCATACATAAGAGAGTTATATAAGTAAAATTATAAACCCAATAGTAGAAACATCTGTGCTTTTTTCTTTTCTTTTTACCTTTCTTCATTTTCTAGAGGTCTGCCCATTTAAGAATTATTAAAGAATTGAAGACTCCAATCTTCATTTTAAGGTCTTTTCTGATTTTCATTGGTGTGGTATCACCCAATAATAATAACAGAGTTAGGAGAAGGACAGTTACTTGCTTTCTGTTAAATTAGCTTGTTATTCTCTGCCTCCCCAGAATGATTTGTATTCCATTAGCCTATGTAATCAGATGCTTTTTCTTTTGATATATTTGATTCACTAATGTCCCTTCAAATTAAATTGGGTGGATAGTGTTTCCTTTGATATTCCTCCCTATGAAAACAGGACAGATTAGCTAAAAATGTATGTTTGTTTAAGGCAGTGCAGACATCTTAAATTATTCTCTGATATGCATGAGTGAAAATAAAGCTATATGATCAGCAGAAAATTGTTCAAACAATGTTTAGGATATCTTTATCTATCTATCTATCTATCTATCTATCTATCTATCTATCTATCTATCTATCTATCATCTATCTATCTATCATCTATCTATCTATCTATCTATCTATCTATCTATCTATCTATCTATCTATCTATCTATCTATCATCTATCTATCTATCTATCTATCTATCTATCTATCTATCTATCATCTATCATCTCTACATCTATATCTAAATCTATTTGCTATATTCCAAGGGAGCCCATTCTTCAGGTCATTGAGCCCTTCGTGGAATTTCAGATTGTTTATCAACACTGAAAAATTTATATTTTTATATTATTATTTCTTATTTCAGTCATGTCTGATTCTCAATGATTGCCTAAACAGGTTCTTGCAATCCCTGAAAGATTTATCAGAAACCATTTGCCACTGCCTCCTTTAGGACCTTAACCACTATACCAAACTGGCTCTCAAAACATTTATTATAAGAAAATAATTTAATGAATACTTTTGAACTAATGCTACTATGATATAATTAAGCCCTTGGATAGTCTCGTAGAGAGGGGTTGATACTAACCATTGTGGGAACTCTGCTACATACAGTATGAATGTATGTATATATGTTTGTCTATACGTTTTACTTTGCCCAGTAAAGAAAGAAAGAAAGAAAGAAAGATAGATGGATGGATGGATGGATGGATGGATGGATGGATGGATAGATGAGATATAGATGATAGATAGATAAATGGATGGATGGATGAGATATAGATGATAGAAAGATAAATGGATGGATGGATGGATGGATAGATAGATAGATGAGATATAGATGATAGATAGATAAATGGATGGATGGATAGATAGATAGATAGATAGATAGATAGATAGATAGATAGAGATAGATGAGATATAGATGATAGATAGATAAATGGATGGATGGACAGATAGAGAGACAGACAGACAGATAATAGAGATATAGATAGATAAATGGATGGATGATAGATAGATAGATAGATAGATAGATAGATAGATAGATAGATAGATAGATAGATATCTAGTTCCAAATCTCAAAGAAAGTAAAGAATCCATTAGATAAGTTGTTATCATGTTTGTTGTTTAATTCAATTGTTCTATACCACCCAGAGTCCCTTTTTGTGAGATGGGTGGTTGTACAAATTTGATGAATAAATGAATAAAATAAGTAAGTAAAATAATGCTAAGTGGGGATCAGTAAAGATGGTCTTCGCAAGAGGGTCTTTCTTCAAATGTGTTTGAGGATTCAGTACAAGTAAACCTGCTAGAATGGGAGGCAATGCCGTTTTTTAATTTGGGCAACAAAATGTCATGAGACAAATGACCAGCCTCAAAGGATCATATTTTGAAAACATTGTGTGAATACCCAATTCCTTGAGAAGTCTATAATTCAAGCTGATATCATTCATGTATTTTGTAACTATGCATTTGGAAAGTATGACTGGTTGGATACATTTCATGGTACTCCCTTGTGCACAAAATTTATAATGTTCCTTCCAACTCATATGTTCTAACACTATAATTCTATGATTTATTGCATATAAGCACCTAATGAGTGACTGGGGTTGTGAATGCAAGCAGGGGGAAGTGGGTCTGTATAATAAACATTAAAAACATAAGTAGGAAAGGAGGGAAACACACCTTCTAGTTCAAAATCATTTCCATCATTTTTATTGCTATTGCAGTGCAATGTAGAAGACATCCAATCATCATTATATATAAGGCATTTATCCTGACAAAGTACAATGTAGTAAAATCAGAAACACCTCCAGCCAGCAACTGGTCAACAAACCACCTGAACAAGCTTCTCTTTTGCAATAAATCTTGCTGAGCTGATTAAAAGAAAAAAAAACCTGTGAAGGTCAAACAAAACCAACTCAGATTAAATTGGCTGCGTCCATCCAACTGATCAGAAAATGCAAGCAAAGCATCTCCACTGTTGGGAATTAATCTTAGCTAAAAACACAGTCCTATTGAAACAAGGCTTGTTTTCCAGCCAGTGGGTCACATCTAGATGAATTCCTGACATTTATATTCTAGCAATATAGAAGGAGGAACAGAAGCCAGCCAAGTAGGAAAGAAGGCCAGCCAGACACAGCTTTGCTTTTGGTTTGAAAGCAGGATGGGCAGCTTCAATAGAAACTATTCGAGTTAAAGGAAGTGTTTCAGCTGCACATAGCGGCATGAATAATTCAGACAGGAGTGCATTAAGATACTGGCTCATCCCAAGATAAACAGGAAAGTCAAATGCAAACGGGATTAGATTTTTCAAGAGCACTTTATTATATAGAAGTCGCGGCCTTCTTCAGACTACACCACTCATCGCATTGGGGTTTAATACCAGCACTTGACAAAATAACATCAGCTGAAGGAAAGATAACAGAGAAGGTACTGCTTGAAGAGGCTGTTTTCATTCTTGGGACAATGAGAGAAAAGAATGGGAGTAGTACAAGGAGAAAGCAAACTTTTTCAAATATGGGTGACTATGCGACTTCTCCACATTTTCTGGTTGGGTATCATTGATTTTTTGGCAACCCATATATTTATATAGGATAGGTGAAAGGGGATGAGAAGGAAATCAATTATATAACAGTGGGAGAAGTTTGAGAAAGATGCATTTCTGGACATTCTTTTCTGGGCGTACACACTTTTTGCTTCATGCATTGATGTTCTTCTCCAGTGCCACACAATAGATTTCTTTCTCTCCCTTCTTGAGCAACCACTCACTAATATACTTAAGAGAGAACCCCAGTTTACCCAAGTAGATTTGGGGAGTACAAGCAGAAAGTACTAGACTAACTGTAGGAGATGACCAGGCTGAGTTCGAGGGAGGAGGTCAAATGCAATATCATCTTGTATGCCCACAAGAGATCTGAGTCCAGCCCACTTTGAATTCCTTTCTTAACTGCCACTAATTTTCTTTGATTGCTAGTAGCTCAGATACTTGTAGAGAGCTTAAGTTTGCAATAAATCTTTATACTCATTTGAACTACCTGAACCTCCTGATTTCCCTGGCACTTGACACTAACATCACTGGAAATATCTGGAGTTTAATTGTGATGGTCATATATTAGACTTGTATAAAGCCTAACCTGGTTAAGAATAATTCAGGAGATATTATTATGAGCCTGGCACATAGTATATGATTCTAACTTGTTCCTTTATGAATTGAAACGTTAGCCTTGATCCCTTTCTCCAGAGTTCCATCTTTCAGTGAAAAACGGAGAAATTTATCACTTCCATGTAACCTCTCACTGGAGATGTGAGAGGAGGAATATTTGATTTAATCATCCGCCAATCATTCCTCAAATTAAAATTACCTTGCTGTCAGATCACTATCAGCTTCTCCAAGCACAGTATGTTAGATAGAGACTTCATGGAAGAGAAATTATTCCAAATTGTCTGGAAAGATTAAGGAAAAATAGAAGACCATCAAATTTATAAATGTGTATGGATGGAAGGGAAGTGAGGATGGTAAGATGGGTGGCCCATAAATTTTATAATAGATGATAGATAGATAGATAGATAGATAGATAGATAGATAGATAGATAGATGGATGGATGGATGGATGGATGGATGGATGGATGGATGGATGGATGGATGGACGGACGGACAGACAGACAGATAGATGTTGCTAAGGTCTGAAAATTAAAACAAAGCCATGCATAAGTCGCATAAATAATTACTGTATGAACCCAGGTTTGGAAATGTCAAGTTTAATATTATCAGAATAACAGAATAACAAAAATTGGAAAGGACCTTGGAAGTCTTCTACTCCAATCCCCTGCTCAGGCAAGAAACCCTATACCATTTCAGACAAATCCAATTTCTTCTTAAAAATCTCCAATTTTGGAGCAGCACAACTTTGGGAGGCAAATCATTCCACTGGTAAATTGTTCTTCTTTGCATTAAACTGGACCTACCCAGTTCCTGCAACCGTTCTTCATATGTTTTAGCCTCCAGTCCCCTAATCATCTTTGTTGCTCTTCATTGCACTCTTTCTAGAGTCTCAGCATCTTTTTTATATCATGTTGACCAAAACTGTATGTAATATTACAAGTGTGGTATTAGAATATCAGAAGAGAAGGCAAAGAGAAGTTCAGAATGACTTTTGGTGAGCTGAAAGTTTCCTCTCCCTTCTTTTTATCTACCTTATAAAAGGAGGAGCTGTAGGACTTTCATTGTCCAATCTGTGGTGGCCTGCCAGAGGAGCTGGCAGCAGATTTGGACAGTGAGGAGGCTGGGAACATGGGGCAGTCCTGGAGTCTGGGGAAGGCTCTGATGAGGGCTCTGTGTCAGAGGCAGAGAGGGGGCCAGAGCTGTATGCCAGTTATCAGCTGCCTTCAGAGTCAGACATCAGTGAGGCAGACGAACAGCTGGAGCTGTTCCCATGTGCGCATGTGCAGAGTTGCCAGACGAAGGGAATAGCTAAATAACAGGGGTTGACTTGGGAGTAAGGCCACAGATGGACAATGAATGGCCCCTCCCAGAAGAAACAAATTAGGAGCAAAATGGGAGTGGAGTTTGCAGGAGACAATTAGTTCGCTTAATTGGTTCATGACTCTCCGAGACTCCTTGCCAAATTTTGCAGATATCAGCCTGGCAGCTCTCCAAGCCAGATAAGGTATGTGACTGTAAATCCTCCTTTGAAAGACTTTGCTGTATGTGAATGAGCAGAATTCACAGTAAATTAATAAAAGGGGTTTTTGTTGGGACAAGGAGTTTGCTTCATGCTCTTGGGAAGCGTAGGTCTTTACTTACTTTACTTTACTTTTATTTAGATTTCTTTACCGCCCCCTCTCCCCAAAGGGACTCGGGGCGGTGTACAGTCAAATAAAAACACATCAATAAATAGAAAATACAAACACAAAGAGGAGGCAATAAGAAACTGTACATATCTGAAGTAAAGTAGTTAAAAGCAATATTTAAATACCCTAAAAATACCCAATTAAAATATCTGCCAGGAGGTAGAATAAAACTATAAATGGGCCAGGCCGGCTAAACGGAACAGGTGAGTCTTCAGTTTTTGTCGAAAGGAGCGGAAGTCGGTGGTGGTTCTGATATCGGGGGGGAGGTCATTCCAGAGGGTTGGGCCCATCACAGAGAAGGCTCTACTCCTAGGCGCCGCCCGTTGGCATTGCTTAGTGGACGGCACCCGGAGGAGTCCTCCCCTGTGAGAGCGAATCGGTCGCAGGGAAGTGTGTGGTAGGATGCGATTCCGCAAGTACCTAGGTCCTGAGCCATGGAGCGCTTTAAAGATGGTAATTAACACCTTGAAACGCACTCGAAAGACCACAGGCAGCCAGTGCAGCTCGCGCAGGAGCGGTGTTACATGGGAGTACCTAGTACTCCCCATAATAGCCCGCGCGGCTGCGTTCTGGACTAGCTGCAGTCTTCGAGCGTGTCCCAAGGGAAGCCCCATGTAGAGGGCATTGCAGTAGTCCAGCCAAGATGTCACCAGTGCATGAGTGACCGTGTGTAGGGCATCCCGGTCCAGTAGGGGGCGCAATTGGCGCACCAGGCGAACCTGGTGGAACGCCCCCCTTACCACGGCTGCCACATGGTCATCCATTGACAGCCGGGCATCTAGGAGGACGCCCAAATTGCACGCCCACTCCACAGGGGGCAATTGCTCGCCCCCTATGGTCAGTGATGGAATCAACTGACTGAACCGGGGTGCCGGTAGCCACAGCCACTCAGTCTTGGAGGGGTTGAGCTTGAGTCTGTTGTCCCCCATCCAGACCCCGACGGCTTCCAAACACCGGGACATCACTTCGACAGCCTCGTTGGGGTGGTCTGGGGTGGAAATGTACAGCTGCGTATCATCAGCGTACAGATGATACTCCACCCCAAAACCACGGATGATCTCCCCCAGTGGCTTCACATATGCATTGAACAGGAGGAGCGAGAGGACCGACCCCTGAGGCACCCCACAAGTGAGTGACCTCAGGGTCGACCTCTGCCCCCCTGCCAACACACATTGCGTCCGGTCAGAGAGGTTGGAGCCGAACCACCTCAGAACGGTGCCTCCAACTCCCATCCCCCCCAGCCGGCGCAATAGGATACCATGGGTCAATTGTTAGATACAATTGTGTTAGATATGTGGAATCAGAGATGTATAAAATGACACAGTGTACAAAGCAACTCTGGAGAAATTGTTTTCAAAATGCCTGAAGAATGAATTGTAACAACAGAAGGTTGGCTGTACATCACAGCATTTTGAGTTCAAACCACTCTCTCAGCTAAAGAACAAAGAACAAAAAGAAAGTCAGCAAAAGAAACATTTTTTTTTGTTTCTTCAGTGTTTTGTTGCTGTTGTTCTGTTATAGGGAGAATTCCTCCAATGAGAATAGAATTTCCTCATTCCAAATCATGCTGTTGAATTTGGACAAGGTGTCGTTGAACTAGCTTGGGAAAAAAAATAGGGCTATTTCCAGAGCCTTGAATCTATTGTACAATAATCTACAGTACTGGATTCTGAAGTTTAAGTATTTATTTGTAAATTTAATGTATGTCTTATTGCCTGCAGCACAAGTATCACCCCAGTGTGACTAGCCCTCCAATCAAAAGAAAAGAGGTTTCATTTCGAGTGACAGGAAGCCAAAATGGCAGGTTTCCCTGAACTTCTTTGATGATTATTGTGTTACAGCTTTCAGGAGCATTAAGTGACTGGAAATAAACCTTACATATGCAAAACATAATTGGAATGTCTAATTTAGGCTAGTTTCTCTCACATTGCTAGAGATGATATACCAAAGTATGGTATCGTTCCTGATCTTGGAAACTTAACTCATTTTTCCCAGTGATCTTTCTTTCTGTAGGCTTTTGCTAGTTTGAACCTTCTAGAAGAATGTGGAGCATTCTGGAATGTTATAAGTGACATTGCCTCCTGAAAAAACAGTCTGAATCTCCTGGTATGCTTTTGTCTCTCGTCCTTCAATCTGCAGAGTAATTCTATGCCAACGTACACTGAATTAATTCTTTTAAGAGAGCCCATAGCTCTTGTATTAATTATGGAAGAACTGTCTTGGATGACATTCATTAGCCAAATGAGAAAAGTTCCACGCCTTAGGTTCCTCTCTATTTATTGATAATGTCCTTTGATGAATGGCATATGTACTGTTTGACATTGACAAACTAGGCCATTTGATGAGCTGAATGTTCTGAATGGCACACAGATGGGTATTACTCTACGTTTTAGGAAGGGCTATTAAGTGTTCAAGGCATTTAATTGTCAGGACAATTTTCTTACCTGGCAGATTGGCACTGCCTTCAATGGGGAGCAGAGCTGATGAGTGATGGCTAGGCCATTGCATTTCTGCCTTTTCTCCTCCTCTGCAGCTCCTGCAGGCAATAGTTGGCTAGAAGATATGCAAAGAAAATTGCCTGACAGTACTGTGTCAAAAATTATTCAAGACTCATATAAATATTTTCTTCAGTATGTGTATCCTTTTCTTGACGGAAAACACATTTTCCAAAGAAGAAAGAAATTCCAGTGAATTCTCACAGACTAAGTGCAATATTCTTATATTGTTTAGTGATCACAGAGCTTACAAGGCGTATTTGATCTTCTTTGTACACACTGCTCTCCAATGTCCCAAAGGTGCTTTTTCAAAAGGCAACTGGACTTTGTTTTTCCTTGAAGATGTTTCGCTTCTCATCCAAGAAGCTTCCTCATTCAGTTCAGAATTCAGAAGAAGCTCCTTGAATGAGAAGCAAAATGTCTTCAAGGAAAAACAAAGTTTGGTTGCCTTTTGAAAAAGCATCTTTGGGACAATGAAGACCTGGATGACTAAGAATCTCCATAGACTCCTCTCCAATGATTTGCAGACTCTCTGGCTTTCTGGTTCCATGAAAGTCCCTAGAGAAAGGCACTGAGATTGTCCTCTGATTGACCTCTATCAAAAGCCAGTTGAAATCTGTTACATCCTCTTGGTCCAACCTAATGTTGTAATATAGGGATGGGGTGGCTCAGTGGTAAGATGCTGAGCTTGTCGATCAAAAAATCGGCAGTTCAGTAGTTCAAATCCCTAGTGCCACGTTATGGAGTGAGCTCCCATTACTGGTCCCAGCTTCTGCCAACCTAGCAGTTCAAAAGCACATAAAAAATGCAAGTAGAAAAAATAGGAACCACCTTTGGTGGGAAGGTAACAGCGTTCCATGCGCCTTTGGCATTTAGTCATGCCTGCCATATGACCACGGACACGTCGTTGGACAGCGCTGGCTCTTTGGCTTTGAAACGGAGATGAGCACCGCTCCCTAGAGTCGGGAATGACTAGCACATATGCTCAAGTGGAACCTTTACCTTTTACCTTTAATGTTGTAATGTTATTTCAACATTAATTGGGCCTTATCTCTGTTAAATGAAAAAAAAAGGTAAGTTAGTCCTTGGTGACTATACAGATACAACTATGTATATTTCTTGACAACAATGCAAAAGAGATTTACTGTTGTCTTCGGCAAAAAAAATTTCTAGACTACAGCTCTGGGATTTTCTAGTAATAATCACAGGACTATTCTCTCTCTGTGTGTGTACAACAAGCTTTTGAATATTGAATGACATATTGAGAATTTAATTTAAAGGAGTTCTAACTTCTAGGAACTACATGGAAACTTCAAAAGTCAGAACAATTTATTGGTATCCACTGTTAATGGAAAATCTGCTTCCCAAGGCATATGACGCATTTCTAAGATTCATTGGAGAATTGGTTTGCCTAACATGGCTTTTTGAGAGTCACAGCTAAAATTAATATAGCTTTGACAAATGCCAAGTTTATCATGAGTAAATCTATATCAAAATCTCCAACATGATAAGTTAGCTGACTGTGGGAAGTAATAATATTTACTGGAATGATTAAACCAGATCTTGCTGCAGAAATTTAGTGCAATTGGCAAACAGTGGATTAATATAACCTGAACTCGCTCTCTCCCTTTGAACTTCCAGAAAATTGCAAATTTGCAAGCTCCAGAGGAAACAAATAGCACATAAGGATCAAACAGATGGCTTTGGTTTGGGTTTTTGAAGATGCTTTCATTGCAAATGCATAGGACATCTGTATCTCTGCTCTTGCTCCCAATAGTTTTGCACATCTATTTTGTTGCACTGTGTAGTTTGTGGCATATGTTGAAAAGCTATAGCCAGTTGTAGTATTCATCAAATGAAAAATTCACAGTGATAAACTATGGGCAAATTCATCAGATATCTATGGATAAACATTGTATTGTTAACTAGGGTATACAAAACCTTTGCCAGATCAATTTTTGAATACAGCTCATCCTTCTGGAATTCACACTGTATATCAGACACTAATACGATTGAGCGGGTCCAGAGGTACCGTATTTTTCAGCGTATAAGACACACCTTTTTCCCTCAAAAAAGAGACTGAAACTCTGGGTGCATGTTATACATTGAATACAGCATTTTTTGCCTCCTGAAACCCCGCTCTCTTCACCAAAATGGCCATCCATTGCTTTTAGGAGGTTTTCAGAGAGCTCCTGGGGGCTGTGGAACGCAGAAATGAGCAAAAATGGGCTGTTTTTTGCTCAATTTTGCCCCCCCAGCCCCCAGGAGCACTCTACAGGCCTCCTAAAAGCTATCCATTCCCTTTTTAAAAAAACAAAAAAACAGGCCCGTTTTCGTGAAAAATGGGCCATTTTTGGGAGGTTTGCAGAGTGCAAAACCTTTTTTTTTTGTTTAATTTGCCTCTTCAAAATCTTGGTGCGTCTTATACTCCAGTGTGCGTCTTATAGTCCAAAAATACAGTATTTTACGAGAAGAGTACTCCACTCCTTTGTTCACAATAAAATCCCTTATGCCACCAGGCTCAAAAGTTTGGGCTAGGACAATCTGGAACTGCACCGCTTGCGGTCGGACTTATGCATAGTACACAAAATTGTCTGCTACTGCATCCTACCTGTCAATGACTACTTCAGCTTCAACTGCAATAATACACGGGCAAACAATTGATACAAACTCAAGGTAAACCGCTCCAAACTCCATTGCAGAAAATACGACTTCAGCAGCAGAGTGGTCAATGCCTGGAATGCTCTACCTGACTCCCTTGTTACATCCTCAAACCCCCATAGCTTCAACCTTAAACTGTCTAGCGTGGACCTCACCCCTTTCCTAAGAGGTCATTAAAGGGGGTGTGCATAAGTGCACCAGTGTGCCTTCTGTCCCTGTCCTATTGTCCCCATTTATCTGTATCTACTTCCTTTGTCCATGTTTATGTTCATACTTATACCTGTTACCTTGTACATGCTTGACAAATAAATAAATAAATAAATACAAATATATAAATACAAATATATAAATACAAATATATAAATACAAATATATAAATGTCACTTAACGAAAAGCACATTCTTCGAAGGCATTTTTATAGAATGTTATTCAGAGACTGCAATTACCCAACACAACCTGGGTCTATAATTAGCCCATTTAATGGGTTTCCACAATGCACTGAACTATTAAGTCAGTGAATGGACTTGGTTGGCAGAAAGCACCAAGTTCCATGTTGGCTACATCATCCTCATCCACCAAATTGTTTCTTTAATAGTGCAGAATAGAAGAAGGATCAGCTAGAATGTTATTCTCCATCTCTATTCTGCTGCTCTGATCTACACAAAGGGGTTATTTTCTTTGGAACTGTCTGTGCTTAATTACTCACAGAATTGTTTCCAGTGGCTCTGAGATGGACACTATTTGTTGTTTGTAAGATAGCTGTAGATGTAAATTTGGCCTGTTATGCATCTCTCTCGTTCTCCCTCTCTTTTGCCAAATGTCAGGGCAGCGATCAAGTCCCAGGCAATTGTTGTTGTTGTTGTTGTTGAGCCAGAGACAATAAGCACACCAATAAATAGAGAGATTTAAAGTCTTATTATTTGCTCAAACAAACAGATTTAAAAGCACAGCACAAAAAGTATGTCAGGCCTGGAAGCCATCTTTTGCATTGGGCCTTCAGACCTGTCACATTTGATGCTGTGGGAAACTGGGAGGGGGGATTATATGGAGTATGGGAGATGTATAGGCAAAATAACATTCCTTTCTCAGAGAGTCAAGGACATCTTGCCCTGCACCTGGAGGGGTATGACTGGGAGGCATCTCCAGTTGGGAGGGTGCCTGATTGGACTATGTATGGATATGTGGGCGCTGGGTAGGGACTTGAGCTTTCATTTGTGTGGGGAAAACCTGGAAGCTTTCAGATTCGGGGTTTCCTAGATGTGCCGATACGACACTTCTAATAAAATGGAAATTTGAGGAACCTCAGTCATCTTTTGTTAGGGGTGTTATTTGGAACTCTGTCAGTATACATGTAAGCAAGATAACACCCAAATGTTTTACAAGCTGCCAGGAGATCCTTAATAATGAAAGCAGAGATATGCCAAGAGTAGCCAGTTTCCACAGTACCCAATGTTAGATTCTGTGCAGAAGCCGGCAACTATCAACAACTACTGTATTTTTGGAGTATAAGATGCACCGGAGTATAAGACACACCAGAGTTTTGAAGAGGCAAATTTTAAACAAAGTTTTTTGCACTCTGCAGACCTCCCAAAAATGGCCTGTTTTTTGTGAAAACGGGCCCGTTTTTTGTAAAAAAAAAAAAGGGGGGGAGGCATGAATAGCCTTTAGGAGGGTTGTAGAGTGCACTTGGGGGCTGGGGGGGACAATATTGAGCAAAAACCAGCCTGCTTTTCACTTATTTCTGCCCTCCCCAGCCCCCAGGAGCACTCTGAAAGCCTCCTAAAAGCTATGCACTGCCATTTTGGTGGAGGGACAGGGTTTCGGGAGGCAAAAAAAATGCGGTATTCAGTGTATAAGACGGACCCAGATTTTCAGCCTCTTTTCTGAGGGGAAAAAGTGTGTCTTATACTCCGAAAAATATGGTACCACAAGGTTTTCATCAAAATCCAGCACTATGACTTCACAGCCCTACTCTTGAGGTCATGAGACTGCAAAACCTAATTTTGATTGGGTGGCACTTGATCCAGGGATGAGAATCAAAAATCTGATACTTTCACAGTAAAAAAAAACTGTGTACCCTATCTTCTTCTTTATTCAGTAAACAAAAGTAATGTTAGGGAAGGCTAAAGGAAGATCTTTATTCATAAATTAAAACTTGTTAGAAAATGTTATCTCTTTTTTAAGAGTTCTGCTTTCATGGAGCACAAGCATTCATCCATTTATTCTCTTGGGGGAAGAAAACCTCCTTAGGGAATTGTAAACTTTTCCAAGTGTTAAATAAATTAGCTAGAGATGATTGCAAACAAACCACAATCAAAACTGCACAATGGCATTTATTCTGAAAGGCGGAAACGTCTCAGTTTCTGAAGATTTTGCATAGGAAAGCATTGTTTCTTTTTTGAAACAATAAAAATCCAGATCTATTTCCTTCTTCCTTTTGTGAATCATCATACCAAATAATATTAAAACAGATTCATGGATTGAAGGGGATAATTTAGACTGTACATGCTGTTATCACTATTAGTAGAAGAGCTGGAGTATTTGGGTTTTCAGGACTAGGTCTTAAAAACAATTATTCTAGTTTCTGGTTTAGTTTATTGGATACGACTAATGAACTTGTTTTCATTAAAATATAGCAAGGCTCTTTTCAGTGAGCAATTACTGTTGGCCCATCTTGCATGATGGCACACATCTCCATTGCCATATCTCTTGGGAGATCCCATGCAAGACCATTGCCATCAAACTAAATTGGGGATCTCTCAAGATTTCCGCATCTTTGAATGGATTTCCATGAATTGCATTTTGCGTTTAAGAAGGTCTCCATCATCAGGACTCCAGCAAAGACTGCTGCTGACCTATCCAATGCAGGATCTCTTGCCCTACTTTGAGTGAGTGTGTGCGTGTGTGTGTGTGTGTGTGTGTGTGTGTGTGTGTGTATTCCAGCATAACTCTGGAACGCCTTGAGCAATTTCAACCAAACTTGGTACACAGGTGACTTACCCTCTGGAGAAAAAAGACACCCATAAAACATCTTGGGGTGGTGGCGGTGGTGTTCTGTTAAGATACAGCCTATTGTGCCTTAAAATGGCTTCTACTGTACTGCCGTAAAATGGCTTCTACTGTGCAGCGCAGTGGGGTTGCCATGGTAACGGCTTCACAGTACTCCACAAGAGGGCTCCCTCTGGTAAGGGGGAAAATCCAACATTAGAAATTACATTTGGTTTGGACATTTTCCTCCTATAAACAAATACCTGGGAAACACTGGGTTTTCAGCTAGTAACACATATAATCCCAATGCGTCCTGGCTTTTGGATCAAAAGAAAGCCAACTGGCCACAAGGTATAGGCATCAAGAGGGTCTCTTGGCAGTGTCTGCAATCTTATAATTGAAAGGTGACAAAAGTTCACTTTGCAGTTCTATCCTGAAAGCCCCAACGACTGCCAATTTTTTTTCCAATTGTGAAGATCTCATTAACAACTCAGCTGCCTGCAGCAGAAACAAGGTGAACACGCACAGGTTACATAGCAAGTGGCCAGCTTCAAATCACAAGCTCTGCTTCTAAGCAAGGACATCAGTGACAAAGTGACAGAAAGAGCTTCTTGTTCCCCTGTGGAGCATTAAAGGAAAGCATTAATAATAAATCATGTTTTCCATTTGCTGCCCAAGATTTTAAAAGAATCACAATGTTCTTTGAATAAAATTCAGGTTTTGTATACTGTCATCCCTTTGAGGTTGTCTAGATCAGGAAACAGACCCCATTAGAAAATTAGACTCAAGCTTTATTGGTATGTTTAGAGAGCTAATATAGCTATGTAATAATAGCTGTATTAGTTAATAGAGATAGCCCATATTAACAGAATCCCACAAGTCCAATGGTGTTTCCAATTCCCTCCCCTTTTATACCCCAAGGGAGTCAGGGGGAGCTATTCTAAATCTCCTCCTAATATACTAAACAGTACTTCCTTCCCTCCCAGGGCTCAAGGCATGCTTCCAGATATTTTGTTTTTGTAATGATTCAGAATATTTTCTCCAAGGTTGTATCCTTAGCTCTCTCTACATATGGATGTGCTTTCTCATTCTATAGCAATCAGCTTGTATACCTGTATAAATATATGTATGTATGTATGTATGTATGTATGTATGTAGGTAGGTAGGTAGGTAGGCAGGTAGGCAGGCAGGCAGGCAGGTAGGTAGGTAGGTAGGTAGATATAGATAGATAGATAGATAGATAGATAGATAGATAGATAGATAGATAGATAGATAGATAGATAGATATGCACACAGGTATACAAGCTGAATAGAGCTGGTAGGGACCTTGGAGATCTTCTAGTCCAACTCCCTGCTCAAGCAGGGGACCCTATAACATTTCAGACAAGTGAGTGTCCAATCTTTTCTTAAAAACCTTCAGTGATGTAGCACCCACCACTTCTGAAGGCAAGCTATTCCACTGGTTAATTGTTCTCACTGTTAGGATGTTTCTCCTTAATTCCAGGTTGCTTCTCTCCTTAATTAGTTTCTATCCATTGTTTTTTGCCCTGCCCTCTGGTGCTCTGGAAAATAAGTTGATCCCCTCCTCTTTGTGGCAGTCTCTCAAATATTGGAAAACTGCTATCATGTCCCCCTAGTCCTTCTTTTCACTAGTTTAGCTAAACCCAAAGCCTGAAAACATTCTTCATATGTTGCAGGATTTGGGTATGCAAATATGCAGGCATGCTTGTCATCATGAAAGAATATGCAGACCAGTTAAAAAAATGAAAAATAATGTATACATCACACACATCTCTCTCTCTCTCTATCTCTACCTCTACCTCTCTCACTCTCAATCTCTCTCTCTCTGTATCTATCTATCTATCTATCTATCTATCTATCTATCTATCTATCTATCTATCTATCTATCTATCTATCTATCTATCCATCCATCCATCCATCCATCCATCCATCCATCCATCCAGGTTTCAGGTTTATTAAATTTATAGACCATCCCCTCTCCCCGTAGGGACTCGGGGCGGTGTACAGACCGTTCGTGTATAAAACAACAAAATATAACATAAAACACCAGACAAAACAACGCAAACATACCGTCTATATATACAACCCAAACTAATTAAATAATTAAAAACAATTCTAAAACCAATTTAAAACCCCAAAATTTAAAATTTAAAAAGCCATCCAGGAAGGTCAGTAATGGATGTTACCTGTAAGTACAATTACAATTACAATTAGGCCAGGCCGCCTAGTCGAAACAGGTGGGTCTTGAGTTTCTTGCGGAAGGAGCGGAGGTCCAAGGTGGTTCTAATATCGGGGGGAGGTCGTTCCAGAGGGTTGGGCCCATCACAGAGAAGGCCCTATTCCTAGGCACCGCCTGCCCGCACTGCTTAGCGGAAGGTACCCGGAGGAGTCCCTCTCTGTGAGAGCGGATTGGTCGCAGGGATGTGTGGGGTAGAATGCGATCCCGCAGGTAACTAGGTCCCGAGCCATGGAGCACTTTAAAGATGACAATCAGCACCTTGAAACGCACCCGGAAAGCCACAGGCAGCCAGTGCAGCTCGCGCAGGAAAGGTGTTACATGGGATTACCTAGTACTCCCCATAATAGCCCACGCGGCTGCATTCTGAACCATCCATCCATCCATCCATCCATCCATCTCCATCTCCATCCACATCCACATCTATATCCATCCATCCATCCATCCATCCATCTCTATCTATCTTCCCCAGGGAATTGACAGACGACATAATTGTGGCATGGGATAAATTAAGAACTGACCACATGATGTATATGTGGAATTCACTGTCCTACAGTTTAGTGATTGTCCACTGATACATACTGTTTTTAGGGAGGCATTCGATAAATGCATAGAAAAGGTATGTTGGCATCAATCAGCCATGTGCCTTCCTCAGGATTGGTGCAAGTGTAATTGCTTGAAAGGTTAGAAATTGGCTTAAAAAATCTATAGCTTTGATGCTCTAAAAATTCATTGAGAGTTTACCAGGACAAAATAGTCCATGTTCCTTGCCAAGAACTCTGAAATCTGAAGATCATTTTTCTTTGCTGCTCTAGAGGGCAAGATTGGAACTGGTGGATAGTTACTGAATAGAACCGTTCTTAGCATAAAGTACTGCCTCCTCTTATGTAAGAGCTATTTGACACAGGTAGTGCTTAGCTTATGATATCTGTTTAATGACAGTTCGAAGTTACAAAAATGTTGAAGAAAAGTGGCTCATGTGATCAAACTTTGGGCATTTGGAAATCAGCATATAATTCACAATGGTTGCAATGTCCAAGGATCACAAGATCACCATTTACAACTTCCTCGGGAGGCAACAATTAATGGAGGAAGCCATTACAACGATTGTAATGATTCTCTTAAGGGCCACAGCACCAAGGTCATAAAATTGAGCACAATTCACTAAACAACCACATTGCTTAGCAACAGAAGTTCTGGTCCTAGCTGTGTTCATAAATTGAGGATCATCTCCAGTCAAATACAGTAGTTTGTCCCAGGAGGTAGTGGATTTTTCTTCATTTGTAGTATTTACACAGAAGGCAGATAGCTATTGGCGACACAGTAACACCATATTGTGTTATGGATTCCTCATTAAGGATGGGATTGAAATAAATTGCCTCCAAGTTCTTTATATTTTTATTTAATTATATTACAATTATAAAATGTAGAGCTGCACTAAAAGTCTAGGCAACCTCAAGTCAAATTCAGCTCAGTTGCAAGAACTCATCCGTCTGGCTTTCTTGGCAAAAATGCAAACATGTTGTATAGTGGTTTTTATGGAGGGATTGTGAGAATCTCAGTCTACTCTAAAGTCTAACAACATATTGATGGCCTCCCATCAAAATGCTAATCAAGTCCATCTCTGCTTAACTTTTTCAAGACTAGACTGTGTATTGATACCCTCTCGGTTAACTTGGCATGAAAAGAACCTTTCTATTTTTCTTACGTTCCATAAATGCACACAACTGGTTGGTTGCTTTAAAAACCCTGAATAGGGGTTCTATGCTAGAAGTGGTGACTTCCTTGGTAAAGAAATCTGTGATCGGCGTCTGAGCACCTGAGAGAAGTTAATTTGCATCAGATAATTAGACATGTCATACTCAATAGCCCTTTCTGGTCTTTTGAAAAAAGAGAATTAAGCATAATTTCCTGTAAGTTTTAAACATTGATTTCTACTTGACAGCATGGATCAGGCAATTTGCAGGCCTGAAAAGCGAAGGAGGCAAGTGAATGAGAAGAGGAAGCCTTAGTCAAATGAATTCTCCACTCTGATAGCCACATCAAGTTCCAAAGAGTTTGCACCGTGTACCTTGCATCTTTTGACAGTTCAGTTTGGGTATTTTGTTTTGCACAATGTTTTGCTATCCTTGGCATTAATTTGGGGACAGCCCCATCTAATTAGGGAATTTGTTTTGGATTCAAATGCCATTGGTCAAAGAAATCTCAACCCATCCCATCATCATCTGATGTCTTCATATCAAAACACAACTAAAAAAAATCTTGCTACCTGCACTAGCTAAGTACAAAGAAATTATTTGCCACGTTCTATACACTGTTCAGGGACGCAGTGGCTCAGTGGCTAAGACGCTGAGATTGTTGATCAGAAAGGTCAGCAGTTCGGCGGTTCGAATCCCTAGCACCACGTAACAGAGTGATCTCCCATTACTTGTCCCAGCTTCTGCCAACCCAGCAGTTTGAAAGCATGTAAAAATGCAAGTAGAAAAATAGGGACCACTTTGGTGGGGGAGTAATAGCATTCTGTGCACCTTCAGCATCTAGTCATGCCAGCCACATGACCATGGAAATATCTTCAGACAGTGCTGGCTCTTCGGTTTTGAAACAGAGATGAGCACTTCCCCCTAAAGTCAGGAATGACTAGCACATATGTGTGAGGGGAACCTTTCCCTTTATCTTTATACGCTGTTCAGGATGAGAAACTGTTTGTTAAAATAAAAGTGATGACATACCCTAATTCAATACAGAAATCATAGAAATAATCCCAAGAACAGGGATGTCCTTGATGGAAGGCTCAACAAATCAAGATGGAGACTAAAACATATGAAGAACGGTTCAGGAACTGGGTATGTCTAGCTTAAGAGAAAGAAGGTCTAGGGGAAACATGATAGCAGTGTTCCAATATCTCAGGGGTTGCCACAAAGAAGAAGGAATCAAACTATTCTCCAAGGCACCTGAGGGTAGAAAAAGAAGCAATGGGTGGAAACTAATCAAGGAGAGAAGCAACTTAGAACTGAGGAGAAATTTCCTGACAGTTAGAACAATTAATCAGTGGAACAGCTTGCCTCCAGAAGTTGTGAATGCCCCAACACTGGAAGTCTTTAAGAAGATGTTGGATAGCTATTTGTCTGAAACGGTATAAGGTTTCCTGCCTAGGCAGGGGGTTGAACTGGAAGACTTCCAAGGTCCCTTCCAACTCTACTACTGTATTGTAAGATGACTGCCATGATGATGCTGATACAACCAGTTCGGGGGTATGTCCGGCCAAGTTACTACCTACTAGTCTGAACCAGTCCGAACGAGTTGGAACCCACTTCTGACCTGAGCTCTGTTTCTCATGTTCACTGCTTAGCCTCTCCTGGTCATCCTGCCCTCCTTCCTCCCTGCCTACAAGCCATCTGAATCCTGACTGGGCCTGCTTCTCCTGATTTCCTCCTAAGCCAATGAACCCACCCCCTTGATCTCCATCTGCTCCAGTTCCAGCTCATCTTTATCCCAGATTCAGGCTCCAACGCGGACATGACACCTGCTTATGTAGGGGGATGGACTAGAAGACCTCCAAGGTCCTTTCCAACTCTGTTATTCTGTTACGATTATGTCAAAAAGGAATGCCAACCTAATGCAAATAGGCAGAGAAAACAGAAATAATAACCAACTTTATTTTCCTGAGCATAAAACTTCACACGAATGGTGACTGGAGACATGAAATAGAGTCATCTGCTACTTTGGAAAAAGCCTATGATAGATAGGCATACGATACAAAACAGTAACACACAAAGACATCTCAATTACAACAAAGTAATATGAAAGGTGAACCATCAAAAGGGCAGAAACAAACAACAAAAAAGCAAAACCAAGATGCCTTTGAATTGTGGTGCTAAAGGAAATTGTTAATAATGCCTTGGACTGTAAGAAGAACATTGTTGAGCACTAGATGAAGGAAAAACAGACAGCTCATTGGGAGAACTAAAAATAAAACAAAGGCTCAAATATTTCTGAAACTTAATATGAGGAATAAAGTTATTTAAAAAGACCTCAATGCTTAAAAGAATGGAAAGCATTTGAACAGGCAAGATCAGGCAAAGATGCCAGAAACCATCATTGATGACACACTATGAAATGTTCAAAGAAGTACCATATTTTTTGGAATATAAGACACACTTCCACCCCACCCCCACAAAGAGGGTGAAAATGTGGGTGCGTCTTATACACTGAATACAGTATTTTTGGCCTACCAAAACCCCACCCCATTTGCAAAAATGGACGTGCAGAGGGTTTGGGAGGCCTGCAAAGTGCTCCTGGGGACTGGGGAGGGCAAAAACGAGCAAAAAACCGGCTGCTTTTGCTCATTTTTGTGCCCCCCCACCCAGTTCCCAGGAGCACTCTACAAGCTTTCTAAAGGCTCTGCATGACCTTTTCTTTTTTTTGTGAAAAAATGAGGTATGCAGAGGGTTTGGGAGGCCTGCAGGGTGCAAAAACGTTTTTTTTTTCAATTTACCTCTCCAAAATCATAGTGCGTCTTATACTTCAAAAATATGGTACTGAAAATCCTGACAAAATTTTGACCATTGAGCTACAAAAGGTCAGAAGTTTCTGGACTACAGCAGCAGTAAAATATTTCAGATGAATGAAGACAAATACACGTGCCCCAGGATAATGTTGCAGAATCCAATCTGAGTCAGTCTTCCGAGCTTTTGGACCCATACTGCACATTCTTCTAGAGAGAAGGACCCTGAGGATGGGCTCCAGCATGTGTTTGAAAGCTCAGAAGACTAAACCTCTGGTCCAAGTGACCAACCCAGATTGGATCCTGCAAATATTTCAGAGTTCAGGGAAAAAATGTCTTGGTTATAACAACTATTCAACAGTAGAATGGGAAAGCAATCGCAAGGGGAACAAAAGAAGCAAAGCAAACAGACGTTGAAAGCCTCTTCAAGTCCCTGGAAATTGATACTACCTCTTGGGAAGCCCTGGCACCAGATCGATCATCATGGCACACACTGATACACCAAGGCTGCCAGACATCTGAGGACAGGGGAACAACCATAGCACAAGAGAAGCGAGCGCTCCAGAAAGCCAGAGATGCAAATGCTGCAACAATGGTGCCCACACATGTCTGTCCGACATGTGGCAGAACATTTAATGCCCGTATAGGCCTTAGAAGTCAAGGTCCTCTTCAAACATGGTGGATGAACATCATGAGACTGACTCAAGAGATGATCTTCTTTACTGGAGGAATTTAAATGGGGTCCTATCAGTTAAAAGTAGTGTGGTGGGGGATTCCATTTCCAAAACAAATGTGAAGTACCTTTACACATTCTAGACAATTTTTCTGGAATCATATAGATGTAATTTTATTCTGCAGTTTTGGTTAAAATCTCTCTTAAGTGATAACATAATGAAACTTTCAATCTTTTTAACTACATAATTTCCCACTATTCTATCAATAAGTTATGTCCAAAGTTCTTAACCCACTTTATCATAGTCTTTCACTTGTTCTTTTTCTGTTCCACATTTCATTTTAGCAATGTTCATCATTCCTACATAGTTTATCTTCAAATTCTGTCATCTGCTGCTCAATTCCAAGTGCCCTATTATCTATCTTAAATCTTTCTCTTAACTGTGCTTATGAAAACCATTAAAAACTAAATCCCTCTGCAGCCGGTCTCTCTCTCTTGATTTCATCTTATATTCTCCATGTTCCTATTTTAACAACTCACCATTTTAATCATTTCCCCCTACTGTTTCTTTCCTGTACAATGCTTCCTGTGCTGAGATCCATAAAGGCATTTTTGGGCACAGTCTCAGTTTATACAGTATCTGTTGTGGCCCAGCCGGTGCCATTGTCACCAGACTCCGAGAGTGATACTCCATACGAGTCAGCTCCAGAGGAGATGGGCGATCCTGGACAGGATTCGGAGGCGGAGCAGGAATCCGAGAGTCTGGTCGGCCACCAGGTGGCGCCAGAGGCATGGAGCAGCGGTGAGAGCCCGAGGAGGAGGGCTCCCGATGCCCTGCCTTGGAGCAGCGGAGAGGATAGTGACTCAGGACTTAGCAGGGCGTTTCTAGATGCCCGTTTCCGGCGCGCCCACAAACGCAAGGAGCGTGGGCGTAATTATAGGCAGTAAAGAGCTCTCAGGTGCTGTTTGGGAGACGCCCTTTTTAGGTTATAAAAGGGTTGACTCTGGAGAGGCTCTGCGTAGCAATCAACAAAGGACTTAAGCCATGAACTCTAGTCTGGGATCCTGGCAAGCTGGATAGCTGCTTTTGTGTGTTCTATCCTTGTGAGTTCTGTCTTGGTGGCTTGCTGCCACAAAACCTCTTGTCTGTTGGTGTAATAAACCTTGTTCCCTTGTACTGTTCCGGAGTGTGTGTGCTGTGTGGGCAACGGAGGAAGGGGGGTCAGAACAAGTATCTGTCCCATATTCTCAATATGGCACTTTTAATATAATGATCCTTAAAATCTACATTAACCTTAGCTTTATTGTACCATGAGGGTATATGGGGTGTTCAGAGAGGGGTACTACCTCTTGTGTAGGGCATGTCATGTCCTTTTAGGGCACCTCGTTTTAGGGCAGTTTGGGGGCAATTAATCCATCTTTGGTTCCCACCTGTCATTCAGCTCTCACCCATGGCTCCCAGTAACTGTAGCATGTGCAGCGGCCATGCTCCAGGCAACAGCTTCGACAGGCTGGCCAAACCAGGTTGAGAGTAGCTGTTGGGTCATTGACCTTCAGTGAGATAGGGAGTTGTCTATCCCGAGCATGTGAAGAGGAGTGGATCGAGTGGATGAAACCTATTAGAATAGGTCAACGGTTCATGAAGGTGGTCATGCAAGTGATATGGTACGCTAAGAGCACGGCAAGACATGAAAGATGCCCTGGTCAACCACTGTGCCCAGCCCATCTCCAACTATCTCAATTCTTGTCCTGCTATTGGAGCAAAATGGAATCTGGAAAGAGACAGTGAGGCTGACTCTGTGCACCACTTTCTCACTTTAATTCAATTCACACGCAAGTCTTGACATCCCCTCAATTAGATATCAAGGTCCTCTTCAAACACAATGGATGAACATCATTATTGTACCATAGAAAACCATGCTATCTGCACTTCAGGTTATGTTCTTCTAATTCCAAAATCCACTTCTTCCTCAGCCAAACTCATTCATTCATCAAGACCAAAGAGTAAGGTCAGACAGTCCCAGCCTTCCTTGTTCCTTTACATCTTGATTTTATATATAATTCTTGATCGTTTGCCCTTTCCATACAAACTTAATATATTTTTCTGCCATTATTTAAATGGTACATCAATTGTCAAAACAGGTATTAATTTTTAAAAAAAATGTTCTTAGCGAAACATTGATTTCTATCACAGAAATTTTCCTCAGCAACCACAATTGTAACTTCTCCAATCTTAACATGTCCTTCTTTATTTCATTCCCTATTTTGACATAATTAGTCTGGTACAATTTACAGCTCATATTAATCATGTATTTCATGCTTTTTTCTCAATCTTAAAACCAGTTTTTACATCAATTTCATTTGTTTTTCCAGTTTTGTATTCTAATGACTAAAAAAACACAAAGAAAAGACAGGAGGGATGCTCTGCCCTGCACTAAAAGAGCTCAGAAGATTCTTCACTGCAAAACTGTAATGTCTTTGTTGATTTTATAGGGACCTACTCAGCAGGGGCTGGTTGCTGCCGGCATTACGGCCGGTTTGTTTTGCGCACACTTTCTTTACACATGCGCAGTTGCCTGTAAATTATTCTGCGTATGCACAGAACATTATAAAATGACTTTAAAACATGCTGGCAATGGCATGGGTGACCAGGGAACCAGTTCAGCGGCATGGCCAGCCTGCTGTCCATACCAATTCGGTGACCCAGTCCCAATTTCCACTACTGGTCCGCCCAACCGGTGTGAACTGGTAGCAACCCACCTCTGCTACTCAGTCTTCTTCTTCTTTCATGTCTAGATCAAACTTTAAACTACCAGAATGAAGCCATCTTGTTGGCTTTGTCATTGGCCAAAAATAAGTCTTTATCAATATATGTTTCTGGTAGTAGCCAACATAACCGCAAATGGAGGATACATATTAACACAGCATTTTGTTTTCTGCTAAGAGCTTCCACTTGAGCATATTGGTTTTACATGTAGGCACTCCAACTCTCAACCTATTCAGGGTCCTCCAAGTAGTATAATGGAGATTAGATCCTTCAGCCGTTTCCTCTTTTAATGTTACTCCTTGCTCGATGGTCTCCTTCCTCCATCTTTTTATTTGATTTTGTGTACCTCAAGAATGTTTGTTCTTGCCATAAAGATGTTCCTAGATCTGAGTTGGCCATCTTGGTGTAGATGTCTGTTCGGAGGATGATGGATCATTCTCTTGATTAGTTTAACAGATTAACACAGTTGGAAGGGACCTTATAAGTCATCTAGTCCAACACCCCACCCACTCAAGCAGGAGACCCTAAACCATTTCTGACAAATCTGTCCAGTCTCTTCTTGAAAGCCTTCAGAGATGAAGCTCCCACAACTTCTGAAATCAAGTTGTTCCATTAGTTGATTGTTCTCACTCTCAAGTTCTTTCGGCATCTGTTGCTACTTCTCTCCTGATCTTAGAAGGGGCAATGGCAGTGGTTCCTATTGCAACAGCTACTCAGTATTTCTTGCATAAGTAACATTTTCTGAGCATATCCAATCCTGACACTTTCCTGTTCACTTTATGAAATCGAGATGACAATGTACGTTTCCGCCCTTTGGAAAGTTTGTCTTTTGCCACAAAGCCTGGTGATACCCTGTTCCAACCTTATGCTTACCCAGATGAGATTGCACTTCTCAAAACTCCCAATCACCATGATCTCAGCTCCACTGGCAACTAGGACCTCTGGACAGTGTAGATACAATACAAACAAGGAAGACATCATGAAGCAAGAAGGTTTCCCTATTCCTCCAACAGGAACAACTTCAGTAGAATTATATGCATCAGGAAAAAAAAAAGGATTTACACTCCATCTTTTGATTCCAGTGGTTCCTTTACCAGTAAAATATAGTTAAAATATGAATGGCTTTAATATTTAAAGAGGGCTTTTGCAGGCAAATGCCAAGCAGTAGGCGTTTAGTTGCCAAGTGGAAAAATAGTGTTTCAATGTGATTTTGTTCAATTTAGAGTAAATCTGTGTGAAAATAAATTATGTTCCAATTCATTTTTGCCTGAGATGTGTAGGTTTAAGTGAGCCATTTTATTTTATTTATGACTATTCTGGACTTTGAGTAATGCATCAGAGCAAGTTCTAGCGTTGCACAGAAGATGTACTTTTTTATTTATTCCAGCTCTGTGTTCCTAGGTCAGTGGTGGGCAACCTTTTTTTTCAACTGAGCCAAATCTCGCCAAAACCACGATTGAGATTTATTTGGAGAGCTGCATTTTTAAAACCGAAAATACATAGGATGGTACACTGTTTTTAGTTTCAATAAGTTTTTAATGAGAATATTCTGCATGCAAGTATCCACATAGGTCGGGAGGATACAAATAACACAACTAATAAAACAAAAACTTTAGAACAATATTATTTATCGATTAAATATTATTAAATTCCGTAAAATTTGCCTTACAATGTAGAGAAAATTACATCCTGACAATGACTGACAAAGTCACAACCACTAATGTGAACATTGGCCTTGCATTTCCTTGGATAGTTTGAGTAAGTCAGGTTTGTATGTTGTTGATTTTAATTTCATCTCTCTCTCCCACTTTCTTTTTTTCTTTTTTTCTCTCTCTCTCTCTCTGGCTCTTTGACTCTCTCTCCCTCCCTCCCTCTCTGTCTCCCTCTGTCATTTTCTCTGGGTGTCTATCTGTCTGTCTCTCTCTCTGTATCTCTCTCTCTCTCTCCTCCTTCCCCCATCTCTGTCACTCTCTGTGTGTGTGTCTGTCTGTCTCTCACTCTGTGTGTGTGTGTGTGTGTCTGTCTCTCCCTCTGTGTCTCTCCCCTCCCTTCCTCTCTCTGTCACTCTGTGTATGTGGGTGTGTCTGTCTCTCACTCATTCACTTAATCACTCACTCTGTGTGTGTCTCTCTCTCTGTCTGTCTATCTTTCTCTCCCTCCCTCCCCCTCTCTGTGTGTGTGTGTGTGTGTGTGTGTGTGTGTGTGTCTGCCAGTCTCTCTCTGATTCCCTCCCTCACTCCCTCTCTCTGTTCCTCTCTGTTTGTCTGTCTCATTCACACACACACACACACACTGTGGTCACCTTGTTGAGTGTGTTTCAAATGTGATTGGAACACTCAACAAGGTGACCACACAGTGTGTGTGTGTGTGTGTGTGTGTGTGTGTGTGTGAATGAGACAGACAGACAGACAGAGGAACAGAGAGAGGGAGTGAGGGAGGGAATCAGAGAGAGACTGACAGAGACGAATCAGAGATGTACTTTTAACTACCTGGCAGCGGCGTTTTGCCTTGGGGGGCTCCTCAGAACTTCCCAAGACTTCGGAGGGAAGTTTACAGCCATCCCACGGAACGCTTCGGAGGGAAGCTTCTTAAAAAGCCCGGGCGATTGACAACAAGTCTCCCAGGCTTTAATTTGCCGAGCTGTGCGCACGCACCTGTTTTCCACGGCGTGGAGCAGCGGTGAGATTCTGGGCGGCGAGCGATGATTCCAGGGGCCATCCGGGAAGATGAGGAACGCGAGAGGGGACCCTGCCCCCCCACTGATGGCCCCCGGAATCATCGCTCACCGCGCAGAATCTCGCCGCTGCTCCACGCCGTGGAAAACAGGCGCGCGCGTACAGCTCGGCAAATTACAGCCTGGGAGACTTGTCGCTCGCAGAAGCTTCCCTCCGAAGCCCAAGAGGAGGGAGGGGTGCGGGCGCCTGGCATACAGAAGAGCCGCATTAAAATGTGTAAAGAGCCACATTTGGCTCGCGAGCCGCGGCTTGCCGACCACTGTCCTAGGTAGCTGATTAAGAGGTGGGGGGGGGAGAGAGAGAGGGTTACAAGTACTTCTTTGAGTACAAGTAGGTTGAGAAAGTTGAAGAGTGAAGGAGAAGAGATGGGAAAGAACGAAGAAATCAGGAAATAAAAAACATAGCCCTAAGGGAAATAATTCAGGACAACCTAAGTAATGGCCAATTGTGATTTTTATATCTTCTGTCTTGGGAAATATATACTCACTGCACTGAATGCCTAGCAGGAAGGAAGTATTGTCAAGATTCCTACATGAGTAGCAACAGATTTCCTCCTGGAATCATTTTGAGTCTATCTCTTGGCCAAAACCCCCAATCCTAGGCTGTATTAATAGAGGCATAGACTCAAGATCACATGAATACTTAGTGCTGCTTTACAAAGTCTTAGTATGGCCATTCCTGGAATACTGCATTCAGTTTTGGTCACCAAAATATAAAAAAGATGTTGAAGCTCTGGAACGAATACAGAGAAGAGCAACAAAAATGATTAGGGGGATGGAAGTTGAAACATATAAAGAACAGTTGCAGGAATTGGATATGTCTAGTCTAGTGAAAAGAAGAACTAGGGGTGATATGATAGCAATATTCCAATATTTGAGGGGCTGCCACAAAGGTGAGGGGGGAAACTATTTTAAAAAGCACCAGAAGACAAGAACCAATGGATGAAAACTAATCAATGAGAGAAGTAACCTACAACTAAGGAGACATTTTATAATAGTGAGACCAATCAACTGGTGGAACACCTTGCCTTCAGAATTTGTGGATGCCCAATCATTGGAGGCTTTCAAGAAGAGACTGAATTTGTCTGAAATGTTATAGACTCTCTTGCTTGAGCAGGGGGTTGGACTAGTTGACCTTCAAGGTCCCTTATGACTCTACTATTCTATGTCCTATGTTCTTTTTGTTTGGATGGATGGATTGGATGCATCCACAACAGTTGTATCTGCTATAAAAATATTGGATCCAAAAGAGATGGGGGATTCCCCTCTTTTTTATACATGGTTGTCACTTTAAATAAGGAATAAATCCAAATGTTGACAGAGGAAACAATGACTTCTAGCCAACAGGAACTCTCCTTTTTGTTTCTTCACTCCATTCTGTGTTTTGAAGGTTAAATGAAGCGATATATTCAGATCTTTAAAGACAGCTGCAGCAAAAATAGTGAAGCGTGAGAAGGCAGAAAATTGGAAGAAGGCCCAGTGGATCACTTAATGTTTCTTATTATGTGATGTTTAGTAAACCTGCCAGGACCCTCTGGTAACCTCTATGAAAGGTCAAAGCCAAAATGAAAGGGTTAATGTAATAATGGTTATGGCAGGAGTGTCACCATTCTTGAGAACTATGTGGAATTTAGTTCTAACTTAGAAATGAATGCATGATGCCACCTGGACTCTAGTATTATTATGCCAAACCCTTGCTATGGTTAACTAAATTTCAGGTAGTCCTTCCTGAGGCAGCTGGCATAAAATGTTGACATTCAAAGTATTATTTTGTTTAGAGCAGTTCCCCCCCCCCCCCTCAAAACCTGGCCTCTTTAAACATGCTAGCTATGAAATTCTGGGAGTTAAACTGAGAGTTAAACTGGGACATGAACCATTTCAACTTCTCCCCTCAGGATGCCACTACAAGGCATTGCATGCCCAAACAACAAGACATAAAAATTGTTTTTTGCCCCATGCCATCATTCTGCTAAACACCTAATCCCCACAGCATGGTCTTATGCCTAAGGATATCTAACCATGTAATAGACCCGTGATGGCGAACCTATGGCACGCGTGCCACAAGTGGCACGCAGAGCCATTTGTCAGGGCACGCGAGGCGTTGCCCTGTCAGCTGACCAGCGTGCATGCGCGCGCTGGCCAGCTGAGTTCACCTTTTTAAAAGCTATTTTTTGCCTTCCCCAGGCTCCAGAGGCTTTATAGGAGCCTGGGGAGGGCGAAAAGAGCCTCCCCCGCCCCCCCCCGGAGGCTTCAGGGACTGTCCCTGAAGCCTTCGGAACGCTTAAAACCACCCTCCGAGCAAACCGGAAGTCACTTCCGGTTTGCTCGGAGGGTGGTTTTAAGCGCTCCAAAGGCTTGAGGGACCGTCCAAGGCTTCCCTGATGCCTTCGGAGAGCTTAAAACGACCCTCTGAGCAACCCAGAAGTCACTTCCGGTTTGCTCGGAGGGTGGTTTTAAGCGCTCCGAAGGCTTGAGGGACCGTCCAAGGCTTCCCTGATGCCTTCGGAGAGCTTAAAACGACCCTCTGAGCAACCCAGAAGTCACTTCCGGTTTGCTCGGAGGGTGGTTTTAAGCACTCCGAAGGCTTCAGGGAAGCCTCTGGACAGTCCCCGAAGCCTCCGGAGGGCTCCTTTTGCCCTCCCCAGGCATGGGGTGGGCAAAAAAAACATGTAAAAATGGGGGGGTCGTGCGTTTTGCGCGCATGCGCACTGGGGGGTCGCGCGTTGCATTATGGGTGCGGCACGCCCGCACTCGACTCCCCTGCGCTCCCCCCACTTGTGGCACGCGAGCCAAAAAAGGTTCGCCATCACTGTAATAGACTGTATTGCTATTATCCTTCTCATTTTTTTCATCTTCTCATCTTTCCTACTATCTTCTCCAATTGATATCTTATGATTTATCACTTGTTGTTTGCATCTGATGATTTATGATCTGTGACTTACCACTTACCGCTGTTTGTATGGATACCGAGAGCTTATGCACCAGAGATAAATTCCTTGTGTGTCCAATCACACTTGACCAATAAAGAATATTCTTATTCCTATGTTCCCATTACAGTCCATACTTCTTAAAGTTACCACATTTAAAAACACAAAAAGATTTAAAGGGATGGATGCTTACTTCATTTCCAAACTGTGAGCATTTTTCTTAAGGACTCTTCAGCATTCAATATAACATAGCATTCTTCAGAAATTTTGTTCCTGTAGTATTTGCTATAGCACAATCCCCAAGAGTACACTTGATCACAAGTACACACCCTGAGCAGCAAAGAAGTAGAAATCATGCAGTACACTTTGATTAACTGTACAGTGTGTGATTAACATCCTGCAGTTGCTCAGTATCCAGAGGCAAGTTCAGCTTCACTTAATTTCTCTACTTTTCTAAAACTCAAAAATTCATATATATATATATATATATATATATATATATATATATATATATATATATATGTATGTATGTATGTATGTATGTATGTATGTATGTATGTATGTATGTATGTATGTATGTATGTATGTATGTATGTATATGTGTGTGTGTGTGTGTGTGTGTGTGTGTGTGTTGTAATTGTACTGATAAATACTGATAAATATTTAGTCATACCAGGGGTTGTAACACAAATACATACATACATACATACATACATACATACATACATACATACATATATATATATATATATATACATACATACATATATATATACAGACACAAACATACATGTGTGTGTATGTATATGTGTTGTATTTGTGCTGATAAATAAATAAAGGGAGACATAGTATAATATAGTATAGTATAGTATAGTATAGTATAGTATAGTATAGTATAGTATAGTATTATATATATACATATACATATACATACATACATACATACATACATACATACATACATACATACATACATACATACATACATACATACATACATATATATATATATATATATATATATATATATATATATATATTACACTGTACTATACTATACTATACTATACTATACTATACTATACAGGGCCCAAAGCCTGAAGATGGCAAGTGAGATCTTGCTGAAACGTTGCCAAGACAATCTCAATCCTACATGGGAAAAGGCCCGAAGACAACAAAACCAGCATACCTACACCCGTGAAAATCTACGAATGTGTGTGTGTGTGTGTGTGTGTGTGTGTGTGTGTGTGTGTGTATGTATTTGTGTTACAACCCCTGGTATTCCCAAATATGGGAGGGAGCTCACTACTCCCCCTTTCTGTCCTTCGGCTCATTACATAGAACCATCCAGGCAGAAAACCATATTTTTATTTTTAATGTTGCCTTTTTATATTTGTGTTGTATTTGTGCTGATAAATAATAAAGGGAGATTAGTATAGATCTATTTCAATCTATTTAGCTCTCATCAGCTAGCCATACCTACACGGGATCCTACACGGAAAAGACCTGAATACAACAAAACAAGCATACCTACACCCGTGAAAATCTATGAAAACACACACACACACACACACACACACACACACACGCACACATATGGGTGTGTATATATACATCTTTTTTTCATTTTTTTCTCAAATATCTATCTGTACACTCTCATCCCATATTTAACCAGATTTAGAGAAATTAACATATTGTAAAAAATACCCCAAAAGATTTAACTGATACATCAATTCCCAACCCACATTTAACTGGGTTAAGAGAAATTAATATGTTGTGAAAACACCCCAAAGGATTTAACTGATGCAGTCAATTCCCAAGGAAATTAAATTAATTCTACCTGGTTAGCCATAGGGTTGCTACTATTGATCATAGGATTAATGAATATTTCCGTCTCTGCATCATGTTTTCCTGATTCATTTTGCTGCCTTCCAACATTCAATGAAGTACATGGATCAATAAAACAAACGTGGATGGAGAACATGCTGAATAATTCTACTATGCCATAGCAGAATTCAAACATAGTTTGGTCTCAACAGTCCTACCCTTGGTTGAATTTACTCAGATTTTTAATAGGTTTCTAATTGGCAGAAGAGTTATTAACAGATATTTATGTATGGTATAGACCAGATCTGATCCAATCCATAAAGTTAATCTTTAAAGTATTTGTTAAGCCCCACAATCTTTTCAATCTACTACAAATAAGTTTGGTCTTTGAGTAAGAAAGGCACATTCTTTCCATCTTCATTCAACCATTTAACTGTAATACGAGTCTTCCCATATTTTTCTAGGTTTTGGTAAAGAATGAGACACAGATTGGAAAATGTAAAAATTGATCTGGGAAATAACAAATGTCTACTCGCATTATATCAGTGTGCTCTCATGGATGGAAAGGTGCGACCGATTCTGTGAAGACCAGACCCTCCAACACTTCAGTATGCTTCACCAGCATCTGTTCGATCCCTTGATCATTGTGAAATGGACTTTATTAAACAACCTCCTAATTACCAGAACAATCATTATCAGCCCTCTCAAGGCATTTCAAATGTTAGGAATGAGTAATTGTGCCCCACAGTGCTCTGTGATTCTTAGAATCTTTGAATTGAGAGCAATGATTGTAAGGCTGAGAACAAAAGGGATGGTCAAAACTAGAAGCAAAAGGCTTGAGATATATAAATACTCCAAATTATCTTAAACAGACTAATTTTAATTTTATCTTTTAAAAAGTAGTTATCAGGGAGAAAAGGCTAGGAAAGCAGAAAGTCTTGGGGAAGACTGCATGTAGTATTACTACTACTACTACTACTACTACTACTACTACTACTACAACTTCTAGGTTGTACTATTTGAGAAAAAAAAATTAGACTCACTGGCTTTAGTATATTTTGATTATACTATATCTGCAATGGATCTATAAAACTAGCTGTGAAGTTTGTTGAAGATTACATTTATAAAAACTCAACTACTGTGAAATTAAATCACTGCAATCTCATAGATGGCCTGACATTGTATAGCGCTCCAAAACCTTTATATGCTATGGTACATGCAACAGGTAGTCTAGGCTTTGCAACTTTTATCAGCAATGATAGGATTAGATGGTCCTATCCAGTTCCATGGATTAGGACAGGAGTGTCCAACCATGGCAACTTTAAGACTCGTGGCTAGTTGGGGAATTTTAGGAGTCAAAGTCTTAAAGTTGCCAAAGTTGGATAGTACTAGTTTAGGACAAATTATAGGATGTGCCCACCCCTTGAAGCTCACGATGGGAGGGGGCATAATTCTCCTTTGATTCTATTTCCATCTTTTAAAATCTAAGGGGAAAAAAATGTTAAAACAATAGTTTGAAAATGCATTTCAATCATTTTTTGTATCGTAAACGTATTACCATCTGATGATTCAGCTAGTGAGTTGTGGCCTCTGAACTTGGGACAGCTATCCATAGTTCCTTTAGGACAGGGGTTCTCAGGGGGCCAATTCACAGTCCCTCAGACTGTTGGGGGGCCGGACCAGCTGGGTGGGCGTGGCTAGGTGATCATGTGGCTGGGTGGGTGTGGCCAATTTAGCAGTCCAGTTTGCTTTTGTCCTTGCTATATGTGCCCCTTCCCTACTCAGACCACTGGCCCTGGATTGTATGGCTGTGAAAAAAATCCTGAAAGGCTGTTTTTAAAAAGTTTTTAAAGACTTTAAAACACTACTTTACAAGCTGGAAGCAGAGCTGCTTTTCAAGTCAGCAGCAGCCCCTCCCCTACTCACCCACCGGCCCTGGATCACATGGCTGCACTGGCAAGATCACTCCTCAGTCGTCTGGTCCTTCCCAGCACCTTTCGGCCTTCCCTTCGACAGCAGCAGTGTGATCACAAGTGCAGCTCAACCGGTGAAATAACTAACCAGAACTGCAGCTGCAGTGGATGCTCACAGAAGATAATTAAGGCCGATGGTGAGGGGCGTGGTGAGGGTCGTGGCTAAATCCTACCACTCCGTGGGCCAGATACTTTGCATTGGCGGGCCGTAGTTTGAGGATCAATGCTTTAGGAAGTCAAAATTGCTGGTGGGTTTGGGGAAAATTAAATTAGGCTTACTCTTTGAGAAAATAGAGCTTTGCAAAGTACCTTTTTTCTCTTATTCCTATTAAGTTTTATTTTTTGGCTGTTATCTCCTTCAGATTATACACAAGATGGATGACCATGTAACAGCCGTGGCAAGGGGGGCGTTCCATCAGGTCCGCCTGATGCGCCAATTGCGCCCCTTATTGGACCGGGATGCCCTACGCACAGTCACCCATGCGCTAGTGACGTCTCGCCTGGACTACTGCAATGCTCTCTACATGGGGCTTCCCTTGAGATGCACTCGGAGACTGCAGTTGGTCCAGAACGCGGCCGCGCGGGTGATTATGGGGAGGACTAGATACTCCCCGGTAACACCTCTCCTGCGCGAGCTGCACTGGCTTCCTGTGGTCTACCGAGTGCGTTTCAAGGTTTTGATTATGATCTTTAAAGCGCTTCATGGCACAGGGCCTAGTTACATGCAGGATCGCATCCTGCCCCACACATCCCTACGACCAATTCGTTCACACAGAGAGGGACTTCTCCGGGTGCCGTCCACCAAACAGTGTCGGGGGGCGACACCCAGGAGCAGAGCCTTCTCTGTGATGGGCCCAGCCCTGTGGAATGACCTCCCCCATGACATCAGGATCACTTCCGATCTCCGCTCCTTCCGTGTACAGCTGAAGACCCACCTCTTTCAATTATCTGGCCTGGCTCAACCGTAATTTTTTCTCACTCCTCCTGACTGTCTTTTTAAATTTTAAATTTTAATTGTACATTGGGTTTTTTACAATTGGGTATTTTAATGGGGATTTTAACTGTCTAAATGTTGTAATTGGTTACCTCCTCCGTGCATGTGTGTCTCTGTATTTTTGTATGTTTATGTGTTTGTATACATGTTTCTATGTTCTATATGCCCATTGTACGCCGCCCCGAGTCCTGCCTGGAAAGGGAGCGGCTAATAAATTCAAATTTATTATTATTATTATTAAGAGCAATTATGGTGTTAAATTAGGAATGAGAGTATCTCAGTTCAAGCCCAGCCTTCATTAATTCTTCAGTAGCTCACTGGGTGGTTTGGCTCAAATTGCTATCATTCCAGCCCACTTTCCCACAGTATTGCTGTTGTTGTTGTTGCTGCTGCTTCCCTTGAACTCCTGGAGAAAAAGTGTCATACAAAATCAAACACACAAACAAAAAGTATGCCAACCATGTGTAATCGGTTCCTGTAGCATAGTTCTAAATGGCTCACATAATATACTTCAGATTAGTGCGATGTTTGCAAATTCTTAGGCTGAGACTTCAGAACTCATTAAAGCTGTGTGAACGTTGTTTAGAAAGATTGAAGGATTCGGGTTAATGTCAGGGTTCCAAATAGCATCCAAAAGTAAATCAGAGTCCGAGGCAAAGGATTCCTCAAAGTTCCAATTTATTAAGAGAGCCATGTTGGCACATCTGGGAAAACCTGAATCTGAAAACTTCCAGGTTTTCCCACCCAGTTGAAAGCTCAAGATCCTGTCCCTACACCCACAAGTCCATCACATGGTCCACTCTTCCACTGCCACACTGGCAGCTTCCACCCATCCAGTTCCAGCCAGGTGTAGAGACAAAGGATGACCTTTGCTTTCTAGAAAGAATTTTGTTATGGCTACATATCACCCAACTTTGTATAATCCCTCCTCCCATTTTCCCACAATAGAAAATGCATAATAGAATAATAGAAAGTGTGGCAGGCCTAAAGTCCAAAAAGGAAAAGATGGCTTGCAGACCTGACATTGTCTTGGGTTTTCCTCTTCTTACCAGTAGGCTGTAGTATTGCTTTACTGAGGTTTCCTTGTCCAGACTCTGCCTTTCCCCCTTCTCTTTGGTGTTTTTCAAGTAATCAAAGAACTCAAAATGAAACCTTCTATCCATTGAGACATTTGGGATGTAGTCCATTGGATGTCTACCAATAGCTGAGTCTCTTCGGTCCTTGCAGAATAAACTTCCTACATACACCTGCCAGCTCAACTCCTTCACATCCACCCATGAATTTAACAAAGGGCTAACCATTCTTTTTTCTATGCTAGTGGTTTCTTTTCTTTTTTTGCTCATTAGCCAGATGACATTAGGGCTTGTTTCTAAGGTTCCTTTTACATTCTTTCATCATTTAACAGATTATCTAAAAGAGCAAATTTGGGTTTTTTTTCCCCCTCTATAACTCGAGCAAATGCTTCACTGGGGTTAAAAAGAAAAAGAAGCAAGCAGGCAAGTGCAAAAGCCTCCCACACACTGCATTACAAGCTACACAAAAATTGTAATTAAAACATTTGCCAATTCATATTGCTATCACACATTTGAGCAGAGAACATTGCATTCCAGGGAATATGAAAGCAGCAATGAATCTATGTATTTTAGGAGATGGAACGTGGATATTTCTGCGTGCCCTATGGCTCAGTTAGTAAGACTGGGTGTAAATGGGCTAAGGATGATGAGGGATAAGGAATGGTGTCACTAAGACAGAAGAATTGTGAAGTTTGATTATTGGTTTAAAGTACATTTCAGGTGTGTCAAATTCCCATCCTGCACGTGAAGAGCTGTAATTCTAACCGTCTTGGAAAAATAGCTTCAGGAAGGCTGATTGACAGTTTTTGGGGAAGCCCATGTCAATTTTGGAATCATAAAGTTGGAGGGGACCATAGAGGTCTTGTAATTCAACCATCTGCTTGGTGGAAAGTCCACTATAGAATCTCTGATAGATGACTTTCCAGCTTCTGTTTGAAAATTTCCAAAGAAGGCAGCCTATTCCATTGCTGAATGTTCATGGAGTCAGGAAGTTCCACTTGACCTCCAGTCTGAACCTACTTTCTTACAGTTGAATCAACCATTTCTCTTCCTCTTTCCTGAAACAATAGAAAATAAGCTTGGTCTCTCTTTTGTTTGATAATCCATCAAATGCTTCAAAACTGCTGTCATAATTTAGTCATCTTCATGACTGAAGGATCTGGGTATCATCAACATATCCAGATTCTTTAACTCTCTCTGATGGGGCTTTGCTATTATTTATACAGGTCCTTGAATAATCATCCCTCATTCAACAAATGTTTGAACTTGTGATGACACTGAATGATTGGTCCTCATACTTATATCAGTTGCAGCATCTCGTAGTCATATGATCACCATTTGTAACTTTCTTTGTTGGCTTTCCATAGAGGCAGTGGGGAAACCTCAGGAAGTCACAATCACATAATGTCTTCACTTGCTTAAAAACAGCAACCAGAAGTGTCGGGATTTCTTTCACTAATCGATGCAACCATATGATGTTGCACTTTATGACTGTGTTTAGTGGCAGAAATTCCAGCTTCAATTACCATCATTATGTGAAGACTACCTGTATTCCCAGTGGAATGCAATTCTAATAGCAATAGCACTTAGACTTATATACTGCTTCACAGTGCTTTCCTTTCCAGGTGATATCTGAATTTCTCTGAGCACACAAACGTGATAAAAAGTAATGTAACCAATGAGATCATTCTGGAGGTAGTTAATGGACTAAGACCATGTATATCTTGCTACCTTCCTCCTCATTTTTGTCAAGTTTAAGGTAATCTAATGGTACTATTTATTGTTTTAATTATTTCATATTTTATTGATTTTTCATCATTATAAGACACATCATCACCTCCAGGTGACATGGATAGCATACAAGTTAAATAAATAAATAGTAAATAAATAATCCGAGAATATACTATATCAATGTACTACTAACATAACTTATTTGAGGACTTATTGGGCAAGCACCCAATAACTGAGGAACTGATCAATAATTTCTGCACATGATGGCTAAAAATCAGTAAGACTTTGCATGAGGTGGGAAGTTTTATCTTCTGCCAAGATGAATGAAATCATTCCTGGAGAAACATACGTGCTAAGTCAGTATTTTCTTTGTGCATATGTACAAGATATATATTCTTGGTATAGATTTTAGAGATTAATCGTTATCGAATCTCTAAATGTCACAGAAAAGGGTAAGAGAGGGAGAGACTCCTGGTGACAGTGACCAAAAAAAGTATGCTCATGTGATTGTGCATCTTTTATGAAACTCTCTGAAAGAATAACCCAACCACGAGAGAAAGAGAGACTGCAACCTCTTACTGAGCTCCTGGAAGTGATGGCATTGCAAGCAATTTGGCAGGCGCGCTCTCTCGAATGTATGGAAAGTGGTGTGGGCCAAAGCCCTGGCAACTACGGTTAGCTTACGCTCTGTTTTAGAGCTCTATAACAGGAAGTCCATCATCAAGTAGTACATTCTGTGATGACTAATTCTTGGATGTTGGAAGCTTGAAGCAGTGGCCTGATGCAATTTCAGCTTTTGCGCATTTTCACTAATTGCAGCTGGAGTTCTCTGCCACCTGTCCAATAGCCTCTAGAAAACTAGACTTCTTCTCTTGGTGCAGCATCTGGCTACATGCTATCATTCTGAACTATCTGAACAGCAGAGAGCTTCAGAGATTGGCAATAGCTCAACTCTGGCCAAACCTTTAGCAGAATGCTTCTTGCCTGTCTATTTGCTACCAAGAAGCTCTAGTTACGTTGCCAGGATGGTTGATTCAAGAAAGCCGATTGTGCTAGGATTTGCATCTGGACCAGGAAAATGTGGGGGAGGAGGGTGGAAGAAGAGAGAAATTTGCTAGGAAGACTCTGAAGGGAAACTCCATGCATGAGATTTTCAGCTTGAGCAAGATCCCAATACACCAGGGGTGTCAAACTCAATTTCATTGAAGGCCGGTTGTGTCTGACCTTGTGGGGTGTGTGGCCAGCTTGAAGTCACTCGTGTCAGAGGCATCTGTGGTGGCCCCAGTGCTCTGCCAGTGAAAATGGGTTTCCGAGCACTGTTTTCGGCCATATCGGCTTCCTGTAGCCCTCTGCCAGTGAAAACGGAGCCCTGAGCTCCATTTTCACTGGCACAGGGCTGCAGGAGGTCATAGTGGCCAAACATGAAGCCTGGAAGGGCCACACATGGTCCTCTCAAGCTCCATTTTTGCTGAAGAGGCACCGTGGGCTGTTTGTTTGCTGGTTCCAGAGCAGCCCTGCTGGCCACATCTAAACACCCCTTGGGTTGGATCCAGTCCGCGAGCCTTTAGTTTGACACCCCTCAATATATTTTCTTTGCTCACTAGTATATTTGTTTAATGGTTTAATTGGCACCTAAATCTAGGCAACCTCTCATTTCTCCCTCCAGGAGCAGTTTCCCAGCCTTTGAAACTTCAAGAGGTCCTAGGGTGCAGATTACACAATCAGTCACTTACAACCAGAAAGTCTATGCCACTTTCTTAGGCTTCTATTCACTGGCCTATTTCTGAACTTAGCTAAGATTTAATAATTCAGCCCAGGCATTTACATTTAAGTGCCCAATTTAAAATATACTAATGTGCAATTCTTTGAAATCCATTCCAACAATGTGCTTCAGAGATCATGGGGCATAAATATATCATCTGCCTGCAATGTTTGTTTGTTTTGGTCTTTAATAGTCATGTAATCTTGGGAAAAGTTTCTTTAAAGAGCTGGAGACAGGATGCATTTTCTCTTCCACACATTTTAAAGCACTTTGTTGAAATTGTATCCCTAGTACTGTGTTGCCTTAATAAGTGTAGAAGGAAGTCCAAATGACCCTTAAGTGGCTTAGGGTAAGTCTGCTTGGTTTATCTCTCTGTCCCGACTTTTGTTTCCTTCTCTGGATTTTTAATTGAACAATGTTAAAATAACCTGATCATTTGGGGCAGTGATTTTCAAATTTGGCAACTTTAATATGTTGAACTTTAACTCTCAGAATTCCCCAGCATAGTCAAACGGTTGCCCCAAGAAGTGGGAAATTGACATTTTTAGAGGAAGAAAGAAAAAAAATGACATTACCCTATCCATCCCATGTACTTGAAATCAGTAAAAAAAATGAAATGGTGGCTAACATGTTAATCCGATGGAAGCTAGCAGAACAACAGAGTTAGAAGAACCTTGGGGGACTTGTAGACCAACCCTCTGCTCAGGCCGGAAACCCTATACCCGTGAGGGTGAACCTATGGCACGTGTGCCCAAGACATGACACAGAGACATGTCGCCTGGCATGTGCAGTGTCGCCCGTTCCTCTTCCGGGTTTCATGCACATGAGATGATCAGCTGGCCTTTGTGTGTGCAGCAGTGCCAGAAACTGGAAGAGCTGGTACTCTCAGCAAGTGATAGTAGCTAAGCAGGCTGCAAAGTAACAGAGAAATGTCTACTCAATGGGAAATGGTACTTGCCCTCTTGCAACAATGAAAAAATAATAACTTTTTAAAAACCTTAACAAAATAAATGTGAAAATATTTCTAAATCTCTTTAAGAATGAAGGAAGAAAACCTTTGAGAAACCAGAACAAAGCTTTGGGCATAATATTACTAAGTATATATTGATAGAAGATAATCTTTGTAGCTCGGAGTTGAAATGAGCAGTCTTTGGTTGTTTTCTTGCAGACATTTTATTACCCAAACTAGGAACATCATCAATGGGCATAGTCTTGGTGATTATTCAGCTGGTCTATTTACTGTTAGTTTGCTTAGCAGTTCCTTGATTAGGATATTATTTGCTTCTTGATTGTTGGTCTAATGTTAATCTTGGTGCTAATCTCTGCTTGTGTGGGTGTTAATTGCTAATTTGGGTAATGAAAGATGTACAACAAAACAAGCTCAGAGAGCACCAAGGACCCCTCATTATTAAGTTTGTCCTAGATGTTTGTGTATATATACACACCTTTATGTTTTCTAATGAAACTTGAATTAAATGTGCTGGAAAATATACAAACAAATAAGAGCAATACATTAATCACATATTTGGAAGTGGATTCAAGCTAGGAGAATTTACTTCATGCTTACCTGCCTTTCTAAGAAACAGAAATGGCATGCTAGTTTGTGTCATACTATGGGCAACCAGGTGCATTTGGGAAACAAATCCTGCAAATAATGACCTTGGTGCCATTTGCACAATGGCTTCATAATACACGTAGCATTGTTGTGGCTTCTACTGGAACCTGCCAGTTGTGGGGAGGGGAAGCTACATTCCAGGGGTTTCTTTGAAAGCATACAACTGCATAACAAAATACAGAAAGGTAAACTGGAAGAGGTAGAGAAATATTTTTCTCCATTGCCTTTTGCTGTGGGTAACTGATGGTTTTCCCCACAAACCAATTTTATTTTATCTAATTATAAAGTTGGAAGGGACCTCAAAAGTCATCTCTCCTTATACCCGTATAAGACACATCTTTTTCCCTCCTAAAAGAGAGTGAAAATTTGGGTGCATCTTATACACTGCATGTAGCCCCACCCACCCACCCGCTCCCACCCTTTGGCCTCTGCCTCCCAGCAATTTACCTCCTTGAACAAGGAAAATGGGGCTTGTGGAGGCTGCAAAAGGCTATAGCAATCCCTGCAGCCTGAAACAGCTGATGATTGGAGGCCTCTGCTGAAATTGAAAGTGAAACTTGCTGTTTGCTGCAGGAGACAAATTGCTGGGAGGCAGAGGCAGATTATTTTTTCTTGTGCTAATCAGACTGTTTGCTGCAAGGATGTAAGTCAATAATTATAAATGCCTATAAATGTTCAAATTATTAGTCTTATTTTTTAAAGACTGCTTTATTATTGTTCTAGACAGCTTAACAAAATGAAGAAGCTTTTTTAAAATAAATGCTTGATCTGCAGAGGCCCAGTGATACTGTATCTTCTTTTAAATAGCAGAGAATAACATATACTTCCAGAAAGACACATCAATTTTAACAGCAAGTATAGTCTGAAATGTAACACTACAAACAGTGTATCTTGTCTGTACTGTTTGCTGTTTGTTGCAAGGAGGCAAATTGCTGGGAGGCAGAAGCAGATTTTCGGAGCATCTTATACTCTGAAAAGTACAGCAATTTGTTTGTTTGTTTATTTTCCACCTTCATTATTTTTATAAATAACCCAAGGTGGTGAACATATCCAACACACTTGCCTCCTATTTTCCCCATAGCAATAACCTTGTGAGGTGAGTTGGGCTGAGAGAGAGTTGAATGGCCCAAAGTCACCCAGCTGGCTTTTATGGCTAAGGCAGGACTTGATGATCTCCCTGTCAAGACTTTCACCTGTGATCTGCTTTGCTCGCAGCTTGAAAAGAATAGAGGTGGTGAGGGATTGGAATGCAAGGGTGGGAGGAATGGCATCCAAGGACTTTTGGTACCCATGAGACATTGACCCCACCCCCTCGAGAACACCCAGAGCAGCTGTCACAGTGTGGCAGGATGGTTCTCATAACAAAATGAACATAAGTGATTGGTGGATGTAATGGACTATGGGTGGCCCATGGGAAAGGGGGAATGAACTATGCATGCTTTTGTGCGGGAAGCCAGAGTTGGTTTTGCTTCTTCTATGCCAATGTGATTTATTCAGTAAAATTTATACCTTTGGTGAAATTATGTCCCAGCAATTTCTTTTTCTGGATTTGCAAAGTGCACAGTTGATACTCCTGCTTTCTAGCTCGGTGCCTTAAAAGCTCGACCAAACTATGCAGTATCCTTGAAGTTTATGCTAAAGCATGGAAATTAGCTGGGTATCCAACCTCTCTTTGAAGACATCCAAGGAAAGGAAAGATAATTAGTTCATGGAGTTGAGAGCTCTTATCAAGAAATTCCTCCCGAATGTAAATAAAAGTTCCCTGTGGATTTGACCCACTAGTTGTGTTCCTGCCCCCTATAGCCAAAAGTAAAGGTTTCCTTGTTCAATTGTGTCTGACTCTAGAGCATGATGCTCAACTCAGTTTTTTTGCCAAGGCAGCCAGCATTATTCAAAGACATTTTCCGTGGTCATGTGGCCAGCATTACATGCCAAAGGCATATGGAATGGTGTTACCTTCCCGCTGAAGTGATACATATTTATCTACTCACATTTGCATGCTTTCAAACTGCTAGATGCGCAGGAACTGGAGCAAGCAATGGGAGCTCACCCAGTCTATCAGCTTCCCAGTTGACAAACTCAGCATCTTTAACTGCTGATCCATCAAGAGTCTTTCATCCTCTAGAGCAGGGGTGTCAAACTTAATTTCATTGAGGGCTTCATCAGGGTAGAATTTGACCTCAGGGGGCCAGGGTGGGTGCGGCATGAATGGGCGTGGCCAACTTAATGTCACTCATGCGTGCCTGTGGTGGCCCAAGTGCTCTGCCAGCAAAATTGGGATCCCAATTTCCATTTTCAGCTGGGACAGCCTCTTGCAACCCTCTGACAGCAAAAACAGAGCTTGGGAGGGCCGTATGTGGCCCTCATGAGCTTTGTTTCTGCTGTCAAAGGCACTGTGGACTGGTCCTTTGCTGTTTCCAGGGCAGCCCATAGACCACATCTAAGCACCCTTTGGGCCAGATTTGGCCCATGGACCTGCTCTAGAACAAGAGAACTTACGACAATCCTTTAAACTGCTGTCCTATCTCCGGTTGCTTTTCTGCAAACTAAATGTACTCAGTTACCCTCGCTTCCATGGAAAACATTTTGTGGGAATGCTGCAGCCTACTTCCAATGTGCCAAATGAGCTCACTGGTTGAAAAAAAAGTTGCTTATTTATTGTTGCTCTATTTTCCAGATCGGTGGGCATCTTCCAGGAAAGGCTGTCACTCAAAAAGGCCGTGCCAATCCAGTTTCATCAGTACATATCTCATTTCTCTTTACTGACACCAGTCCTCTAGCCAGAAGCTAGAATATACTCCCCTGTTCCATAAGAACAGCTTGTCAATTACAGAAAGAGATCTGGAATATGTGAAAATCTTCTGTCTTAACCATTATTAAAGAGGTTATGTGAACTCTTGGATTCATAGCAACAGCTGAAAGTTGCTTTTGGAAAAAGCAGACCATACTGCGATGCCATTTCCAACCTTGCAAATATCAGGTCTTGTCCCACATTTTGTATTGCAAATACACACAGCACAATGCCATTTAACAAACCCAGGGATGTGCAAGCCAAATGTTATCACACTAGAGGAAGGATAGGCAATTTTGAATGTTAGCACTTCCTTCTTCCAACAGCGATGAGTAATTTGCACTTGCTAAATTTTAATTTTCTAAAAATTTCCTTCATTGTTTTCAAATGTAACGAGATCCGCAACAATCTAAAACAGCATTCTCATCAGATGGACCACCATTCTCAGAAATACCAAGTTGTTTATCTAATATGATAGAAAGGCTGCTTTACATTTTTTATGGGATGTGAGCTTTAAGATAGCACCAACACTGAATGAGATTCAGAAGCAGCGAGTAAAGACTTTCAGATTGCAAATATCTGCTCTTTTTGAAAAGGCTAAGCCAACATTCTCATCATTATGGTAGCCTTGGTGGTCTCTCAGTTTTCAGATTTTCATTTTTCAGTCTGATGGCTTGATGATTTGTCTGAATTCTCTAGAGCAGTGGTGTCAAACTCAACACCTGGGGACCGGATCCAGCCCACAAAGTGCTTAGATCTGGCCTGTGGGGGCCGCCATGGAAACAATGAAGGACCGGCCCTTGTGCCTCTGTCAGAGAAAACAGAGCCACACACAGCCCTCCCGAGCTCCATTTTCACTGGCAGAGGGTTGTAGGAAGTTGTCTCAGATGAAAACAGAACCCGGGAGCCCGTTTCCACTGGAAGAGAGCTTGGGGCACCACAGGTGCCCCTGACACAAATGACATCATGCTGGCCACACCCACACCAGCCCCCTGAAGTCAAATACAACCCTGATGTGGCCCTCAATGAAATTGAGTTTCACACCCCTGCTGTAGAGTTTAGGATTTACTTTGTTCTACGATGCTTACATCATAGTTGATGTGAGTTGAAACTCTTCAGAGGAACATTGATGGGATTACTGACACTATTACATTGTAAGTTGATAATTCCCACAGAATTATCTCAAACCATGAGACAGACAGCCTATAAATTTACCAGCAAATAAATAAATAAATAAACCAGCACATAGAGATAAACAGCATCTATATACAATTCAAAAGAAACCATTGAGAACCTTAAAAAAAAGACCAAAACAGAGAACACTAAGGACCCCACAGTTCAACCCTGTGCTACAATGCTTGCCTTCTATTGATTGACATTGTGCTACAATGCTTATCTTCTATTGATTGGGTTATATGAAAGGATGAAGCACACCCCTTCCAGTTAGAAATGCTGCTGACACAGTGAAAGCAGTATTAGCAATAGAACTTAGACTTATACACCACTTTACTATGATTTAGAACACTCTCTAAGTGGTTTACAGAATCAGCATATTGTCCCCAACAATCTGGGTCCTCATTTTACCCACCTGGGAAGGATGAAAGGCTGAGTCAACCTTGAGCCTGGTGAGATTCCATCTGCCAAACTGCTGGCAGCCAGTGATCAGCAGAAGTAGCCTGCAGTTCTGCACTCTAACCACTATGCCATTGTAGGCAAACTCTGCTTACATCCTGGAGTTCAATCCTGATGGGACTCAAGATTGACTCAGCCTCCCATCCTTTTGTGGTTGGTATAATGAGGACCCAGCTTATTCGGGGCAAAATGTTGACATTATAAATTGCCCATAGAGTCCTGTAAAGTGCTATGTATGTATAAGTGCTTATGCTGTTGCTACATGGCAAGAAAGTTTAAAAAGTCTGCTACTGTTTTCTAGAAGATTAGATTAGTGGTTAGCAGCACTGAATAGTGCAATTGAGTTCATTAGCAACCTTCTTCCTTTTGTCAAAAACCCATAAGAGAACTCAAGAGAATTAAAATCGGATTGGAAATTTCAGATCTTGCCTGTGTCAAGTGTTTCTTTTTACAAATAACTCAAGGTGACAAACATATCTAACACATTTTCCTCCTCGTATTTTCCCCACAACAACAACAACAACAACTCTTTGAGGTGAATTGGGCCGAGAAAGAGTGGCTGGCCCAAGGTCACCCAGCTGACCATTGTGACTATGGTGAGAGTTGAAGTCATGGTCTCTGTCTTCCTAGCCTGATGCCTTAACTACTGGACCAAACTAGCTCATGTTACTCACTTTCTTATTCTCATCTTTTTCTTCCTAATATAGTTATGAATTATATCTGAGTAAGCAGATAATTAAGATATATTGCTGATCATTTATTTTTACACCTGAAAAAAAATGGTCAAGTATCTTATTTTAATTAATCATCTTGGATATTCAAATTTCCACAATATCACTTTGACAAGCCTATGATTATTATTTTTCCTGCCATCAAGTTGATTGTTAACTCTTAGAACTCTTAGATGATGATGTGTCCTTTGAAATCTTTGAATGGTGTACTCATTGCCACTGTCACTGGGTGTCCATCCATCTTCCTACTGCTTGTCTTTTCTTCTCAGCATTAGAGCAGGGGTGAAATTCAGCAGGTTCTGACAGGTTTTGGAGAACCGGTAGCAGAAATTTTGAGTAGTTTGGAGAACCACCAAATACAACCTCTGGCTGGCCCCAGAGTGGGGTGGGAATGAGATTTTGCAATATCCTTCCCCCAGGAGTGGAGAGGGAATGGGGATTTTGCAGTATCCTTCCCTTGGAGTGGGGTGGGAATGAAGATTTTGCAGTATCCGTACCCTGCCATGTCCACCAAACCACGCCCACCAAGCCATACCCTCCAAGCCACGCCCTCCAAGCCATGCCATGCCCACAGAACCAATAGTAAAAAAAAATCACCACTGCATTAGAGCCTCCTTGAAAGATCTAGAATGGTAATTTATACCTGAACATTTCTGCCTCAAACAATAATTCCAGATTTAATTTCTCCAATGATCCCTCTCTATGTTTTCTTGGTTGCCCGTGATACTCTTAGGAGTCTTGGCCAACTCCAAAGTTTCAAGCCATCAATAATTTTCCTATTCTGCTTCTTCAAAGTCCAATTTTTACTTCCATAAAGCAGCGCCCCCCCCAACCTTTTGGGTACCATAGACCCATTCTGTGGAGAGAGAGTTTTCTATGGACTGGAGGGGATGTGGTTTTGTGTGCTGCCTGGATCTCATGGATGGGGCTTCACTTGTTTGTGTGGCCTGGTTTCTGGTTTGCTGAGGACCAGTGGTGCCTATCCATGGACTGGGGGTTGGGGTTCCCTGCCATAGAGCATCACAGGGAATACCATTGCTTGCATATAAATGTCTGTCTTTGTAGATTTTCAGTTTTTATTTTCCTTATATGGCAACATTGGCAACAAGCCATCCCAAAGGCTTTAATCTAGCCATGTCCTTTAACAGCATTTAGTAGTCTGAAAAAATCTCAGAACTTTCTCTGTAGCGTGTTGAATGTCATCCAACATGAGGGGACCATCATCCAATGCTATATAATCACAAAAGAAGATGTTGGGTAACCACTTGTCTGAAGTGGTGTAGGTTTTCCAGCCTAAGTAGGAGGTTGGACTAGAAGACCACCAAAGTTCCTTCCAACTCTGTTATTCTACGATTCTATGATTTTGTATTTCTTTTCCATGTAGGGTTGGTTTTTGTTTGTTTGTTTGGTAAAATAAAGTAATGGCTTCTCATTGTCTTCTTCCACAATGTATAAGGGCCTTGGCCTTGTCACTAAAAGGATCATCTACCTCTGGCATCTTCCTCTATCACTGATGCCCAATATAGAGACCTGCATGCTTTAGCAATAGAACTGGGATGACCTTCATGTCTTGGGTGACTCTGCTGGGAATGTATACACTTGGCATACACTCCCAATATTCTTCACTCATCTTTCCAAGGAGCAATCCCTCCTGCCATAATGAGGAAACACAATAGAACCTCTAGAGACAGGAGTTTAGTTTAGTTTAGTTTAGTTTAGTTTAGTTTGGTTTGGTTTGGTTTGGTTTGGTTTGGTTTGGTTTGGTTTGGTTTGGTTTGGTTTGGTTTGGTTTGGTTTGGTTTGGTTTGGTTTGGTTCGGTTCGGTTCGGTTCGGTTCGGTTCGGTTCAGTTTGGTTCAGTCACTTTACTTTATTGTCACTGCACATTGTACAATGAAATTAAATGCCATCTTCAGTATACATTATAACTATAAAAATAAAAACACAAAGACACATCCTTCACATGCTATATAGTTGAAATTGAAAACCCGATATTGCATTAATATTGCACTATACTGTAGAATTCAATATAGTTACTGCCCTGGGATAGAAGCTGTTTTTCAGCTTATTTGTCCTTGTTTTTATTATCCTGTACCATCGGTCAGATGGTAATAGTTCAACAAAAGGATGCCCAGGATGAGATGGCCTTTTGACACAGTGTTGCAATATGAGTGCCCCAGGTCAGGTCCTCTTTTAAGATAACACTCAGAAACTTAAAAGTGGCCACTTGCTCCACTCGGTCTCCATTGATAAGCAAGGGCTGGATGTCTGATCTATTCCTTCTATACTCCACTATAAGTTCCTTGTTCTTATTTGTGTTAAGGATTAAGTTATTGTTTCCACACCATGAAAACAACCGTTCCACCTCATCTCGATAGGCAAACTCATCCTCCCCCCAAAGATAAGCCCACCATTGGACTCATTGTTGATACCAATCTTATACACTTCCTTGCAAATAGCCATTCCTGCAATCTTGTTATGTTGCTTTTTAGAAAATTGGGTCTCAGAAGAGGAAAACATTCAGAGAACTTATTCTCCACCCCCCCACCCCCTTATTTCTTCTTCTTCTTCTCTCTCTCAACAAGACGGGCCATTTTTAATAATATTCCCCATCACTGTTAACACGGAGTCCTTCCTCTTGGTTCAAAAGAAGACAACAATTTTGAGGATTACATCCCCATCCCCAGCCTGAGATCACATTTAATAAAAGCTTCTTCCCATCTTGTTGTGCTAAATGCGTGAAACATATTAAATGGGGATGTATGAATTATTGTTGGCTGGATGATCCCTGGAGAAATCTGCATCTCCTTCTGTTTATGTAGAACTGGAGGAACATTTCTATGAGAATATTTCATATATTGTGCCTCTCTAGCAGAAGGGCTCCACAATAGAAGCCTGTCAAATGTTCGAAAAGGCTTCTAAGGTCTAGCTGCTGCAAATGGCTTTAAATTGTGGCAATTTTATTGGCTCTGCTGTTCATTTACTGCTTTATTATTCCATTGTGGAGTAATTATTTTATACTGGCGGTTTTATATTTGAGCACAATATTATAGTTTGGAATGTTGGTAACTTTTAAAGGTATTAAGATAATGCTTAGAAATAAATGCAATTTTCAAGCATGGAGCAAAACCTGGCAGATTTACTACTGATAATTGCCCGTATAAGCCATTACCATATTTTGCAGATCAGAGAAATAATGGATATGTATATCTTAAGACTGTAGGAATATAATACCACAATTGGTATGATAGCCTTACATGTATTTAAAAGGAGGTGACATTTTTTTTCTTTCTTTAACTGCAAAGTATTGTAACAATGAGGTATAAGCATTGATATTAGGAAGACTCGCCAATCTAGAATTTCCTTAGATTTGGAGGGATTTTGATGGAATTAAGGGGAAAAAATGTTTTGGCATGCACATGTTTGAAAACAGGCCAAGATCATTATCCTACCAGCAGTATGAAAACAGCCAAAAGGTAAAGTATTTTACTGCTTTATAAAGTCTCCGTAAGGTAGCCTCCTCCAGTGTGATACTCCCCCATTGGGTCCCCAGGCCAACAGGTAATACAATACAATATAATACAATAGCAGAGTTGGAAGGGACCTTGGAGGTCTTCTAGTCCAACCCACTGCCTAGGCAGGAAACCCTATACTGTTTCAGACAAATGGCTATCCAACATCTTCTTAAAGATTTCCAGTGTTGGGGCATTCACAACTTCTGGAGGCAAGCTGTTCCACTGATTAATTGTTCTAACTGTCAGGAAATTTATCCTCAGTTCTAAGTTGCTTCTCTCCTTGATTAGTTTCCACCCATTGCTTCTTGTTCTACCCTCAGTTGCCTTGGATAATAGTTTGACTTCCTCTTCTTTGTGGAACTGATTAATTGTTCTGTCAGGAAGTAGAGTCAAGTCTTCAGGTTCTGAAGGTTGATTGAGCCTTCCATCCTTCCGAGGTGAGTAAAATGAGTACCAAGATTGTTGGGGGCAATATGCCGACCCTGTAAACCACTTAGAGTGGGCTGTGAAGCAGTATACAACTCTAAGTGCTATTGCTATGCTATTCCTGCAGAAGGATTGGAGGGTGGAGGCAGATCTCATTTTGGAGAGTAGGATGTTCCAAAGGGAGGACACTATGGCAGAGAAAGCTCTTCTTCTGAATCCCAATAGTCATTGACTGAAGGGATCCTCACTAGGCCCTTTCTACCAGCATGAGGGGGGGGGCAATCTTGTCCTAGCAGGACGAGATACAGTTAATCACAGTTACTATTGAGTAGGTAAGAACTTTTTGCATGGAAGCACAATTTGTTTTTTATGACTTGCATAGGAGTTTCAGAAGCATCCTTCAGTCTCAAAAGACTATGGCCGTGATGGCGAACCTATGGCACATGTGCCACAAGTGGCACGCAGAGCCATTTGTCAGGGCACGCGAGGCGCTGCCCTGTCAGCTGGCCAGCGTGCATGCACGGGCTGGCAAGCTGAGTTCACCTTTTTAAAAGCCATTTTTCGCTCTCCCCAGGCTCGAGAGGCTTTATAGGAGCCTGGGGAGGGCGAAAAGAGCCTCCCCCGGCCCCCCTGGAGGCCCTCCGGAGGCTTCAGGGACCATCCAGAGGCTTCCCTGAAGCCTTAGGAACTCTTGAAACCACCCTCCGAGCAAACCGGAAGTCACTTCCGGGTTGCTCGGAGGGTCGTTTTAAGCATTCTGAAGGCTTCAGGGACCGTCCGGAGGCTTCCCTGACGCCTTCGGAGTGCTTAAAACGACCCTGGGAGGGCCTCCGGGGGGGGGGGAGGCTCTTTTCGCCCTCCCCAGGCTCCTATAAAACCTCTCGAGCCTGGGGAGGGCGAAAAAAGCATGTAAAAATGGGGTCGTGCGTTGTGCGCGCATGCACACTTGGGGGGGTCGCACGTTACATTATGGGTGCGGCACGCCCGCACACAACCCCCCTGTGCTCCCCCCACTTGTGGCACGCAAGCCAAAAAAGGTTCGCCATCGCTGGACTATGGTATCATGCTCTGGAAAGAGGTCAAAGCTGGAGTGCCCTCTCCAGCACGAGGCTTGGGTCAATTAATATGGAGGATAGAGTGTTACCCAAGCAGCAGATCCTCCCTCACCACGTCACTGAAATAGTCCAATGGAATGGCAGGGCTGATACGATTGGTTTCAGCTGCATTGTGGGAGTTACCAGAACGTGGTTGTACATAGTCACAAACTGCTTCCGGGACTCTGGCTCCAGATTTTGCCTTGAGGCTGAATCCTGAAGCCTTTTTCAGTAGTGGATACAGCCACAAGGCAGTGGAGATTTGTAACCAGATTTTCCATTCTCCTAAAAGATGGTTTTGACGCTTTTATCTGCCTTTGGGTCATAGAGCCCTCTTCTGCCTTCAAAACCATTGACCATCTTCTCCTGTAACCCTGAAAAGGGGCCCTTACGAGGTGCTACTAGATGGGCTAGCTGGACCAAAGTTTTTTAAGGAGGTGTTACACCTCCATCACTCACCCTTTGTCCTGACTTGTGACAGACAGACCTGGCTTCCCAAACATTGGACCCAGGATGGCGGGTTTGAGTTTCAGAAGATATGGCTGGTAAAATTAAAATCTCACAAGAAGAGGAACAGCTGAAAATGTTGGTCCAAGTTTGTTGCATTTTAGAATAGAATAGAATATTTATTTCTTAGCCGCACCCTCTCCCGAAGGACTCGGGGCGGCGTACAATAAAACATATAAAATACAAATCTGGACAGGACATACATATAACAAAGACGTATATAACAAAGACGTATATTTTGCAAGAGGTAAGGGCAAAAGGAGAAATGTGTGCCTTTAAGCCATGGAGATGCCTAATACCTCTCTTTTGCCCTTTGAACTATCCCCCCCCCCAAAAAAAAGATTTGTTTTTACAGGATACAAAAATATTCTATGCTTCGGGCATTCATTTCATTTCATTCTTTAAACCATCATTCCCCAAAGCACACTAAACAGACTAAAAGTATCATCTATGCTTCCTCAGCTGGCTCTGAGGACTATAAATGGAATAAATATGGAGTATGAAATGAGGATTATAGGGCAATGATTGTATGGTTGTCAAATCCCGGTAGGATTTTTTGTTGGTTTGTTATATGTGGCTAGTTCTTCAAGAATCAGAAATAGTAACAGAACAATAGACTTATAGGTCACCTAGTCCAATCCTCTGCCCAAGCGGGAGATCCTACATTATTTCTGACAAATGGCAGTCCAATTGTCAGCCTCTATATCACTTGCTTGCTATCGGCTGCCATAGTAATGAGGAGGGAGGGGGTTTATGGTATTTGGGAGGGAAACATGCTGGTGGAGACATCTTGAAAGAGGGAGTTTTGTTCTCACCACCTTCTGTGCATGCTGAAGGATCATGCTTGTGTTTGGTCAAGGCCAACCGTCTCTGCATATCAGCTGAATGAGGCCACCTGAAGATGCACCCCACATGACACCCTTGGAGGTTGGATATTGGACATTGGGCCAGGGTCACTGGGGGGAGGGATTTGGGTAAACGTTTTATATGTACAGGTTCATGTTTTTTTGCCTCAGATCTTGCTTCACTTTCACTGTTTTCATTTCATAGCCAGTAAAAGTACCCTTTCTCTAAATCAGGGGTGTCCAAACTTGGGAACTTTAAGACTTATGGACTTCAACTCCCAGAATTCCCCAGCCAGCTGGCTGGGGAATTCTGGGAGTTGAAGTCCACAAGTCTTAAAGTTCCCAAGTTTAGACACCCCTGCTCTAAATAAATGGAGTTGGGGGTCTCCTTTCTTGGATGTTGAATGAGGCATGCCTGACACCAATCTCTTCTTGAAAGCTTCCAGTGATGAAGCCCCCACAACTTCCAAAAGCAAGCTGTTCCATGGGTTGATTGCTCTCACTGCCAGAAAATTTCTCCTTATTTCCAGGTTGAATCTCTCCTTGGTCAGTTTCCATTCATTATTCCTTGTCTGGCCTTCAGATGCTTTGGAAAATAGGTTGAGCTCTTCCTCTCTGATCTCTACTCTCATTTTATTATTTCTTGTTTTTAATGGGTTTTTTTTAAGGCTATTTCTTTGTGGTCATGATAGCAGGCATTGTTTCCAGGGGTTCATTCCTAAGAGAGGGCACTTGTAATTTTAAGGAGTCTTCTCCAAGGAAACCATAAACAAACCTGCACACCAGATTGGTTTCATAATGGGTAATCAAATGTAAACAAAATCATATTAAAGAATATTTTAAAAAGAGTATAGAAAATCCTTGCAAATAAAATGATGGGAAAAATACGTAAGTAACAAATGGGAACATTTGCTACTTTTACCACAATGTGTAGAGAATGCAGTACAGCAAGGAAGCTTATGTCCAAAATCCATGGTTTTCTCATCACTTTAAAAATATTAGGAAAAAAGAGAAATAAACATGGTAGATTAAGTGTCCCTGACCTGAAGTGAATTTACACTGGTCCTCAACAATCCATAATCACATTCCTCAAAGCTTGGTTACTTCTTGGGGAAAACCAAGAATAACGATTGCAGTCATAGCACAAAGTTGCTTTTTGTTCTTCGTTTCCTCTCATTCCTCTGTTGTCAGTCATCACCTCGTCTTTCCTCCATCTGCAAATACACATTTTGAGTTTCTGTGAATTGGCAGAAATCTTTTCAATCCTGGGGGGTTGTAAGAGTTTTACACTACATAACCTCTTCACTCTGCTTTGTACTCCAGCTGCTATTTTATTATCCTTGACCTTGTTGTAAAGTTAGTGGAGCTAAAATTTCAGCTCTTTTTCCAGCATCCGGAACCAAACCATCCTTATCAACTTTCATCCATGTCCCAAGAAAGATGTTTAAAAATCTCCCTTCTGAACCAGAAGAAGAGGTCCTCCTTTTCCTATCTTGTTTTGCTCTCACTTTCCTGACTTTTTAATAGTCCCACTTGAAACATTTCATGCAACAGTAAACTACCTGTTCTATTCAAGATGCTTTAAATTTCAACCCCAGTAAACCTCAATATTTGGTCTCAGTGACAAACTGTACTTCACAATCATTTGGAGTGATACTTTTGCTCTTTCCTTTCCTTTCCTTTCGCAATAGCAATAGCAATAGCACTTAGACTTGTAAGGGATTTACAGAGTCAGCCTATTGTCCCCAACAATCTGGGTCCTCATTTTAGCCACCACAGAAGGATGGAAAGCTGAGTCAACCTTGAGCCTGGTGAGATTTGAACTGCCAAATTACAGGCAGCCGGTGATCCACAGAAGTTGCCTGCAGTACTGCACTCTAACCACTGTGCTACATTTGCTTTACTTTCCTCTCCTCTCCTTCTCCCCCCTTCCTCTGTCTCCATATCTTTCTCCACCATCTTTCTTTGGTCAACTCAAGACATTGCAAATTTCACTGTTCTGATTTGGCTGTGTTACACTTCTGATTCTATATCTTATCAAGACTATGGAACAATCCCCTCCCCTCCAAAAAAGTATAAGAATGCAAATTTTAAAAAAGATCAGGCCAGAGATAACAGTTAACTAAAATATATATTTTCAGTGATAATGAAAGCAGATGACTATATATCTTGCCAAATACTAAGACATATTGCTATTTCCAAGTAAAATATCTGTAGCACATATTTAGGGCAATTCCTAAATCTTGCTGCAAATGGGAAAGTAGAAGAACCTTTGGATGTTGGCCCTGATGAAAGTTGTTTCAATTTTTTTTTTGTGCATCAATACTCATTGTGCATCAATACTCATTGTGCATCAATACGCATGGCAAACTATGTTAAATATGTCTTAGATAATCTTAATTTGAAGAGAACTGTCCCAAAGGTGCTTTTTTCAAGAGGCAACTGGACTTTCAGGTTTTTCTTTGTTTAACTTCTCATCCAAGAAGCTTCTTCAACTCTGGCTGGATGGTGGGGAATGGAAGGATTTATATTCCTTCCTACCATTCTCCACCATCCAGTCAGAATGAGTTTGTAGGGCCCTTCAGACCTTCTTGGAATCCCAACATTTTGGCATTTGGCATTTGGCAGAGGTATCCCATGAAAATAATAAGAATTAAGTTGCTGCCAATGTTGAAAAGCTATTTACCAGAAGCAATAGACAATTGTTAGGCAATAGGGCTGACGTTCAATCTTACCACAATTGAATTTGAATTTATTCAATTTGTTGAATTTATTCGATTTGTTAGCCGCTCCCTCTCCACAAGGGACTCAGGGCGGCGTACAATAAAAAGCAGATAAATATATACACATACACATACACATACACATACACATACAGGAAGGAGGTAATAATCATTAAATACATAAAATAATAATAATAAAATTATTAGCCAATAAAATACCCCAGTTTAAAAATTACGAATTTAAAAAGACTGTCAGGAGGAATAGATGGAACTAAACAATTCTTAGCAGTGGTGTGGGACAGGAGATCTTTAGAATCAGAATGGGACAACTTGTTGTGCCCCCCCCCCCGGTGGAGCTGGAGGCAGACTCAGACAGTGAGAAGGTTGGGCCAGTCCTGGAGTGTGGGGAAGGCTCTGATGAGTGCTCTGCGTCGGAGGCAGAGATAGGGCCATGGCTGTCCGACAGTTATCAACTGCCTTCAGAGTTGGATATCAGTGCATCAGAAGAACAGCTGGAGTCTGTTCCCAATGTGTGCATGCTCAGAGCTGCCAGAGGAAGAGAACAACTAAGGAACAAGGGACAACTCAGGAGTAAAGGCGCAGGTGGATGGTGAATAGCCCCTCTCATAGGGAATAAAGAGGAGCAAAAGGGGAAGGGAGTTTGCAGGAGTCAATTAGTTCAATTCATTAGGGTGAAAAACTGTTCCTGATTTCTTGCCTACTAATTGCTGCTACATCGTGGTGTTTGAAAGATATCGGCCTGGCAGTTCTCCAAACCTGAGAAAGGTCTGTAGTTGTGAAATCTCATGAAAGACTGTTTGTCGGGACTTTGCTGGAGAGGAATTCCCTTTAACCTAAATAAAAGAGGTTTTATCGGTACAATGAGTCTGCTTCATGATCTTGGGAAGCCTACATCAGAACACAACTTGCCAAAACCAAGTTGCCATGGCCAACTCACCAAAGGACAACTCACCACAGAACAATTCAACCATTCAATTTAATTATTTTAATTTTTGTCATTCACATTTCATTTGTCCCTCCTTTGGCATTCTTTCTTTCATGATTCTATTCCACCATTTCTTCGATATTAGTGTAACTCATTTCCCAAGGTGTGTTACTCTGTGACGAATTGGTCATGGCAAGTTGGTTGCTATGAGTTGACCATGACAAGCTATCTGTCAGGCCTGTAGTTATGTTCCTTTTAGGATCTTTGGCCTGCCACACTTTCTATTAATTTCCTATGCTGTTTCTTTAGTGTAGTAGTTGGGAGGGGGGAATAGAAAGGAGTAGAATTGTGGAATGTGTTGTTGTCATTCTTTCTAGAAGCTCAAGGTCATCTTTTGTCTCCGCACTTCGACACTTGTCTGGAAGAAGCTGGGTGGAGATGCCAGCGTGGAAGATGAAGATTGGACCATGTGATGGATTATGGGTGTGGGGATAGGATCATGAACTTTCAACTGGGTGGAATCCCAGGAAGCAAAGCAGATTTGGGATTTCATAGCACAATGCCAACATGTCTGTCTTATTAAATTGGAGTTTTAAGGATACATTTGCCTTGAACTCTGATTTAATTCTGCATGATATTTGGAACACTGACACTATCCTAGACTCCTCTAGAATATTACAGGTCCATAGTGACATTGAGGATTTTGTAAAAGAAAATTGTAAAAAAGAAAGAAAGAGCAATCCTCTCATTGCCAAAAAGGACTTGTTTTCAGATGGGTTCTATTCAGCTGCTACATTTTCCCCCCAGTGTATATGCTAATGATTCCCTTGCTCTGTTTTTCTAATTTATGTATAAGGTTATTTTCTAGGCTGACTCGTAGCAATTATCCCATAAACTGCACTCAGCAGAACTAGACCATAATTATACACACAGTTATTTCAGGGCACGTGCCGAAATATGATTATTCATTCACAACACAAAAGATCTGGAGGAAGAAAACAAACACAGGTGGATGGAACAAGCAAACAAGCATTAAGCAGAGACATTACCATGCAGGAGATAAAGAGATGAATTTTCTTCAAATAATTTTATTAAGATTACAGTTGGAAAAGTAAAAACTAATAGCAAATGCAAGAACTATAAAAAGAAAAATAGAAAGTGTAAGAAAAAAATAAAGAATAAAGAAGCTGATTTATCACAACAAATATGAACAAGTGTAGTAAATTATTCTGTTCAGCTAAAACAATGCACTCCCCCCCCCCCAATAACTCATCTCTTACTCTCAACAAAATCTTAAAGCCTTGTCATTAATTCCTAGAGATCAAAAGTCCATTAAGGCTACCAGAAATAAATGCATAACTATTTTAATCTTGATCCAATATATATTCCTTCACTGCATTTTTAACCATCATGGGTTTTAACCCCTTAAAATAATGTCCTTTCTCTTCACTTCTTTCACCTTCTCTTTGTCGCCTCACAGCAAATCCTTCAAAACTTTAAAGAACTGGTTTATAAACATTAGTTTAAAAAATTCCAAATAATTCTTCTGAATTTTCACAAATGTATGATTCAATATAGGAGAAAAAGCCCATCAGGACAAGATTCAGTAGTCCATCTGCATTTGAAAGATGAAGGTCTACTGTATTTCTTTCTCTTTCTATTTTTCTCTCTCTATCCCTCTCCCTACCTACCTACCTACACACACTCTCTCTCTCCCTACCTACCTACTGTATTTATCCCTCTGTCTCTCTATTTCTCTCTCTCTCTATCCCTTAATCTACCTGCCTACCTACCTACCTACTCTCTCTCTCCCTACATACCTACTGTATTTCTCTCTCTCTCTCTCTCTCTCTCTCTCTCTCTCTCTCTCTCTCTCTCCCTCTATCCCTCTATCTATCTACCCACCCACCTACTCTCTCTCTCCCTATCTACTGTATTTCTTTCTCTCTTTCTATTTCTCTCTCTATTATCCCTCTACCTCCCTACCTACCTACACACACTCTCTCTCTCCCTACCTACCTACTGTATTTATCTCTCTGTCTCTCTATTTCTCTCTCTCTCTATCCCTTAATCTACCTACCTACCTACCTACCTACCTACCTACCTACCTACCTACCTACCTACCTACTCTCTCTCTCTCTCTTCCCCTCCCTACCTACTGTATTTCTCTCTTTCTCCCTCTCTCTATCCCTCTATCTACCTACCTACTGTTTTAAAAAAAATGCCTCTTCAAAACCTTGGTGCGTCTTATACTCCAGTGCATCTTATACTCCGAAAAATACGGTAAATCCACAATCGAATCAATTTCAATTTTATCTGGTGTAACCTGTTCTTCTTCTGCAACAGTGTTTGTCACCATCCATCTATGATGTTAGACATTCTTAAAATTAATTTCTCAGTCCATGAGTCGCAAGTCACTTTAAAACCTTCTGTTATTAAATATTTTCTTCCATTTCATATTGACATGTCTACTCTGAGTGTTCTTCTTTGGAGTAATCTTTAATTTCCTCTGGTTCCCTTTAGTGTCTAACATTCAAAGTCCTTTCTTATTGTGTTATTTTTCCAGAAAACAAAAATATTCAGTTTTCCATGGGAAAGATTATTATATTTAATTACAAATTCTCATTAAAAATGATTTAGACAATTCTCTCATTTTTAACTTTCCAAAATCATTACTTTGAGCCTCCTTTTGATGTTTATTTTTAAACAAACCCCACCTGGCAGGAATAGTCAACAGCCCAGAAGAGACAAGCTCAGGATCCAAAAAGATCTTGACAGACTTGAACAATGGGCCCTATCCAACCACTTGAAATTTAATGTTAATGGAGAAAAGCAAGGTTTTACACACAGGCAGGAAAAACCAAAGGTCCAAGTACAAATTAGGCAAAACCTTGCTCATAAATGTTAACGGTGAGAGGGACCTTGGAGTCCTAGTGAATGATCAGTTGCAGGAGCTGGGTATGTTTAGCTTAAGAGAAAGAAGGACTAGGGGAGACATGATAGCATTGTTCCAATATCTCAGGGGTTGCCACAAAGAAGAGGGAGTCAAACTATTCTCCAAGGCACTTGAGGGTAGAACAAGAAGCAATGGGTGGAAACTAATCAAGGAGAGAAGCAACTTAGAACTGAGGAGAAATTTCCTGACAGTTAGAACAATTAATCAGTGGAACAGAAATTGCCTCCAGAGGTTGTGAATGCCCCAACACTGGAAGTCTTTAAGAAGATGTTGGATAACCATTTGTCTGAAATGGTATAGGGTTTCCTGCTTAGGCAGGGGGTTGGACTAGAAGACCTCCAAGGTCCCTTCCAACTCTGCTATTGTATTGTATTGTATTGTATTGTATTATCACTTAAACATGTCCCAGCAGTGTGCAGCAGCAACCACAAAAGCTAAGATAAGCCTTGGCTGTGTAAACAGAGACATGGAATCAAAATCACATTAGTAAGACCACACGTGAAATACTTCACTCAGTTTTGGTCACCACCAGTAATGGTTTTCTCTTACCTTCACTACCGGTTTGGAACTGGGAGTGTGCGCATGTGCTCGCCTGCTTCGCTCGTGTGGAGCGCTTCTGTGTATGTGCAGAATGTGCCAAGCATCTGTGATGATATCTGGGTGGGTGGGCAAAGCCTCCCGCTGCTGCTACTGGTTCGCCCGAACCGGGGAGGGGAGGGGGGCGTTTGAACCGGCAAAATATCACCTCAGTCACCACATTACAAAAAGATGTTAAGAGTTTGGTAAAAGTGCAAAGAAGAGCAATTAAAATGATTCAGAGACAAAAACAGACGAAGAACAGTTGCAGGAATTGGGTATGGCCAGTCTAGAGGAAAGAAGGACTAGGGGTGACGTGATAACAGTGTTCCAATATTTATGGGCTGCCACAAAGAAGAGGGGGCCAATTTTTTTTCCAAAGCACTAGGATGCAGGACAAAGAAACAATGGATAGTAATTAATCAAGGAGAGAAGCAACCTGGAATTTAGGAGAAACTTCCTAACAGTGAGGACAATTAACCAGTAGAACAGCTTGCCTTCAGAGTGGTAGGTGTTTCATCACTGGAGGCTTTTGAGACGGACAGCCACCTATCTGAAATAGTATTGGGTCTCCTGCTTGAACAGGGGGTTGGCCTAGAAGATTACCCAAGATCCCTTCCAGCTCTATTCTGAAGGTTTTTTTCTAAATGCTTAAACTCATTTGTTAAATTTCTTTCACAATGGAGAAGGAAACTCACTCAGTGAGTGCAATAAAAACTTGCTATTCCAAAGGCTATTATTCCAAAGATGACTAAGACATGCGGTTCAGTTAAGCTTTTTGTCCTTAAAAAGGCTGCATTAAAGCTATGGGTTGAGGTGAAATTCCTGACTCCCAGCCACTCAGCCCAGAAGCCAATTGCAAAAACTTCTTTTTCTGCAGCCTGTTCATAAGCAGATGTAGAGAGCACCCATGGGTGATCTCACACTCTCTCCTTGCTCTGGAGAGACTTTAATTGTGTGGGTCCTGTATCCAACTGTAATCTCCATTGTAGATGCCATCCCCTTCAAATAGGAATATCTAACACACTATGGATCCTCATCAAAAGTCAGGAGATGCCTTTTGGGGGGTGTGACTCCTAGTCATGATCTCCCCCCCCCCTTGATGCTCTGGTCTTTTCCATTCACGGTGCATTCTTTTTTATTTTTGCTTTAATATAGCAAAGCTTTTTCATTTGTATTTATTTATTCAGAATATTTGTATTCTAGGTTTTCACCCTGAAAAGATAGCTAGCAAGCCATAAAATTGCAAAAATATAAAATGAGATCAAACCCAACATGCAAACAAAAATAGCAGCAGAATCCATTGCCATCAAAGCTGCTTGGAACAAAAGGACTGTATGTCATTTCATAAAGGAAAGAATAATCAACTAACACTTCTACAGCTGAAGTTTCATAACAGCTTCTAGAAGTTTTGGAGCATACCCCCCACTGCCTTTAACCAACTTAATGGTGGTATCCTGTAATCTTATAACTATGGGAAGGTAGATTTCAAATAACAGTTGGCAAGAAAACCAAATAATTGAATGGATGGACTTGTATACAATTTCCCTTATTTGTTGCTAAACAAACTTAAGAGGCTGACCAACCATCTTTTGATTGCACCTTTCTAGAACAGATGAGTTTTAGTATTAGCACATTTATCTTTATTCATTTTCTAAGAAAAAGGAATTGTATGAAAAATTGTGGATGTTAATGTTACTGTATTGTCCTTTACTGCCTTCAAAGAGGTGTAGGTAAAACGTTTCAAATGTTTTGCAGTGAAATAATTGAATATGCTAATCAAATTTGGCAGGATTAATGTCTTGTAAGGGTCTACCATTATTTTCCTTTAGTTCATTTCTGCCAAAGAATTATGCATTTATTTCCTTCCTTTCTTCCTTTCTTCCTTTCTTCCTTTCTTCCTTTCTTCCTTTCTTCCTTTTTTCCTTCCTTTCTTCCTTCCTTTCTTTCTTTCTTTCTTTCTTTTTTCTTTCCTTCCTTCCTTCCTTCCTTCTCTCCTTCCTTCCGTCCTTCCTGTAATCTTTAAATAGAACTTTATCTTTTAGTAGAGTACAAATACTAATCATGAGGGATAAAGTGTGTATTGAAATACATTGAATATTACATAGAATGCATTGAAATATTACCTTGAAATACATTGTATATATTGAAATATTAAAAATCCCATGATGAACAAATGAAAATGGCATTCATTCAATTCTAATCCTCATTTACCATGGATTCCAAATGAGCAGAAGTATTCGTGGATTTTAAAGCTCATTTTAGGCTTCCCACACACTACCCAACCCCCAATGAAATCAGACCAATTTGATCAGTCAGGCCCCTGGAGAATTTCTCAAGCTGCCCTACCATCCTCTAGCTGTATAGACACTGAGGCTAAGATTAATGGGAAACCTCATAAGTAATGACACCATTCATCCTTGGAACATGAAGATATTTGTATATTAATGAAGAGATGGGAATGAAAAACCCCATCAAGATGGAAGGCTGATAATAAACAGAAATGCCCTTTCCTCCTTCCTATTTGAGATACCTACATGAAGACCCAGCTTACAATGATAATGTGGCACTTTTAAACATATTTTTGACAGGTTGGCAAGGGGAAGATAATTTGTCTTTAAAATAGAGGGAGAGAAAGGCAATCAACATCTAAAATGTGGAACACATTGTCCTTGATAAAGCTAAAACAAAAGGAAATGAAAAGTGGGAGGGGTTGTGAAGTGTCATGTGGTGAAATAGTGGATGATACTTACCTAAGAACAAACCCTTGTTTGTCATCATCATTTCAAGCTTTTTACACTAGTACACAACTCCAAATTCCATCTAAGTCCCATCTTCATCTTCCATCCTTTTGACACACGTGTCAGAGTTTTGTCTTTTCTTCTAGTCAACTTTGACCTTAGGACTTCATCACTGATCCTTCATCTCTGATCCAACCAACACTTTGCAGGGAAGATTTTTTTGCAGCCTTCCTTAAAATAACCTTTACCACTACTGGCTTTGAAGACTTCTGAAACGTTTGCCTTGTATCTAAATTTTTCTTGGATTTTCCAGTTCATGTAGAGACCATTTCATGACACTTTTCTATCATAGTGGCACCAAAAATTTACATTCTTTCTGTCGACCCACACTAAAGCTGAGTACGCAATGCTTTGTATACTGAAAGTATTGGCAGCCCTTCAAAGTTTAAATAAATAAGGTAGACAGAATGTTTTGTGAGTGTGCCATTATGAACATTACCCAAGAAGGCAAGAAGGATGTTGGAAAGGAAGAATGCAGAGGAATGGGAAATGGTAAGTTTCTCCAGCCTGTTCTGTCTCGATATGTAGAGGCTGTGGGGGTCTTAATGGCGTGCAACAGGCTTCAGCTCAACCCAAGCAGGGCCTAACAGCTCTGGGGGTTTGGCTATGGATGTAATTATGCTAACCCAGACAGACTTGAGGTGAAATATGGGGGTCTTCCTGGATTCATGACCTCTGCTTGAAGCAGCCATTACAGTTTAGGGCTGTTCACAGGGGTGGGATACAAATAATTTAACAACTGCTTCTCTGCTCTAATGACCAGCTGGGTAGGCGTAGCTTGGTGGTCATGTGACTGGTTGGGCTTGGCCAACTCAACATCACTCACGTCAATGGGTACTTCACCTTAGCTGTTACAATGTAATAAGGGTTAACCGGAGAGGCAGTTTCTGTAAGCAACACTAAAATGTTTCCTCCCTGCATTCCTTACAGGATTCGCCCTGTAAAGCAGAAAATAACAAAATGAGATTTCTTCCAACAACCGGTTCTCTGAACTGCTTAGAAAATTAACAACTGGTTCTCTCGAATAGGTGCAAACTGGCTGAATCCCACCACTGGCTGCTCATCTGTTGCACCTGTTCCTGGACCAGGAGGCCTTGTTCACTGTCACTCATGCCTTTGTGATCTCCACATTGGACTACTGAAGTATACATTACAGGAGGCTGCTCTTTTTGCACAACTGGTGCAAAATGTGGTGACATAGGCAATCGCTGGGTGCCAAATTACTCTGCATAGAAGACACCGCTGCATGTATTTACAGTGAGCTGTCTTGACTTCTGGTGTGCTCCATGGGTGCAATTAAAAGTGCTGGTTGAGACTTTTAAAGGCCTTCATGGCTTAGGACTGATTCATTTATGGGGCTCACCCCAGTTGCGTCTGCCTGTCCTATCCAATCTGATAGCATAGGCATGGTCCAGGTACTATCACCTAAGGAAGGTCAGCTGGTGAGGCCCCAAAGAGACCATGCCATGACAACCGCCCTTTGAAACATCATCTCTTCTGAGATTACATTGGCCCTGTCCCTGTTGGCCTTTCATAAGGTCTTCAAAACGTGGCTTTATTTTCACCCAAACGTGTGGCCCTGGATGTGGTTTAGAGTCCCTCTCCTGCTTGTACGAATCACAGGTTAGATCATGCCTGGCTGCTCCATGTTTCTGCTTTTGTTTTCTACTATCTGATTTTATTTTTATTTGTTTTCTTGTGAGCTGCATAGAGCTACGTAAAGGTGAGATGGGCACCAATATAAATCAAGAAAATTAAATCAACAAATATATAAAAATGTTTCTTCTCAAGCTATTTTCACACTGAAGCTGAACTTGCTTGCCTCCTCTGATCCCTGTGTTTGTTTTTTTAAGCCGAGTTCAAATATTTCAGGCCAGATTGTAGTGGGTTGGTTATTGGGCCAAACCGATGATCAGTTCAGACTACAACAACTGCAAGACCCAACTGATCATTTCCTGCTTCTTGCTCTTTCCATCTGGGCAGTGGTGGGTTCCTAACCGGTTTACTACTGGTTTACTCATGCTTGTACGCTTGTGTGCATGTGCAGAAGCTTCTGTGCATGCATCCAGGTGGGTGGGCAAAGCCTCCCGCCACCACTACTACCAGTTTGCCCAAACCAGGCCAAACTGGGAGCAACCCACCTCTGCATCTTGGCATACTGGCTCCTATATGAACTGATTTACCAGTGTCTGTTTTTTTCTTTTTCTTTTTAGGGATTATTCATTGTATCTTTCCTTTGATTTCTCAGATATTTGCACATATGGATGCCATCATACTACCTTTCCATATTATCCCTTTGGAGGAATAATGCAACCCCTTTCTTTTTTTCCCCTTATGGTTCCATTGTTGCTTTGACGCGACAATAATCAAAGCAATATTGCAGCGAACAGGTTGTTCTTTTGTTCCTTTACAAGATTATGCAAACTTTGCAGCAAGGAAGAATAATGATTCAGTTTCATGGAAACACAATAGCAAAGTTCCTACTTTTGACTAAAAAATGTTTTTTTAAATAAATAAAGGGAAGGTGATGGGGGAACAGAGAAGGGAGTGGGGAGTGGGGAGTGGGGAGGAAAAGGAAAGGAAAGAAGGAAAGGAAAGGAAAGGAAAGGAAAGAAGGAAAGGAAAGGAAAGAAGGAAAGGAAAGGAAAGGAAAGAAGGAAAGGAAAGGGAAGGAAAGGGAAGGAAAGGGAAGGAAAGGAAGGAAAGGAAAGGAAAGGAAAGGAAAGGAAAGGAAAGGAAAGGAAAGGAAAGGAAAGGAAAGGAAAGGAAAGGAAAGGAAAGGAAAGGAAAGGAAAGGAAAGAAGGAAGAAGTCTATGGAGATTCTCAGTCATCCAGGTCATGGCTATCCCAAAGGGTTTTTTCTTTCTTTTCTTTTTTTTAAAGAGGCAATTGGACTTTCTTTGTTTTCCCTTGAAGAAGTTTTGCTTCTCATCCAAGAAGCTTCTTCTGATCTGTCTGAATGGTGGGGAATGAAAGGGTTAACATTAAAGCATTAATTACATTAAAATTGAACAACAGAGGGGAGAGATATGAACTGTCTATCTCTTGTTTACAACACAGTTCTTTCAACAGTTCCAAGAAAGTTCCACACCCTTTTGCACTATTCAGGTGTCCCTGAGGGCACAGATAAACCTCCACATGGCCTCAGTGACTCTCAGAAAGAGTGTTAAGAACCAGATGACTGCAAGGAATATAAATCCTCCTATCTCCAACCATTTAGTCAGAACTGAAATACCCTCTTAGGTGAGAAGTGAAACATCTTCAAGGAAAAACAAAGAAAGTCCAGTTGCCTCTTGAAAAAAAGCACCTTTGAGACTTTACTTTTTACTTTTATTTAGATTTTTATACCGCCCCCTCTCCCCAAAGGGACTCGGGGCGGAGACAAAGGAAAGGAAACTTTATAGCATTATGGGCAATGGGTGGGAAAGCAAAAGAAGCGTTTTCACCCATCCTGAAACGGTACCTACTAGGAGATGTAAAGCTTGAATAAAGCACAAACTTCTATCATTGGGGATATTTTAATTTAATAATTTGGCCTTTGATCAATTGCAAGATTATTGTGGAAAAAAGTTACTGCTGATCAGCGGAGAGCATTAGCTGGTTAGCAGCCAAGGATGAAATGGTTGCACAGGACAATATTCATCTACTGGAAGAGAGGATACTAACCAGGCAGTGCTACAATTGGATTGCTAATAGAATGGAATAAAGCACTGGGTGCATCTGTTCCCAAGGACGTAAGGCAGCCAAAGTCAGAAAACAATTTTAAATTGAAGCTTTAAGGAAAAAAAAACATAGACAAGGGGTGCATTTGTAACAGGCTAAAAGTGGGAGAAGGACAACGTTTTCCCTTATTGCACTCAGAAAATGGTGCTAAGTCAAGTAAAATGTGCAGATCGAACCAGGATATGAAATTCTTTTTATCCATTTGGTAGGCATTCCTCTGCCTTTGTCTGGCTCCAAGTAAATCAGCAGTTCAATGCACCATGCCACGAGACCCTAAATTGCTTGAGATGCTATTACATCAGAGGTGGTAATCAGCCAGTTCTGACAGGTTATGGAGAACCGGTAACGGAAATTTTGAGTAGTTTGGAGAGCTGGCAAATAGTCTGGCCCCAATGCCGCTGCCTCCCACCTGATCTTCTTTTGTTGCCCTGCACAGGAGAATGGACCTGGAAAGCAGGTTAGTGGGATGGGGAGGGAATGGGGATTTTGCAGTAACCTTCCCCTGTCATGTCCACAAAGGAGACGTGGGTTTCTGCCAGTTCGCCCTGGTAGTAGTGGCAGCAGGAGGCTCCGCCCACCTGCCTGGATGCTTCTGTCCATGTGCAGAAGCTTCTGCACATGTCCAGAAGCGTCACGCAAGTGTGCGTGCACAAGTGAATCAGTAGTGAAATAAATTGAAACCCGCCAATTCCACAAAGCCATGCCCACCAAGCCATTTCCTCAAAGCCACACCACGCCCACAAAGCCACGGCCACAGAACCGGTAGTAAAAAAAAAATGAATCCCGCCACTGTATTGCATTATAACAATCATCCACCCTGCTGATAAGACAACTTCAAGGAGAGGAATGGGTGTCCAATTACACGTACTGAACACATTTTGCAGAGGGCACCAAAACAGGGAACTTTGGACATTTTCAAAGGCAAAATGTGAGCTGGATGCTGAAGTCTCAAAGGTGTTTTTTTTTCTTCAAAAGGCAACTGGACTGTATTTTCTTTCCTTGAGGATGCTGAAGGTAAGTTAGGTTCCTTACCTTATTTTCATATGGTACAAAAACGATAATTGCTTCCTCGCTGAACTCATCCTTCATATCTGAACTGACGTCAACATTGTTTCCCTAAGTATTAAATGAAGCCCAAGAGAACATGACAGCTTTATTCAACAAAATGAGGCCTTTGCAGGACCTTGTCAAGATGAACCACATTTCTTTGTACCTCCTTGTAATGAACAGATATCCAAACAAATGAAAGAAATATCTGGTTTGCTTGAGGCACCCATGCCTGGCAGAGGAAAACCAATATTAGGTTATGAAGAGTAGGTGATTCTGTGTATGGGCTACTGATTTTTTGCTGCCCTGTCAAAGAGCACTTAAGAAAGATTTATCCCCTGGTTGCATTTGGGAAACCACAAGAAAGTATGAAAAACAGAAACAAAACCTATATTCCTCCCCATCCATCCATCCACCCACCTGCCACCACCATACTTTTTTATATCTCAGAAGGCATCTTCAGTCATTCAGAAATTTACTGCAATTGAGGACAGATGATACAAATCAAATGATATGGGTGTACTACAGAGGCGGTATTCAGCAGGTTCTGACCAGTTCTGGAGAACCAGTAGTGGAAATTTTGAGTAGTTCAGAAAACTAGTAAATACCACCTCTGACTGGCCCTGCCCCCATCTATTCTCTGCCTCCCGAATCCCAGCTGATCAGGACGAAATGGGGATTTTGCAGTAACCTTCCCCTGGACTGGGGAAGGAATGGAGATTTTACAGTATCCTTCCCCTGCCATACCCACCAAGCCTCACCCACCAAGGCATGCCATGCCCACCAAGCCACGGCTACAGAACTGGTAGTAAAAAAAAAATGAATCCTACCACTGGTGTAGGAGATGACCAGGCTGGGTGGGATGGCTGGGTCATCAGTTTGGAGTCTCTACACCCCTGTGAGAGACCTACGTCCAGCGTCTCTTAAAAGTGCATTGAGTTTGATCTGGTGACAATGTGTCTTGCCTGTTAGTAGATCAGATTCATGTGTATAGATAGCAAGAAATAAACTAGTGATACCTTCAAACTCTATCCTGGCTCCTGATTTCTGGAGATTCTCAAGATCATTGTTAGCCCAAAGGTGCGTTTCAAAAAGCAACTGGACTTTTTCTTTTTTCTTTTCTTGAAAACTTTTTGCTTCTCATCCAAGAAGCTTCCTCGGTTCTGACTGAATGGTGGGGGATGGAAGGTTTTATATTCTTTGCAGTTATCTGGTCGTTAGCACTCTGAAGGTCAGTTGTTAGCTCTCTGAAAGCCATTGAGGCCCCTTGGGGGGTTATCTTTACCCTCAGGGTCACCTAAATTAGAGTGCAAATGAGCATAAAACCTTCTTGGGACTGCTGAGAGGACTGTGTTGTAGACATGAGAAAGGTAGTATTGTATCTCTTGCCTTTTGTTGAGAGTCAACTGTTCAATTTTAACATAAATGGCCTTTTTGACCCCCTCTTTCAAATCAGTGTTCCTCTCTGTCCAGAATGTGGACTTTGCTGTTCAAAAGAGTGACCTTTGTCTTTTAAATGCAGATGGACTGCTGAATCTGGTCCTGATGAGTTTGTTTTCTTATATTGTGCCATGGATTTATGAAGTGCTTGTTTTCTTTCTCCAATGTACAAATCTGCACATATGTCACTGCATTGTACTTCATATATTGTTCAGTTTGTGTCTGGGTGTTTTACCTTTGGGGTAGACAAGCTTTTGCCTCAATGTACTTTTGAATTTAAAGCAGTGGTGGGTTTCAAATTTTTTTAGAACCTGTTCTGTAGATGTAGCCTGCTTTGTGGAGTGGCTTGCCGGCCATATGAATGGGTGGGCATGGCCAACTTGTAACGCTCACTTAACAACGCTCTTGCTTATCAACCAAAATGTTGGCTCAGAAACTCTGGCATTAGAAGCATGCAAGTCTTAAAGCTGTCAGGTTACAAGACCCTTGCACCCCTAAGCCTTTAGAAAAAAAAACCCCAGGGGTGTTCAAACTTGACAGTTTTAAGACTTGTGGACTTCAACTCCCAGAATTCCTCCTCTCGCTCTTCATCTTGATGATGTGTGATGTGGATGGACAGGGGGAGGGAGTTGGAACCGGTTCTACACATCACTGTAGATTTGTGGAACCTCTTCTATAGAAGAGGTTAGAACTGGCAGGAACCCACCCCTGGTTTAAAGTGTGTGCTATGTTGTTGGTTGAAAATTCTCAGATTTCACAATTCAAGCCTGTTAGAGTTTGTAGCGATCCAGCCAGCACACAACCAAATAATTCATCAGGATTCAATATATAGAAGAAACTTCTTTTTATACAAAAATATATAACATGCTGCATGTATACAATACCCATGCAGCTCTTTCAGCGTGGTAGAGAGAAGAAGATGTAGCAAGTGCTCTCAAGCAAAGGCCAACAAACTCACACAGCACGGTGCAGTTAAGCTAAGCCACACCCAGGCTCCAAGCCAGCTCACATGGCTCAGACAACAAATCATGTATCTCAGTCACCAAATAGTTCCTATTGGCTGACTTGCTGCCATGGCTATTACAATTCGTAAATTCTTATACACTGACAAAGCCAAATATTTAGGGTTGGTGTTGGCCACAAAATGTTTGTAGCCAAGATGTGTCCTTTCAGTTTGTTTCTGGAGACTTTGAAACCCATATAGGACACAATGGCTGGCTTGATAAAATAATAGAGGCAAAGAATATTTTTTTAACTACTTTTGTGAGCTTATTCCTTTTTCTCTTGGAAAGATTGCAGAATTTAAAGTGTGAAATAAGTGTGCTAAACCTATTTTACTCCTTTTTTTAAAAAAATGGAAACAGAAAACAAATGTTTCCTCCAAAAATCAAGTTTACCATCATGTTTGGCAGCTGAAGTATTACCTTTCTTCAGTTTAGGATTTGAGTTTCTTTTTCAATAGTTGTTAGAGATGAGAATGATTTTTCGAGACTGGAAATTGACTGTGAAAGCTACTTGTTATGATTAGCCACTTGTTTAGACATGCAGATGGAGAGGCCTCATTTTACAGAGAACCAGTGATTTGCTGCTCTTCATGTATCCAGCTATGATTTGTACAGGATAGTAGATTTAAAGGTTTTAGATTCTTAACACTTCATCAGTGAAAGGTGTAAAAGAGCTACCCATGAAACGGGCATGCATCCCACTCCATCTCATGAAACATCCGTATGTTCTTAAAGTTCACCAAAGTAAGGCTCTAAATCTTACCTGTCAACAATTATCCTTAGCCAGTCCGTTCAACAATATTAAGACCATGACTTTCACTGTGGATAAAAATGAAAAATACAATATGATTATATTTTGAGTGTGTGTGTGTGTGTGTGTGTGTGTTGTATTTGTGCTGATAAATAAATAAAGGGAGACTAGTATAGATCTATTTCAAGCTATTTAGCTCTCATCAGCTAGCCATACCCTTACTGGGATTTGAACCAGGGCTATATTAGATATTAGGCAGATTTATTAGCCACTAAGCCACAGGCTCTCCTCCTTATCAGCTAAGCCAGGGAAATAGGTATGTATTTGTGTTACAACCCCTGCTATGCCCAAATATGGGAGGGAGCTCATTACTCCCCCTTTCTGTCCTTCGGCTCATTACAGAGGACCATCCAGGCAGAAAACCATATTTTTATTTTTAATGTTGCCTTTTTATATTTGTGTTGTATTTGTGCTGATAAATAAATAGAGTAGGGAGTAGTGAACACAAATATAAAAAGGCAACATTAAAAATAAAAATGTGGTTTTCTGCCTGGATGGTCGTCTGTAATGAGCCGAAGGACAGAAAGGGGGAGTAGTGAGCTCCCTCCCATATTTGGGCATACCAGGGGTTGTATCACAAATACATATATATAATCTAATTAGGCATGTCCAACTGGCTGGACAGTTAGTAAAATGTGGCCTCAGAAGAGCATAAACTTTTAATATTATGTGATTTATATACATTAATTATATCATATGTTTTATATATGGTCCAAGACAATTCCTCTTCACTCAATACAGCCCCAGGCATATCAAAAGATTGGACAAGCATGATCAACATCATCTATGTCTAAATCTACATCTGATGTTTGTTCCTAATTCAGAAAGAAGTCCTTGCCATCAGCATCTTTTTTATTTTTACTTATTCCGTCAAGCATGTATTAGATAGCATATATAAGTATAAACATGATTTTGAATACATGAAATGGATATGAATACAAGAGAACATTAGGACAGGGACGGTAGGCAGGCTGATGTGCTTATGCACACCCCTTTACAGACCTCTTAGGAATGGGGTGAAGTCAACAGTAGACAGTCTAAGGTTAAAGTTTTGAGAGTTTGGGGAAGAAACCACAGAGTCAGGTAGGGCATTCCAGGCATTGACCACTGTTGCTGAAGTCATGTTTTCTGCAATCGAGTTTGGAGCGGTTTACCTTGAGTTTGTATCTATTGTGTGCTCCTGTATTGTTGTGGTTCAACCTGAAGTAGTCATTGACAAGTAGGACATTGTAGCAGATAATTTTATGTGCTACCCTTAGGTCAGACCGAAGGCAGCGTAGTTCTAAATTGTCTAAGCCCAAAACTTCAAGTCTGGTGGCATAAGGTATTCTGTTGCGAGCAGAGGAGTGTAGGACTCTTCTCGTGAAATATCTCTGGACTCACTCGATTGTATTAATTAATTAATTGTATAAATAACTAATAATTAATTAATTATTAGTTAGGATCACTTTGTTACTTTTCATAACTTTGCTCTTAGGAATGGGCACAACATAGATTTAACAGATTAAATGAGTTGGAAGGGACCTTGTAGGTCTTCTACTCCAGCCCCTCATTCAAGCGGGAGACCCTACACCATTTCTGACAAATGGCACTCCAGTCTCTTCTTGAAAGCTTCCAGTGATGAAACTCCCATCGGATAACTTCATGCACCTTCCATTCCTTCCATTTCCCACTGAAAAAAGTTTCTTGGATGAGAAGCTAAATGTTTACAAGGAAGTCCAATTGCCTTTTTGGAAAAACACATTTGGGACAACTTCATGCACTATAAAAACATTAAAGATCAAATGTGAAGCATAAAAGCATTAGGAGAGTGTGAGTAAACATACTTTAAGCTGCTATTTATTTTTGCAGCTTCTCTTTTGCTCTGACAATACTTTGTCCTTTTGAAAAAGATGGGCTTGTTTTGACTTTTAGCCTGTCCGTGTCTTGGCCACAGTGGTTGCCACAAATCCCAAGGCCCTGAAGGAACAAGAATGGCCTGAATTACTCCACTAAAGTGATTAACAGCCTGAATATTCTTGGCTATATTGTAGAAGCCACTTGGGGTGACTTTCAATGGATAAACTAATAACTTTGACATTTACTTTCTTGTTTACTGTCTCACTTGACTAAAGCCAAATGGCTTTATATTAATATAAACCCAGAAAGAAATTCCCTACTCTTTTCAGGACAGAACTTGAAAGAGCGTTCTGAAGTCATTGGGATAATAGCTGTTAACACAGAATACCTTCAGTTCAGGGGTGAAATCCAGCAGGTTCTGACAGGTTCTGGAAAACCGGTAGCAGAAACTTTGAGTAGTTCAGAGAACAGGCAAATGCCACCTCTGGCTGGCCCCAGAGTGTGGTGGGAAGGGAGATTTTGCAGGATCCTTCCCCTGGAATGGGGTAGAAATGCAGATTGGGCAGTATCCTTCCCCTGCCACACCCACAAAACCACATCATGCCCACCAAGCCATTCCCACAGAACTGGTAGTAAAAAAAAATTGAATTTCACCATTGTTTCAGTTCCAGAAAGAAGAAAGATACAATTTGATCTAATTTGATACTAGAGAAACAAGCTCCAATTTATTATACAACTCAAGAAGGTAGATGATAACTAAATACCTCTTATACCACTTGCTAAAATTGTAATTAGTGAAGCAACTAAAAGAAGACTACACGGATAGCCTCCTTTTAAATAGTATCTTTGTAGGCCTTAAAACATGCTCAGTTTTTCATTTGATTGTTCATTTTGTGCTTTCTTGCCTGCCTCTAAACTCTAGTTCAGACCTACCCTAAGCCTAAACTGAAGATGAGATGACCCAAAAACTAAAGATTAATGGACAGTTCTGAAAATCTTTTTCCATCAAGATGATCGGAGCCAATGTAAAGAAAGACCAAATTAATGACAACCAGTAGAAATTTCAGTCTTAGAACTGGCAGTGACAATATTGAAGGGGTGAATAGGTTCTGCTTTGTAAAAACGATCATCAATAGTAAAGTAGTAAAGTAAAGCACTCAAGAAAGATGAGCTCATGTGCCTTTATTCTTGAAATATCTTTTAAACTTTTAATGTTTTTATGTTTTAATTGTATATGCAAATATAAGCTGCCCAGAGGTACTCTAAAGTAATATGGGTGGCCAATGGTAATTGATAAACCGATAAACCGATAAACCGATAAACCGATAAACCGATAAACCGATAAACCGATAAACCGATAAACCGATAAACCGATAAACCGATAAATCGATAAATCGATAAATCAATAAATCAATAAATTAATAAATTAATAAATTAATAAATTAATAAATTAATAAATTAATAAATTAATAAATTAATAAATTAATAAATTAATAAATTAATAAATTAATAAATTAATAAATTAATAAATTAATAAATTAATAAATTAATAAATAACAAACTAAGACACAGCCAAGCAGCCATGAAAACTTTGGAAGAGTTATTCAAATGCTTCGAAGTGTCTGCATCTGCAAAGATCAGAATTGCACAAACCATACTATTCCCTGTGATACACTAGGAGCAAAAACTGGAGCTTGAAAAAGCAGGATAAGAAGAGTATTGATGCTTTTGAACTTTGGTTTGGAGAAAGCTCCTGGAAGCTTTCGCTCCTTGGATGAGAAGAAAAACATCTTCAAAGAATAACCAGAAAGTCCAGTTGCCTCTTGAGGGGGGCAGGAAGCACCTTTGGGACAACCATGACCTGGATGACTGAGAATCTCCATAGACATCCTGGAAATATGATGGAGAGCCAAAAAAATAAAAATAAACCAATGGATCATTGAATAAATCAAACCAGAGATCCCAATCTTTAGCTTTGACTATTTTATTGAAGGCATCATTTAAGTGTAGCTGCTGATAGGCTTCCTTTTTGTTGATGTTACTGCTGAATTTTTGACATTGTGGATTCTTTTATTGATTTTACCAGCTTTAAAAGTGCCAGAATCAGTAGTGATATTGCCAATGGCCAACAACATAATCCTGCATTGGACAATAGCCATATTTATTTAATGGATTTTTAATGATATAGAACAGGAGTATCAAACTCGATTTCATTGAGGGCCGCATCAGGGTTGTGTTTAACCTCAGGGGGCCATGGTGGGTGTGGACATGGTGGGTGTGGCCAGATTGACATCACTTGTGTCAGGGTTGCCTGTGGTGGCCTGAGCACTCTGCCAGCTCCTGAGCTCCGTTTCTGGCTGCAACAGCCTCCTGCAAACCTCTGCTAGTACAAATGAAGATCGGGAGCCCATTTTGCTGGCAGAGGCACTACTGGCCTACACACACACACACACACACACACACACACACACACACGCACACACACGTGTGTGTGTGTGTGTGTGTTTGTTTTTATTTTTAAAACAAACAAACAAAAGACATAACATAAAAACATCTTCCATTCTGTCCAGTGTGTCGATTGGTTACAAGGTTTTCGTGCATCTTTTCCGTAGTCATCCCTTAAATTTTATATAAAGTCACATATTGTGAATCAAGTATATTTGTGTACATTATTATTATTATAGTACTTCATTTGTTTGACTGTCACTATTATTTGTTCATTTTAAACGAGGTATTCTAAATATGGGTTCATTTATATTATAATAATTTGTTACATCATCTTCAACATGTCCAATAATAAGTATTTTTATATTCTATTTTAAATCATTCTATTATTTTGGTGTCGGTAACATTCTCTAATAAATTTTCAATTCTATTTTTTTTAATCTAACCACTAATTAAATAGATCCCATGTCTTATAAAATTGTTTATCTTCTTGTACTCTAATTTCATATGTCACCTTACTCATTTTTGCACATTCCATTGCTCATATCATCAATCTATATGCATACAATTATTATGGTTATTATGCATACAATTATCATGATTATGAAACATTCATTGAATATAGCTATTATTACACCATTTTTATGTAAAGCATACTAAATTTAATGTAAATTTATATTATGACATTTCATTACATCATCCTGGACTCATCCAATGGTGTTACATCTTTGTATTCTATTCTACATAGAATTGTTTATCTTTTATTTAAAAAAGGCTTTTTCACATCATCTCCATGGTCCTCGTTTACAGTTTATATAAAATTCCATATATCAATCTAGTATATATAAATGCATTATTACCTTTATTAATCATTTATTTCACTATAACTATTATTACTTTGTCTTATACTGTACATAATACTCAAAGTTTAAGTAAGTTTAACTTAATTTCATTTTAACATTTCATTTCATCATCCTGTATCTTTCCAGTACTGTGCAGTCCAATATCTCTTGCCAATTGTAAAATCTGCATTCTAGGTGTTTTCTTGATAAGTCTTATGTGAACTTCTCTTGGCAACTTGTTGTTCATTGCATATTTTGTAAAGACTCAATACAATAAAATAGCAGAGTTGGAAGGGACCTTGGAGGTCTTCTAGTCCAACCCCCTGCCTAGGCAGGAAACCCTATACCCTTTCAGAAAAATGGCTATCCAACATCTTCTTAAAGACTTCCAGTGTTGGGGCATTCACAACCTCTGGAGGCAATTTCTGTTCCACTGATTAATTGTTCTAACTGTCAGGAAATTTCTCCTCAGTTCTAAATTGCTTCTCTCCTTGATTAGTTTCCACCCATTGCTTCTTGTTCTACCCTCGGGTGCCTTGGAGAATAGTTTGACTCCCTCTTCTTTGTGGCAACCTCTGAGATATTGGAACACTGCTATCATGTCTCCCCTAGTCCTTCTTTCTATTAAACTAGACATACCCAGTTCCTGCAACCGTTTTTCATATGTTTTAGTCTCCAGCCCCCTAATCATCTTTGTTGCTCTTCTCTGCACTCTTTCTAGAGTCTCCACATCTTTTCTACATCGTGGTGACCAAAATGGAATGCAGTATTCCAAGTGTGGCCGAAACCCTCCATCTGTTCCTTTCATCAGCTTGCTTTCGGTTTTCACTGGTTTCTCTTCTTCTGTATCTTGCCATCTGGGGTAGATTTCCCCTCCATTTAATTCCTCTTTCAGTATTCCACTCTTTCCCTTTTCAGAGACAAACCAATCACCATAAATATCAGCAATTTTATTTCTTTATATTCATTTTCCTCTTCGATTTTTAGGATTTTAACAACTACTTTTTCCATTTGATTAGCATCTTCAGCTTCTTCATCATATTTTGCTGTTAGGTGCACTAAAATTTCCAACTTCTTCTCTATCCTCTCATGTGTATCTGATAATTTCTGTATGTCTGAGGGTATCTTTTGGAGACTTAAAACTTCTTTCTGCTGTTGAAATTGTGCCATTATCTCCAGCTAACAAACACTGCTGCTCTAGCTTAGAAGGTTTTAACAGGATTAAGCATCACAATAACATTTCACCTTTCTCTGGTTAAAAATATACTTCAAAGGAACATCTGTGTGCTTTTCTTCTTATCACTCTCTATAAACAAGCTGTGAAACCTTGAAGTGCCAAGCCAGGATAATCAGTGAAAAAAGTGTTTCGTTTCCAATATGCAAACCTCCTGTCAGCGTTACAAATATCATGCAGAATTAAATCAGAGTCCAAGGCAGAACTATCCTTAAAGTTCCAATTTAATAAGACAGACATGTTGGCATCGTGCTGTGGAAATCCCAATTCTGAAAACTTTCCTAGGATTCCCCCCAGTTTAAAGTTCATGATCTTTTCCCCACACCCATAAATCCATCACATGGTCCAATCTTCTTCGGCCATGCTGTGATCTCCATCTAACTGGTTCCGGTCAGGTGTCGAGGTGCGGAGACAAAAGATGACCTTGGGCTTCTAGAAAAGAATGACAACAATACATTCCACAATTCTATTCCCCCCTCCCAACTACTACTCTAATGAAACAGCACAGTGAAGTAATAGAAAGTGTGGCAGGCCAAAGATCCTTAAAGGAACATAACTACAGGCCTGACACCTCCAGCCTCCGAGGAGCAGTGTTATAATGTTAACTGGAACGACCCTCTGGAACGACCTCCCCCCCCCCCCGATATTAGAACCACCTTGGACCTCCGCTCCTTCCGCAAGAAACTCAAGACCCACCTGTTTCGACTAACCGGCCTGGCCTAATTGTAATTGTAATTGTATTTACAGGTAACACCCACTACTGACCTTCCTGGATGGCTTTTTAAATTTTAAATTTTGGGGTTTTAAATCGGTTTTAGAATTGTTTTTAATTATTTAATTAGTTTGGGTTGTATATACAGACGGTATGTTTGCGTTGTTTTGTCTGGTGTTTTATGTTATGTTTTGTTGTTTTATACACGAACGGTCTGTACACCGCCCCGAGTCCCTACGGGGAGAGGGGGCGGTCTATAAATTTAATAAACCTAAACCTAAACCTAATTTTTTGATTCTTTTTGTATCTTTTTTGTATTTCAAGTTTTTAAAAAGTCCAATTCTTAAATGAGTTAGAAAAACACCCACAGTAATGAAAGAGGAGAATTTTAGTCCGTAGATTACAGAGAATAGTAAAAGAAAAAAAATAGAAGAAGGAAACTTAATCCATTGTTTTAAAAGGCTTGCATAAATTCCATCCATGAAAATAGTGTTTAAAAAGTAAGATAACACACTGTCCAAAGCCAGTCCAAACTTAATTCCGCCGCTTATTTCTTCTGTTCTCCAATTTTAATTAATTTTAAGTTTTTTTATAAGCAGTCACTTTTAAAACAGTAAAAATTCCTCACCAGCTGGAAACACTTTCTCTTTACACAACCTTCCGTTTTGGAGCCACCCCGACTTCATCAGCCAAATGGCTGGATTTTTTGTCACCGGCTTGAAGAACTTCTCTTGGATCAATCAGGGACTTTGCGATATCTCTGAGATCAGCAAGATGTATTCTTCCTGTTCACCATCTCTGCGGGATGGTTTAGGTCTGTTTGGACCACCCAGTGGTAAAAGTATCGACTGTGATCTCAGAGCATTGAGATTGCATGTCGTGTTGTCACGACTTCGGCTCCTCCTCCCCGCCATAAACATCCTTGTTATCAGTGAAGAGAGTCAATATCTCCCTGCTCATCATAAACTATTCAAGAGAATCAGTTTCTGTCCTAATATACACAGCAATATGTTGGTTCTAAATTGGAAAGTATTCTGTTGCTTGAATGCATATGGCCACATCACATTTAGTGAACATGATGAGAATCAAATTTTGAAACAAAGATCCAAAGAACCTGGCACTCAACAAAGACTTGAAGGAAAACAATGCTTTGGAGTACAACGTACATTATTTGCAATAAATATTTAAATTCTTTTTTAAAAAATGTATTTTCTCACACCTCATACCAGTTGCCGAAGAAAACCATATCATTCTGGGAAAATGTGTGGCTTCCATAAGTTGATAGTAAATATTAAATAAGTAAAGGTAAAGGTTCCCCTTGCACATACATGTTAGTTGTTCCTGACTCTAGGGGGCAATGCTCATCTCCATTGCAAAGCCAAAGAGCCAGCACTTTCTGAAGACATCTCCATGGTCATGTGGCCAGCATGAGTAAATGCTGAAGGCGCACGGAATGCTGTTACCTTCCCACCAAAGGTGTTCCCTATTTTTCTACTTGCCTTTTTACATGCTTTCGAACTGCTAGGTTGGCAGAAGCTGGGATGAGTAACAGGAGCTCATTCCATTACGCGGTGCTAGGGATTCGAACCGCCTAACGGCTGACCTTTCTGATTCACAAGCTCAGCATCTTAGCCACTGAGCCACCATGTCCCCTTTAACTAAGAACCCACTCCCAATATTCTTCAAAGGAATTTTTTTCACTTCAACTTTGTTTCTGCAACCTTATTTTCCAAACCTAAGATTCTAAAACCCCAAATGGGCTCATAGATTATTATGTCAATGTCCATGGTACTGAGAAGATTGTTTCCCCCCCTAGAACAGGAGTGTCAAACTCACACCGTCACGGCAACATCACATGGTGCATCTGGATTTTTTCTCCCTTCGCTAAACCAGGTGTGGGCGTGGCCAGCATGTGACACATCCAGCCCACAGGCTGCGAGTTTGACAGCCCTGCCCTTGAATGGGGTTTTTAACCTAGAGTTGAAAGGAGAAAGTAAAGAAGGACGGGACCCATTTCATTTCCAAAAATCCACATGTGATACAACAAGGTGGGCTTGAGGAACAAGATTTAGCAACCTCCTCCAATCAACCACATGCCATGCCTTCTGCTCAAGCAGGCAATATGTATCGGTGACATTGCTTATGGGTTGAGGTGGATGGCTTCTAACTGGGGTGGGCACTTGGTGAGGTCTAAAAAGAGTCAGCTTGGGATAAGGCTAGTATCAATGCCATACATCTGTCTCAGCTGTTTTCTTCCCATTGCTTCACAACCCTCAGCCCTGCTCTTTGATTTTAAAACAGTTTTGCTAAAAACAGAAGAGTGCCTGAGGCCAGCAAGCTGAAAAGTGAGCCAGAAATAGTTTCTCAAATGTAGCTGAACAGAAAGCTGCCTTGCTCATTATACATTATGATGGTGCACCCTATGTTCACACAGCATATGCTGCAATGTTTGAGGCAATTACATGAGTCTATGCCACTGTGTGGATATACACCTTGCAAGAACCTTCCGATGAATTAGAAGACTAGGACATTGAGACAGCAGATTATGGAATTCAACAAAAGTTTTGCTATGCCATTTGCATGTATACGGAAGCATGCCCTTTTAATTCTGGAGTCCTGTTTGGTGAATCACATGTCAATGAGATCATACCAGTGGTGGGATTCAAAAATTTTACTACCAATTCTATGTGCATGGCTTGGTGGCCATGTCAGTGATAAGGATTACTCTGATCTATCTTAATCTAGTTTCGGAAAGGATTGTAGACCCGAAGTTATGTTAATCATCTTGATAGATATTTTGTGTCAGAAATGGGACAGACAGAACGTGTCCATATTGATTTTGTTGGATATCTCAGCAGCTTTTGATTCTATGAGTCAAGCTAATCCTCAGAACCTCTTGTCTGGAATGGCACGATGATCAGCTTTTAACTCTTTTTGGAAGGATTGAAGTTGAGCACCTTAGCTTTTGAATGTCCATCCCCAACATTAGTTTAACATCTACATGGACTTTACTGGAGAAATTATTTGAGGATTTACTTGAGGGCACACAAGCACATGGTAGTATTCATACTTGAATAACAATGATCCAAAAGGTATTGAGGAGCCTCAAAAAATAATGAGACTGAGACATGAGATTGAGACACATAAAATCTCCATTCCCTCCCACTCCAGGGGAAGGTTACTGCAAAATCCCCATTCCCTTCTGATCAGCTTGGACTTAGGAGGCAGAGAATAGATGGGGGTGGGGCCAGTGAGAGATGGTATTTGCTGGTTCTCTGAACTATTCAAAATTTCCGCTACCGGTTCTCCAGAACTGTTGAAAACCTGCTGAATACCACCTCTGGATCATATGCAATTTGAGATTAATGGACCAACCTGTCATGTTAAATCTATATTCCTGATGTTGTATTTGTACTTTGATGCTTCTCATCACTCATCAGTTCCAGAACAATTTTTCACCTGTCCATAGAGAATACTTTAAATATAAGGAGTCAAAGATAAGGCAGAGTAAGAAAGATACATCTTTCTGGCTCTTGGTAAAAAAAAAATCAGGAGGATGGATAGTCAGGAAGGTAAGAAAGAAGTAGGCAAGCTGTCCGTAATAGCATAAGATCAAGCCCCACCACATTCCCACTGATATCCTGAGGGATGCACAGAACTACAAAATGGATTCAGAAAAAAGCACAAGCTATTTTCTGAAAATGAAACTGAATAGTTTGGCATTTTCAACCAGTTACATGCCCTTATGGAGCTGTTTGTTTTATTTTTCATCTAAGATGGCACATGCAGCCACCTCCAGTGTTTCAGTAATTGTATTGAAGCTTGCATTGAAAATGGCTGCATTTAAAGGGCTCCTAATCTCGGTAATGGAAGAGACACTTTCCGTGCATACAGTCTTAGAGCAAACCCTTGCATCTCCCTTTGAAAGTCTCTTAAGTACAATAGTATTGGGATAAAATGTGGAAGATTGCCTTCAGTCAGTCAGTCAAGGGCCTCCTTCATCTAGATCAGAGGCTGGAGAATTCTGGGAGTTGAAGTCCACAAGTCTTAAAGTTGCCAAGTTTGGGGAGCCCTGATCTAGATACAGCTTGAAAACCTTACATATCCGCCCCCGCCCCCAATCATTCATGGCTGATTAATTAAGTGCTTTGCTTTGGTGTACAGCACTAGAGCAAGCTATGCTTTTTAGATAGATGATAGGTAGGTAGGTAGGTAGGTAGGTAGGTAGGTAGGTAGGTAGGTAGGTAGGTAGGTAGAGAAAGAGAGAGCGGGGGAGAGAGGAAGAGAGAGAGGGAGAGATTATTCCATGATACAGAGATCTGCCCTTTTAAGAGCCATAAGAAAATAGCATTGCTTGAAAAGAAAGAGAGGGGTTGTCACATTTACTTCTCTTTTTAATTAAAAAAGAAACCAAGCTGCTCTCTCATGTTTACCTTTTAGCTGAGGTTTTTGTGCGATTATTACATCCAATAAAACAGCATCTTCTCAGGTAATTATACTTGGAAAGCAATTGTCCCTCCTGTTTCTTGCCATATGTTCTGTCAAAACTCTTTTTACATGTAGTTTCCTGAAATCAGGAACTTGAAGTTTGCCAAGGAACAAAAGTTAGACTTACCTCATAAGCAATGCAAGTGAATGGAACCATACAAATAGCATAGGTTCAGATCAGAGTTGAAATTCTTTTTTAAAAAAATTACCAATTCTGTGGGCATGGCTTTGTGGGTATAGCTGCTGCAAAATCTCCATTCCCATCGCACTCCAGGGAAAGGATGCTGCAAAATCTCCATTCCCATCCCACTCCAGGGGAAGGATGCTGCAAAATCTCCATTCCCAACCCATTCCAGGGGAAGGATATTGCAAAATCTCCATTCCCATCCCACTCCAGGGGAAGGATGCTGCAAAATCTCCATTCCCAACATTCCAGGGGAAGGAGCCTGCAAAATCTCCATTCCCATCCTATTCCAGGGGAAGGAGCCTGCAAAATCTCATTCCCAACCCATTCCAGGGGAAAGATCCTGCAAAATGTCCATTCCCACCCCACTCTGGGGCTAGCAGAGTGGGATAGCTAGGTATTTGCTGGTTCTCCAAATTACTCAAAATTTCTGCTACTGGTTCTCCAGAACATGGTTCTCCAAGAACATGACAGAACCTGGTTTTCACTCCTGGTTCAAATACAAGATAGCAAGAGCAGAGAGAAGAGACAAGATTTATATTGCCGTTCTGGACCTGAAGTTAGGGATGGGGTGGGCAAATGGGGACAATTACTCCTAGTTGATAACAATACCAATAGTGTTTAGACTTAGATTCTGCCCCATAACACTTTACAGTGTTCTCTTGGTGGTTTACAAGTTAAAAGCATTGTTTGCATATTGCCCTCAGAACTCTGGTTCCTCATTTTACCAATCTTGGAAGGATAGAAGACTGAATCAACCTTGAGCCCCATCAGGATCAAACTCCAGGCTGTTGCAGAGTTTTTAAACTTTAACCATTGCGTCACCCAAAGAGCCTGGTGAAAGAATGATTCAAATTTTGAAATGATCAAATAGATCACGAGCAATAGCGCTTAAACTTATATACTGCTTTATAGCTCTCTCTAAATGGTTTCCAGAGTCAGTATATTTCCCCCAACAATTTGGGTCCTCATTTTACCCACCTCGGAAGGATGGAAGGCTGAGTCAATCTTGAGCCTGTTGACATTTGAATTGCCAAATTGCAGGCAGCCAGCAGGCAGCAGAAGTAGCCTGCAGTACTGCACTCTAACCACTCTAACCAGGTGAGGACCCAAATTTTGGGGGGCAATATGCTGACTCTGGAAACCACTTAGAGAGGGCTGTAAAGCACTGTGAAGTTGTATATAAGTCTAAGTGCTATTGCTATTGGTATTGCTTACTCCTCTGATTCTTACTCCTTCCCTCCTGGAGATCCTCTGCCTGCTTACTATATACCATCATGATGGGGAAGGCTGGCAAGATGTCACAAATAGAGATCACATGACCACCATAGAGATCACGTGCTTCACCTAGCAACAGCACTTGGGACTCCTGGGATTACCATTATATATCAGCACTGTCATGTGGCACCACACCAGTGGGGGGTTCTGGATCCTGTTGCAACTGGTATGGTGCAATGGGGCCTGACGTCCACCACATTCACGCATGCAGCACGTGCGCAGCACGCACATGCATACTTACCAGGGGTGGGTTCCTGCCAGTTCTAACCTCTGCAATAGAAGAGGTTCCACAAATCTACAGTGCCATTTAGAACTGGTTCCAGCTCCCTCCCCCCGCCCGTCTGCACATCATCAAGATGAAGAGTGAGAGGAGATATTCTGGGAGTTGAAGGCCACAAGTCTTAAAGCTGTCAAGTTTGAACACCCCTGGAGTTTTTTCTAAAGGGTTAGGGGTGCAAGGGTCTTGTAACTTGACAGTCTTGTAACTTTAAGACTTGCACACTTCAATGCCAGAGTTTCTGAGCCAACATTTTGGTTGCTAAGCAAGAGCGTTGTTAAGTGAGTTTCACCACATTTTACAAGTTGGCCACTCCCACCCAGTCACATGGCCAGCAAGCCACTCCCACCTGGTCACATGGCCAGCAAGCCACTCCCACAAAGCAGGCCACACCTACAGAAGAGGTTCTAAAAAAATTTGAAACCCACCACTGATACTTACCACCTGCAACGCACCACTGCACCACACCTTACAACCATAGTGATACAGTTCCTTGGCCCAATTACAGTCCGTGAGCAAGGATTATCTAGATATGAATGGAAGAGAAGCTCTTCCCTTCCTTTCTTCAAGTCCTATGTGACAGCTAACAATGACTGTCCTCCCCCACCCTGCACAAAGTAGTTTATATTCATGAAAGAGGCTCTACTTGCTAAAATCACATTACGGTGCCTATAAATTACCAAGGCAACCCAGCCATTGGCACCCGGCACATCTCAGCCATATTGATGTTCCTAAATTTGTTGTCAGGGAAATTCACAATCTGTTGCATGTACACTTTTTATTTACGCTGTTTCCACTGCACCCAATCCTAGGTAATGAGCTGACCAACATTTTTACATATAAAGGCAGCCGTAAACACAGTTGTGGCCTTATATATATATTAAATATTTTAAAAGGCAGAGCTAAGAATTAGCTACAATTGGACTGAGAATCGCAAGGTGTTGGATTGAAACTGTACTCCTTTAGGCAGTACAATGACCCACTCGCTAATGCAATCCCTGTCTTGATGCCCAGAAGGCCTATGTACAAATTTAGCCACTCTTTCAAAGAACCAAGAGATATTTGAGTTTTATATTTCTTTTAACTCATTTCTTTAAAGCATTTCACACATTTTCTTCAGCCAAAAAAGAGTGTGGGAGCAGTAGTTTATAAATGATTCTTCGGTAACTACCATATTTTTCAGAGTACAAGATGCACTCCTCCCCGTAAAAGACTAAAATATTGGGTGCATCTTATACTCCGAATGTAGCTTTTTCGAAGCTGTTTTTCAGCCCTAATGAGGCGCTAATGAGTGAAGGGATCTTCCAGGCGTCCACCCCTTTCTTATTGCTTCTCTCTTCGATGATCAGCTGTGCTTTAGAAGCTGTTTTCTATCCCCAACCAGGAGATAAAAAGTGTGTGCACACTCAAAACCAGCAAACTTATGTTTTGAATCTGACCAGACTAAGGACGCTAGCCAGATGAATACCTGGTAAGCAGAATTTTCCTATTTTCTTCCCCAAAAACTAAATTGTGTCTTATACTTTGGTGCGTCTTATACTCCAAAAAATAGGGTAACAAGACAATGAAAAAGGGATGCAGAGAGAAAAGAAAAATAAGCAGGTTCATCTCTTTAAGATCAATATTTATTATTTCATCTGATGTTGCTGAGAATCATTGAACTGGAAATCCAGGCAGCATGCAAATTAAGAAAATAAGCAACAATAAATATTAATGCATCAAAACAAATAGCTAAAAGGGGAACAGAGGTGATCTTCATAAGAGACCTAATCTGTCCAAAACGGATACAATGAGAACAACTTTTTTGATAAGCAGTCCTACAATTGTTTTTCTCAGAAGCTCACATTAGCTCATTGCTTATTATGTTGAGCCATGATGGTGCAGTGGTTAGAATGCAGTATTGCAGGCTAACTCTGCCCACAGCCGACAGTTTGATCCCGGCCAGCTCAAGTGTCAAACCTGGAAGCCATCTTTTACATTGGGCCTTCAGGCCTGCCACATTTTCTACTGTGGGAAAACGGGAGGGGGGATTATATGGAGTATGAGAGATATATAGTCAAAATAACATTCTTTTCTGGGAGAGTCAAGGACACCTTGCTCTGCAGCTGCAATGATGTGACTGGGAGGCATCTCCAGTTTTGGATGGTGCCTGATTGGATCATGTGATGGACATGCGAGTGCTGAGCAGGGTGAGGAAAACTTGGAAACTTTCAGATTAGGGTTTTCCCAGATGTCTCAATATGACATCTCTAATAAAATGGAACTTTGAGGAACCTCCAGCCTCAGAGTCTTCTTTCGTTGGGGGTGCAACTTGGAACCCTGACATCAAAGTGGACTCATCCTTCCATCCTTCTGAGGTCAGTAAAATGAGGACCCAGATTGTTGGGGGCAGTATGCTGGCTCTGTAAACCACTCTGAGAGTGCTGTAAAGCTCTGTGAAGTGCTATATATTATAACTCTAAGTGCCGTTGCTAGTCTATTACTATGTTTTCAATGGGTGATATTGAGGATACAATTTCTTGGAGCTCCTAATGAATAACAGTGTACCAACTCTCTCGAATAGTCCTGAATAAACAAGGTGGGATAGGGTTGTGTTTTTTTAACAAAATATGTTACCATTCAATTAAATTCAGGGTTAGAGTAGTGATAGAAGTTTAATACCTTCAATGCATTGCAGACCTTATTGTAACAAAGAGATATCTTGGTAATTCTCAGTTTTGTGTTTATGTGTGTAGTGTCATGCAGTGTGGTGTGTCTGTGTGTGTGTGTGTGCGTGCATGCATGCACACATACACATAAATTCTCACACAGTATATATACAAACAGTAGACAATATTCTAGGCAACCAATGACCCCTTGGGCTAGCTATCAGACATTATTTAACTACCATTGGGGCATCTCCCTTGCACCCTCCCTGACCCATGCTGCAAACCCACTTCCAACTCTTGCTGCACCTCTCTTACACTGCTATGTAACTTCCCCAACCCTTGCTATGCCTCACTCACAACCTTGCACACCTTCCCACACCCTCATGCATCCCTTGGCAGTCCATAATCTGCACTGCACCCTTGCACACTCTTCCCAACCCATGCAATGCCTCTTGCATATCATCCCTGAACCATGTGGCACTTTTCTTGCACCCATGTATTAACTCCTCCAACCACCGAAGGTACTTACCTGGCTGGATTGAGTAGCCTAAAATTGGATTAATACAAAATACTTTCCAATCTATTGCTACATATCTTGACCGTAGTTCTCTACTCATTGAACAGCCCTATTGAATTCAGTGTGATTTATTGGGAAGACGGATGCATTGTTTCACACTGAGCATTTCCACACCATGCATTTCAAGAACCAAAAGGGGCTGCTAAAGAGAATTTATATAATTGTAAAAATCAGCAAGCTTGTTGGCAAGAGGGAGAAATTCTGAATCAATTGCCTGCGTTGCTACACAGCAGTCAGATTCATATCCTTTCCCTTTAAAGTACAGGTTGCTTTCACGCAGCTGATTTTGAAGTAAAGGGATTAGACATTACATGTCACGGAAGTCAAATTCATCATGTAGAAAATACAGGCTATGTACTCAAAACAAATTCAACCGATTTAGGTCATTCAGCGTATAAGAAGATCCTTCTACTGGAAACACTGGGATGATCACAAAATTACTGTTTTGAAGACTTCAAGGAGGAAAAGAGAAATATAAAAAGGAGATAAGTTTGCTATAAGAGTTGCTTTGGATAGTGAGTTGGGTGGCATATACATTTAATAACAAATAATTAAAATAAAAGGAGCAGTGATCAGCACATATGGGAGAACATGAAGGAAGACTCAATTGTCAAAAGCTAGTTTCATCAGCAACTCTAGTAACACCCACTGTTCCCTCTGAGGTGCGCGGCTGTGCGGCCGCGCATGTGGCAAGAAAACACTGCGCAGCAGTTTCCAACTGCCACACAGTGATTTCTACTGTCACATGCGCCGGAGGCTGGGGAGGTCCTTTGCAGACGGCTAGAACTGGCCGCCCACAAAGGACCTCCCCAGACTTGTTTTGATGAGCGCGGGGTGACTGAGTTCAGCAAAGCAAGCCCGGGGAGGTCCTTTGTGGGCGGCCAATCCTAGCTGCTTGTGCCCGGCACTGCGGCTAAAGTAAAACCCCAAAGCCCCTGCCGCTACCGGAATATTTGCTGCCGCTTCCTCCTCCTCTAACAGCACCACCACATTTGCTGCCCAACGCTGCGGCCGAGGTGAAGCCGCCAAAGCTGCCGCCGGCGCCCCCGCCCGTGGCAGTGGCGCCTCCCCCTCCGTTCAGAGCACCTGAGCTGGGCCCCACATTACCCCTGCCGCCTCTTCCTCTGCTGTGCTTTTGAGGAGCCATGAGGCGCGGGAGCCAGTAGGAAGGTGGCGGAGGGGGCGGGAGCAGGGGGAAAAGGCCTCATGGCTTCTCAAAAGCACGGCGGAGGAGGAGGAGGCAGCAGGGGTAACGTGGTGCCGAGCTCAAGATCTCCGAGTGGAGGGGGACACGCCGCCGTCGCTGCCACGGGCGGGGGCACCAGTGGGAGCTTTGGCGGCTTCACCTCAGCCGCAGCGCCGGGCAGCAAATGTGGTGGTACTGTTGGAGGAGGAGGAGGAGGAGGCAGCTGTTATTCTGGTGGCGGCAGGAGCTCGTCGGCATCTTCAGCAGCAGCCCTGCCCCCTGTGAAAAAAACCGAAGATGGAGCAGATCCACGCAGATGACGTCGCCGCAACATGACTGGAGGAGGAATTCTGGGAGTTGAAGTCCACAAGTCTTCAAGCTGTCAGGTTTGAAGACCCCTGCGTTTTTTTTTCTAAAGGGTTAGTGGTGCCAGGATTTTGCAACTTGACAGCTTTAAGACTTGCATGCTTCAATGCCAGAGTTCCTGAGCCAACATGACTGGAGGAGGAATTCTGGGAGTTGAAGTCCACAAGTCTTAAAGCTGTCAAGTTTGAAGACCCCTTGGGGGTTTTTTTCCCTAAAGCGTTAGGGATGCAAGGATCTTGTAACTTGACAGCTTTAAGACTTGCGTGCTTCAAATGCCAGAGTTTCTGACCCAACATTTTGGTTGCTAAGCAGGAGCGTTGTTAAGTGATACTATATAACACTTTTAATTAAGCGGGTACCTTGAAGAAACATAACTTTGAGTTTCAAATAATACTGATTTCGTTGTTGTCTTAGGTGACACTTGTGAAAAAAATTCAGGTGCTGCTCAGGCATGAAAATGTGCCGCTCAAACACTATACTTTTCTGCTCACACTGAAAAAAAATTAGAGGGAACATTGGTAACACCATGTCTGGAATGCTACATTCAATTTTGATCACCACATTATTAAAAAAATGTTGAGACTTTGGAAAGAGTACAGAGAAGAGCAACAGAGATGATTATGGGATGAGAGGCCAAAACAGATGGAGAATGGTTGCAGGAATTGGTATGGCTAGTCTAGAGAAAAGAAGAACTAGGGGTGACATGATAGCAGTGTTCCAGTCAGGGTTCCAAATAGCATCCAAAAGTAAATCAGGGTCCAAGGCAAAGTATTCCTCAAAGTTCCAATTTACTAAGAGAGCCATGTTGGCACATCTGGGAAAACACAAATCTGAAAGCTTCCCGGTTTTCCCCACCTAGTTGAAAGTTCAAGATCTTGCCCCCACACCCACAAGTCCATCACATGCTCCAATCTCCCACTGCCATGCTGGCAGTTCCACCCATGCAATTCCAGTCAGGCGCATAGAAAGTGTGGCAGGCCAAAGATCCATAAGAAAACTGCAGACCTGACAGTTCCAATATTAGAGGGGCATCCACAAAGAAGAGGGGAAGTTAACCTATTTCCAAAGTATCAGAAGGCAAGACAAGAAACAATGGATGGAGACTAAACAAGGAGAGAAGCAACCTGGAATTAAGGAGAAATTTCCTAACATGAAAACAATTAATCAGTTTCTGAGATATGGTCAATGAATAGAAACAATTTGGTTTACTGGACAACAGATTCCTGACTGAATCTTGCCCTTGTTGCCACTCAGGAAAACTTCAGCTTGCTGTGAATGTGTCCTAGTACAGCATTTGAAATAACTCATATGTATTGGAGGGTGTTCCATAGATTTTGTAATGAATGAGTTTAGATATGCATATGACAACCAAGAAAAACTCAAGGTGATTCTTCCAAGCAGGTATCTTTATTGTTCTCCACCCATAGACAGAATCTTGCCAAACTAAAGCACTCTATGATTTATATCAAGCATATATAGCAGTGATGGCAAACCTTTTTTGGCTTGCGTGTCATTAGCGAGTGCAGGGGGGTTGTGTGCAAGCGTGCCACACCCATAATGCAGTGCATGACCCCCCCAGTGCGCATGTGTGCCCTACAGGTACGACCCCCCATTTTTCCATGCTTCAAAGGCTTTATAGGAGCATGGAGAGGGCGAAAACAGCCTCCCCGCCCCCTGGGAAGCCCTCTGGAGGCTTCAGGGACCTTCAGGAGCCTTCCCTGAAGCCTCCGAAGCAGTCAAAACAACCCTCCGAGCAAACCGAAAGTCACTTCTGGTTTGCTCGGAGGGTCGTTTTAAGCTCTCCAAAGACTTCAGGGACCATCAAGAGGCTTCCCTAAAGCCGTCAGAGCACTCAAAATGACCCTCCAAGCAAACCGGAAGTGCGTTCCCGAACTTCCGGTTTGCCCATAGGGCCGGGATTTTTTTGCGCTCTGGAGGCTATAAAGCCTCTGGAGCCTGGGGAGGGTGAAAAATGGCTTTAAAAATGGTGAACTCAGCTGGCCAGCTGACAGGGCAGCGCCTTGCATGCCATGACAAATGGCTCCGTGTGCCACCTGTGCCATAGGTTCACCATCACTGACATATAGGGAGTACGATTAAGAAGGAACTATCTTCATCCTTCTTTCTCTCACGCAAACTATCTGAATTGAGCTGCCTCTTCTTCCTCTGGAATGTACCCCTCCCTCCTGGGAATCCATATTACTACATGCCATCACATCATAGGGGGATCCTTTTTCTATCGTATTTGTGACATTAAGTCTCTCTCTCTCTCTCTCTCTCCTATCTATCTATCTATCTATCTATCTATCTATCTATCTATCTATCTATCTATCTATCTATCTATCTATCTATCTATCATCTATCTATCATTTATCTATCTATATCATATAGCTACCCTTCTCCAGCAGTGAGTGGTGCAAAACAATAGATAAAAAATGTACATCAATAAATACAAAGATTAAAAATATAAATCAATGAATACAAACATACAGTATAATACAGATTTATTCAATTGAGGTGGGACATGTAACTTTAATTGCTTGGTCCTGACTCTTTTGCAATTTCAAAGCTTCACAAGACTGCAGCTGGCAGTGTTGAGACAGCAAAATTCAATAGTTTTTTGCAACTTCCTTCCTTTGGAATAGAGGGATGATAGAATTCAGATACTAAAGAGTTTGTCTTTAAATCAGAGTGAACCTTAGGATTAGATCTGTTCTCCACTAGTTCCAACCAAATGCCAAAAGGAATTGAAAGTCTGGGCTGAAACAACATTTTCACTACACAGGGACACAGCTGAAGCATCTGGACAATGATGCCAACCAGCTTTCCCTTTTTTAAAAGTTGCTACTTTCAGTGAAAATAACTTTGGAGTGTAATATTTTGCAAGATGCATTGACATCCTTGTCAGAGGTTATTATTTACAGTGAAAAACAAGATGGGAAGACAGGAGAGCTTGATTTAAATGGCATATAGACTTCCAAGAGCATTGATGGATCATAAATCAAAGCAGAAAGTGATATCTTTCACAAGCAGTAGCTAATGTGATGGCAAACTTTTTAAAAAATGATGAAACCATAAAGTTCAGGAAAGAGTTATGCTTGAGTGTCTCTGGATCTCTTTGTTCAGAATGCCAAACTCTACCAATGGGGTAGCTGGAAAAATCACACTGTTTGATGGCAGAATTCACAGCTCAAGCAATAGTCTTTTTACTGCTGGGAGTGAATGGAAGTCATAGTCTTTCCACCCAAAATTCCATTCATGGTTTCCCTAAAATAAATAGGGGCAGCTGAGACATGTAACTTTTTACAGCTAGTTTGGTTTTCTGCATTCTGCCAAAATTGTGATTGAGATTTGGCTTCACCATCATGCCTGAGGCCCTGATATCATAGGTGAGCTCATTGTTTGGTTATATTGATTGGTCAGGTGGTTCATTATTCTCAATTTCTCTTTTACTCTGTCTAGTGTTATTTATGTTTTTAATCACTGATTGTGTTTTACTTTGTTTCTATTTTGTTTTAATTGTTAGCTACTCAGTCATGTATTTAAGATGGGCAGCTGTCTAAAATGACTAAATTCGTAACTGGCTGACCAACCATACTGATGTGTAGTCCTCAATGGAACTGCATCTACATGGAGGGAGGTATGCAGTGGAGTACCCCAAGGCTCTGTTTTGGGCCTAGTATTCTTCAACATCTTCATCAATGATTTGGATGAGGGAATAAATGGGGAACTCATCAAATTTGCAGATGACACCAAGCTAGCAGGAATAACCAATACTCCAGAAGATAGGCTTAAGATACAGAAGGATCTTGACAAACTTGGACATTGGGCACTATCTAATAAAATGAAATTCAATGGTGAAAAGAGTAAGGTTCTACATTTAGGCAACAAAAACGAAATGCACAGGTACAGTATAGGTGGTACCTTGCTCAGTAGTAGTAACTGTGAAAGGGATCTTGGAGTCCTAGTGGACAACCATTTAAATATGAGCCAGCAGTGTGCAGCAGCTGCCAAAAAAGCCAACACAGTCCTAGGCTGCATCAACAGAGTGATAGAATCAAGATCACGTGAAGTGTGAATACCACTTTATAATGCCTTGGTAAAGCCACACTTGGAATACTGCATTCAGTTTTGGTCACCATGATGTAGAAAAGATGTGAAGACTCTAGAAAGAGTGCAGAGAAGAACAACAAAGATGATTAGGGGACTGGAGACTAAAACATATGAAGAACTGTTGCAGGAACTGGGTATATCTATTTTAATAAAAAGAAGGACTAGGGGAGACATGATAGCAGTGTTCCAATATCTCAGGGGTTGCCACAAAGAAGAGGGAGTCAAACTATTATACCTGAGGGTAGAACAAGAAGCAATGGGTGGAAACTAATCAAGGAGAGAAGCAACTTAGAACTGAGGAGAAATTTCCTGACAGTTAGAATAATTAATCAGTGGAACAGCTTGCCTCCAAAAGTTGTGAATGCCCCAACACTGGAAGTCTTTTAAGAAGATGTTGGATAGCCATTTGTCTGGAATGGTATAGAGTTTCCTGCCTAGGCAGGGGGTTGGACTAGAAGACCTCCAAGGTCCCTTCCAACTCTGCTATTGTATTGTATTGTATTGTATTGTATTGTAAATAAATAAGTGAAAAATCTGGGAGAAACTTGTCTAATGGAATCATATTAAACTTACCCTCGAATCAATAATCAATAATATTTATTTGGTCAATGGCCAGAAAAAATTACAAGAATAAAAACAAAGCAAAGCAAATAAATATAATAAAGTATTAACAAGTTGTGAAATAAATCACATAGTATGACATTGATGGATGGATGGATACCTTTTATTTTTATTTATTTTTCTTCGAATTTCTAGACCGCCCCCTCTCCCGAAAAGGACTCGGGGCGGTGTACAGTCCACACAACAAACAATAAGTATCAAATACAAATATAAATACAGATATAAATACAGATAAGGAGGAGGTTAAAAATTTAAAAAGAACTGTACGGAAGAATATAAATCTGGTTCTAAATACCCTAAAATCAGTGAAATTTAAAACCGTACCCTATAAATAACCAGGTAAGAATATGTTTCCAGGAGGTAACAGTTGTCACAATTATAATTATGCCAGGCCAGCTAATCGAAACAGGTGAGTCTTCAATTTTTGTCGGAAGGAGCGGAAGTCTGTGGTGGTTCTGATATCGGGGGGGAGGTCATTCCAGAGGGTTGGGCCCATCACAGAGAAGGCCCTACTCCTTGGCGTCGCCCGCTGGCATTGCCTAGTGGACGGCACCTGGAGAAGCCCCTCCCTGTGAGAGCGGATTGGCCGCAGGGATGTATGTGGGAGGATGCGATCCCGCAAGTAACTAGGTCCTGTGCCATGGAGCGCTTTAAAGATGGTAATCAAGACCTTGAAACGCACCCGAAAAACTACAGGTAGCCAGTGCAGCTCGCGCAGGAGAGGTGTTACATGGGAGTATCTAGAGCTCCCCATGACAACCCGCGCGGCCGCGTTCTGGACTAGCTGCAGTCTCCGGGCGCGTCCCAAGGGAAGCCCCATGTAGAGAGTGTTACAGTAGTCTAGGCGAGACGTCGCCAGCGCATGAGTGACTGTGCATAGGGCATCCCGATCCAGAAGGGGGCGCAATTGGCGCACCAGGCGAACCTGGTGGAACGCCCCCCTTGCCACGGCTGCCACATGGTCATCCATTGACAGCCGGGCATCTAGGAGGACGCCCAAATTGCGCGCCCATTCCACAGGGGGCAATTGCTCGCCCCCTATGGCCAGCGATGGGGTCAGCTGGCTGAACCGAGGCGTCGGTAGCCACAGCCACTCAGTCTTGGAGGGGTTGAGTTTGAGTCTGTTGTCCCCCATCCAGACCCCGACGGCTTCCAAACACCGGGACATCACTTCAACAGCCTCGTTGGGGTGGCTCGGGGTTGAAATGTACAGCTGAGTGTCGTCAGCGTACAGATGGTATTCAACCCCAAAACCACGGATGATCTCGCCCAGCGGCTTCACATATGTATTGAACAGAAGGGGCGAGAGGACCGACCCCTGCGGCACTCCACAAGAGAGTGGCCTCAGGGTCGATCTCTGCCCCCCCGTCAACACATATTGCATCCAGCCGGAGAGGTAGGAGCCGAACCACCGCAAAACGGTGCCTCCGACTCCCATCCCCTCCAGCCGGCGCAGTAGGATACCATGGTCGATGGTATCAAAAGCCGCTGAGAGGTCTAATAGGACCAGGATAGAGGAATAACCTCTATCTCTGGCCCTCCAGAGATCATCGACCAACGCGACCAAGGCTGTCTCTGTGCTGTGTCTGGGTCGGAAGCCAGACTGGCGTGAGTCTAGATAGTCGGATTCATCAAGGTGACGTGGAAATTGCTGCGCCACCACATTCTCAACAACCTTCGCCAGAAAGGGAAGGTTGGAGACTGGACGATAATTGTATCGTCCTTCCAAGCCTATGCTGATTTCTCCTTTGTTCCTAGGTTTTGTTTAAAAGTTTATCCCTGATCCTTAAAGCAAAAACTATTGTATGGCCACACAATCCTAACCCTAACCCAGAAAAATATCACAAAGGCTTCCTATAGTTTCCCCAGCGATTGCATCTGAGAAAGTCCCAAGTAGAGGCAAAGTTTTTTCCACCATTTTATTTCTGCAAGTTTATGTTCAAGGAGTCTCAATCAGAGCAAATCGGTGTGTGTGTGTGGGGGGGGGGGAATTCTACGGCTTATCTATATATGGTGAAATTCTTGCATAAGTAAACAACTGTTTTATTGGGTGGATAAATTTCAGTTGATGCTTGTCTTACCCATGCATGTGATTGTTTTATTATATTGGTGTTTACTTCCTGCTTCAGAATTTCATTGCATTTCATTATTGTTTTTCAACATTTCAAGCTGCTCTCACTGTATGGTGCATCTATATATTTTTTTAAAAAACCCTATAAATAAAAGCAAGAAAAGAAAGACTCAAAGTCTGCTGCAAAAGTTGCCACTTAATTGTAATTTTTAATGAGGCTTTTTGCAGAGCTTAAAATGTTGAAGACAAAAGGATGCTTCTGTTCTGTGTGTATGTCATAGCTACCGACTGTTTCTTAATCTAAATGCCTTGCCTGTCCCAGGGCAGGCTGTTGGTCCAGAAGGAAGTATTGCAATCCCAAAAAAAGATGCACTTCTATAAGATGGTATAGGTAAAGGTAAAAGTTCCCCTCGCACATAGATACTAGTCGTTCCCAACTCTAGGGAGTGTTGCTTATCTCTGTTTCAAAGCCAAAGAGCCGGCACTTTTGCAAAGGAATCAGGACCAAACAATTAAAGTTACATGCCCCTTCTCAAATCAATACATCTGTATTATATGTTTGTATTCATTGATTTATATTTTTAATCTATTGTTTTGCACCACTCACTGCTAGAGATGGGCAGCTATATAATATAGATAGATAAATGATAGATAGATGATAGATCGGAGATAGGAGAGAGGGAGCGAGAGGGAGAGAGAGAGAGGGAGAGAGAGAGAGAGAGAGAGAGAGAGAGAGAGAGAGAGAGAGAGAGAGAGAGAGAGAGAGAGAGAGAGAGAGAGAGAGAGATCTGTCACAAATATGATAGAAAAAGGTACCCCCTATGATGTGATGGCATGTAGTAATATGGATTCCCAGGAGGGAGGGGTGCATTCCAGAGGAAGAAGAGGCAGCTCAATTCAGATAGTTTGCATAAGAGAAAGAGGGTGAAGACAGTTCCTTCTTAATCATACTCACTGTATATGCTTGATATAGATTGTAGAGTGCTTTAGTTTGGCAAGATTCTGTCTATGGTGGGGAACATGTGGTCATGTGGCTGGCATGATGAAACGCCGAAAGTGCACAGAACATTGTTACCTTCCCACCAAATGTGATCTCTATTTCTCTACTTGCATTTTTTACGTGTTTCCATCTGCTAGGTTGGCAGAAGCTGGGACAAGTAACGGGAGCTCACTCTATTATGCGGCGCTAGGGATTCGAACTGCCGAACTGCCGACCATTCTGATTGACAAGCTCAGCATCTTAGCCACTGAGCCACCACGTACCTAATATAAGTTGGTATAAGCAGATGCTATATATCAGGTTTTACAGGAGGCTGGGCTGTAAATCAAAACTGCCTCGATACTTGGTCTTCTCTTCAGCAATTGTCTTTCAAGCATGGCTTGGCTAGATTAGAAACTTTATTGCAGTTTCTGCAATAAGAGTAATGCCTTCAGTGCAAGAGCTGAATGAGCAAGAGCTCATTGCAGGACAATGCAGCCAGAGTCATCATACATATCTACAATAAAGAGCTTAAACTTGTTTTTTTTTCTCTTACCCTTCCACGTCCATGAACACAAGTACTCCTCGTTGAACACCCACTTGTTCAGCAACTGTTCAAAGTTAGAACAGCGCTAAATGAGGAATACTTACAATGGAAGTTGTGGCATCCCCATGGATGTGTGATCACAATTCAGAGGTTCAGCAACTGGCTCACAATTATGACATCCAGTGACGAGCGGTGAAGTTTATGGCTAGTGAGGCAGCAATTTTTTTAGACTTGTGGACTTCAACTCCCAGAATTCCACAGCCAGGCATGCTCAGTTCCGATTTAAAGCAACAGCTTTAAACTTATTTAAATAAGTTTTCTTCCTTCTTTTTCTTTTTCTTTTACCTTCCCCTCCTTCCTCCCTCTCTCCCCCCTCCCCCCTCTCAAACCCACAAACACACACACACACACACACAGAAGTTGGATTATAGTGTTTAATTCCATGTAGCTGATTTCCAGGGCAAAGGAGGAGTTATTTTTGCCCTGTCCAATGGCATTTTCTTTGATAAAAGGGACGGAAAGATGGTCTTTGGGTTCCCTCCTTGAATGAGAGAATCCGTTTTAGTCAAAACGTTCAAATGTAATAAAATGATCTTCCTGTCTCGATCTATTTCATTGGAAAAGATGACCGCCTGAGGAAAGAGCCTTTCACGTCTCTGAAAACCAGCCCAGAGTGGGATCTCTCCAGGATGGGCGCAAGACCGATCCATGTTCACCAGCAAAGGGCAAAACTCTCTTCCATGGCCTCATTTCCCACCCGAAGCTTCCCCGTTTCTTCTCCATTCTTTTGCTTTCCGCAAAAACAGGGACACACTTTGGGAAGGCGGGAGCCCACCGGCGCCCGCACCGCCCGCTCTGGCAGCCAAACTGGCAAACTTCCCAGCTCAGCTGCTTCCCCGGGCGGGTGATGCCTGCCAGACGGGATGACAGGAGTTGTGAGGGAGCACGGGCTCCAGGGGCTCTGAGCGTCCACCAGCCTGAGCTGTGCCGCGGGCGAAAGAAAGCGCTTTAGTCAGTGAGGTGTCAGGGGAGAGGATAGAATCTCTCCTCCTCTCCCCCGACACCCCACTGACTAAAGCGCTTCCTTTCACCTGCCTGAGCTCTTCCGCGGGCGAAAGAAAGTGCTTTAGTCAGTGAGGTGTCAGGGGAGAGGATAGAATCTCTCCTCCTCTCCCCCGACACCTCACTGACTAAAGCGCTTTCTTTCGCCCGCGGAAGAGCTCAGGCAGGCGAAAGGAAGCGCTTTAGTCAGCGGGGTGTGGGGGAGAGGAGAGAATGCTGTGTATGTGTGTCAAAAACACAAGATGGGGGTTTTGACTCAAATATTGAAGCCCTGTCCCTTGTATCAAAAGTTTGGGGATTACAGCTGGGATGGGATATTGATCTGGTCTATAGAGTCAATTCCGCCTACGCTGGAACACACAATGTTCCAAGGGAGGTTCACATTAAATTCCTTAGAAAGACTACAAGAGATGAGATTCTGAGTGCACAAAGGGGGCAAGTGTTAAAATACAAGGATAGAGAGATAGCCATCTTGAAACAAATCCCAAAGAAAGTTAGAGATAAAAGAAAAAAATATTTGTTGTTAGCGAAGAAATTATACCAGAAAGGGATTTGGTTCAGATGGCTTCTCCCAGAAGGTATGTTGATATTCTGGGAGGACACTAGAGTTAGAATTAACACAACCATGGAGGTGGAGGTCTTCATGGAAAAAAACAAAGTGCTCCTAGATAAAACCAATGACACCACATGGGATACACAAGACACGGGAGGTGCCGGAGCCTTGCTGGAGGGGGGAGAAGAGGCAACACCGAGAAAACTTAGATCACAAAAGTGAATTAGAAAAATAATGCAATTGCTAATACAGATAATTTTTTCTATTTGATATAAAATAGATTGAAATTATTTGAAGATATAAGGTAGAAATATGCTGTCAAAATATTGCTAAGTAGTGAATACTTAACGTATTAATAAGTGAAAGTTATGAGAATTGGGGGGAGTGCCATTTCCTGCATAATGTAGCTGTCAAAATTTGTAACTTCATCCACCATCCCCTTTCCTGAAATTTTCTGTAAAACCAATAAAAAAAATTTACAAAAAAAAAAAAAGTTTGGGGATTCAGTCACATACCTGCAACCACCATCCTACATTTGTGACACTTCCACCCCCAGAAGTATGCTGCAGATCTCTTAGATCATGGGTGTCAAACGTGATCGTGTCACATAACATCACATGATGTCACTTGACATATTTCAACTTCTTTGCCTTTGCAGGGGGGGCACAGCCTGTTTTTGGTTTCAGGAGGATGCAGGGAGGCCTACTAGGCCAAAAACGGGGCATCACATGCGCATGCACAGGGAGGAGGACCATGGGGGGGGGGTCACATGGGCATGCACAGGGGGGTGGGGCACATGGCTGGTGTTGTGTGTGCATTGCATTATAAGTGTGGGCATGCACCTGTGCTGGCACATGTGTGTGTGTGTGTGTGCTTTCAGCACATGACAACAAAAAGGTTAGTCAGCACTGTGCTAGGCAGTCTTATTTCACCCCAGCAAGAAGCAATATTATTCTCATGTGCAAGGCACAATCATGTTGCAATTTCTGGGACCCCTCTGGGGTATCAAATAACTGGAAAAATATTCTACACTGGAACAGAAATCCCTTCCAGTCCCTTACAGAAGGAAGATGACTGTCCTTGCCAATCTTCAATATCACTGGCCACCTTGCTCCAATGAATGGCCTGCACAAAGAAGAGACACACAAATGAACTACATGCACTACATTAGCATGAAACAAGCACGCAAAATAATAGAAAAGGAAGATGGCTGTCCTTTTGTGTGTTTTCAACATCACCGACTGACCACCTTGCTCCAATGAATGGCCGGCACAAAGAGACACAGAAAGGAAGACTTTAATTGCATGCACTACTACATTAAGGATGAAACCAGCACACAAAGCAATAAAACAGCTACTTACATAGGAAAGATGACTGTCCTAGCTGTCATACTCTGTTGCCTCTTCATCCTGTTAAATAATACTAACTGCAAATGAAATAAAACAATATTGGACTCGATTGTGGTTGTAAGCTGAGGACTACACTACAGGTAACAGAAGGGACCTCTGTTTTCACCCAACAATGTACAGTCTTTTCAAGAAGGATGTCCCCAACAAACAGGAAATATATAATTTTTCATCTAAGAAGTTAGATCAAGAATGAATGCCATAGGTAGATTCACAGAGCAATACAGATTTCTTTTTCTGAAATGTATTCCTCAGTTCAAAAAACAGGAATATATACAATACAATACAATACAATACAATAGTAGAGTTGGAAGGGATCTTGGAGGTCTTCTAGTCCAACCCCCTGCCTAGGCAGGAAACCCTATACCGTTCCAGACAAATGGCTATCCAACATCTTCTTAAAGACTTCCAGTGTTGGGGCATTCACAACTTCTGGAGGCAACTTCTGTTCCACTGATTAATTGTTCTAACTGTCAGGAAGTTTCTCCTCGGTTCTAAGTTGCTTCTCTCCTTGATTAGTTTCCACCCATTGCTTCTTGTTCTGTCCTCAGGTGCCTTAGAGAATAGCTTGACTCCCTCTTCTTTGTGGCAACCCCTGAGATATTGGAACACTGCTATCATGTCTCCCCTAGTCCTTCTTTCTCTTAAGCTAGACATACCTAGTTCCTGCAACCGTTCTTCATATGTTTTAGTCTCCAGTCCCCTAATCATCTTTGTTGCTCTTCTCTGCACTCTTTCTAGACTCTCCACATCTTTTTACATCGTGGCGACCAGAACTGAATGCAGTATTCCAAGTGTGGCCTTACCAAGGCATTATAAAGTGGTATTAACACTTCACGTGATCTTGACTCTGTCCCTCTGTTGATGCAGCCTAGAACTGTGTTGGCTTTTTTGGCAGCTGCTGCACACTGCTGGCTCATATTTAAATGATTGTCCACTAGAACTCCAAGATCCCTCTCACAGTTACTACTATTGAGCACGGTACCACCTATACTGTACCTGTGCATTCCGTTTTTGTTGCCTAAATGTAGAACCTTACTCTTTTCACCATTGAATTTCATTTTATTAGATAGTGCCCAATGTTCAAGTTTGTCAAGATCCTTCTGTATCTTAAGCCTATCTTCTGGAGTGCTGGCTATTCCTGCCAGCTTGGTGTCATCTGCAAATTTGATGAGTTCCCCATTTATTCCCTCATCCAAATCATTGATGAAGATGTTGAAGAGTACTGGGCCTAAAACAGAGCCTTGGGGTACTCCACTGCATACTTCCCTCCATGTAGATGCAGTTCCATTGAGGACTACATGTTGAGTGCGGTTGGTCAGCCAGTTACGAATCTATCTGGTGGTGATGCTGTCTAACCCACATTCTTCTACTTTATCTAGTAGTAGGTTATGGTCTACCTTATCAAAAGCCTTACTGAAGTCCAAGTAAACTATATCAACGGCATTCCTCTGGTCCACTAATTTTGTCACATTATCAAAGAATGCAATAAGATTAGTCTGGCATGATCTGTTTTTGACAAATCCATGTTGGCTTTTGGCTATTACTTTGTTTGCTTCTAGGTGTTCGCAAATTCGTTGCTTGATTATTTTTTCCAGAATCTTTCCTGATATTGAGGTCAGGCTGATAGGTCTGTAGTTTCCTGGATCTAATTTTTTCCCTTTTTTGAAGATGGGAACCACATCAGCTCTTTTCCAGTCCTCTGGCAGTTCCCCGGTGTTCCAGGATCTCTGAAAGATATAATTCAGTGGTTCTGAGATCTCGTCTGCTAGTTCCTTCAGAACCCTGGGGTGTAATCCATCCGGTCCTGGTGATTTGAACTCATCTAGGGTAGACAGGTGCTCACTTACCATTTTCTTCCCTATTTCAATTTGTGTTCCTAATCTGACTTTTGTGGTGCTGCTTTTGACAGGTTGGACTGTTTTATCCCTTTGTGTAAAGACAGATGCAAAACATGAGTTAAATAGTTCTGCTTTCTCCCTGTTGCTTGTCACCTTCTTGTCACTTTCTCCTAGCAATGGACCAATTGTTTCCTTAACTTTTTTTCTTGTTTTTAACATGTTGGAAGAAGCTTTTTTTTGTTAATTTTTACTTTTGTGGCAAGCCTTTCTTCATTGTGAGCCTTAGTTTTCCTCACTTCATCTTTACAGGCTCGAGCTGTTTGCTGATATTCTGCCTTAGTTATGTCCCTCTCCTTCCACTTTTTATACTTACCTTTTTTGTCTTTCAGTTTGTCAGATAGTTCTTTATGCAGCCATGCTGGTTTCTTTTGGGAGCTGATATTTTTCTTCTTCATTGGTATTGTGCTAGACTGGGCTTTGGTAATCTCATTTTTCAAAATTTCCCAAGCTTCTTGAGTTGTTTTCCCCTTGAGGATTCTCATCCATGGAATTTTCCCCAAGCTCTCTCTAAGTTTATTGAAATTAGCTTTCTTAAAGTCCAAGACTCTAGTTTGGCTTTGTTCTACTACTTGTGTTTGGATATTGTTGAATTCCAATATTGCATGGTCACTTGCCCCCAGGGTTCCTATCGCTTCAACACCTTCTATCATTTCCTCTCTGTTAGTGAGGATTAAGTCCAATATGGGTGATCCCCTTGTTCCCTTCTCTACTTTTTGGAAAACAAAGTTGTCTGCTAGGTTTCTTAAGAACCTGTTGGATCTTCCACTTGGTGCAGAGTTTGTTTCCCAGTTGATGTCAGGGTAGTTAAAATCTCCCATTACTATTGTGGTGTGCTTCCTACATACCTTAGTTAGCTGACTAGCAAAAAGTTCATCTACTTCCTCTGCTTGGTTGGGTGGCCTGTAGTATAGACCTATGGCAGTGTCATTTCCCCCACAACCTTTAATATTGACCCAAATGCATTCAAGATAGTTCTCATCATTGTTGTGTTCTATTTCTGTAGAGATGTAGTTATTTCTTATATATAGTGCAACTCCACCTCCTCTTTTATTTGGTCTATTTCTTTTAAATAATTTAAATCCTTCTAGCTGTATGTTCCATTTGTCAGTTTCATCCCACCAAGTTTCTGTAATGGCAATAATATCGTATCTGCCCTCTTTTACTTGAATTTCTAATTCGCCCTGTTTATTCCTCATACTCTGTGCATTGGTGTATAGACATTTGAGTCCATTTTGATTGACCCTGTGTTTGAATTAGGTTCAGCACTTAGGTCAGTCCAAGTAGCTATTCAAGACGTAGTGGTGTCATGGTTAGAATCAATGGTAAAGCAAGATATGGATTTAAAACCAGAAAATTTTTGTTGGGTATTTCAAAGGGAATATAATACATATTTAATTTTACACATGTTAACAGGTGCGGGAATTGTGTTTGCACAACAGTGGAAAAACAAAGATATGAAAATGAATAAATATTAGAATGTGCAGGAATGAATAAAGTGACAATTAAAATCAAGAAGACTTCAAATACTTTTTCACGTGGGATTTGTTTTATCAATTGCTAACTAACAGAAACAGAAATTAGAAATCTAAAAGTATGAAAGAAAATACCAATTATGTAAGGAAAGGTCACTAAAATGTATAAGGAAATATTATTAGTACTTGATAATTATTAATGTGTAGATAACTGGGGGACATTACACATACACACACACACACACACACAAACCTATGACAGCGCCAGGAAAACACCAAAAGAATAACAATTTCCCCAAAAAAGACTTCAGATGAAATTGCTAAGTCCTCAACTTGTGACCGGCCGCAGGTCCTCGACTTACAATTGACAGCCAGCAACAGCCCAGCCGTGTCTGATTGGCTAAGACACGGCTGGCTGAGCGTGGACTACCCAAGGCATTCCTATTGGTTGCCCTGCTTGACAGCTCCGTATAAATAGCTGTCAAGCAGGACGAGGTGGAATTCTCACTGTATATAGTTGACTGTTGCTGTTGCACAATAAATAGCTGTTCGGTTACCTCAGCCGCCACACGCCTCATCTGTTCCTTTGAACTTCAACAGAAATGAATTTTTTTCCCCTAACCCTAAGTACAGGAAAGACAAAGCCACTGGAATAAAAACCATCAAGGCATTGTGGGAAATTATAAAGGACAGTGCCAGGAAGCTCACAGAACCAGCAACCACCTCACAATTATCTAAACAATCCGGTATCACCCAGAAACACACAAAATCTGGCAAAGCTGCCTTGCACCAACCTGGCCTGCCCAAAGAAAAACAGCCACTTTGAGACACATAAACCATGCATCAACCTGCACACTTAAAAGCAGCATATTGCATCACAAAGAAAACATTTGCAAAAAGCAATAACATTTCTTGTAATAAACATATTCTATAAACAATAAATAAATAATTCCTTAAAATATTTTTTAAAAAATATTCTATAAATAGTAAAAAAAATCCTTAAAAACCATTTAAAAATATTCTATACACAATACATTAAAAACATTTAAAAGTATTCTATACACAATAAATTAATTTTAAAAAAATATTCTATACACAATACATTAAAAACATTTTAAAATATTCTATACACAATAAATTTTTAAAAAGCATTTAAAAATATTCTATACACAATAAATTAATTTTAAAAAAATATTCTATACACAATAAATTAAAAAAAATTTATAAATATTCTATACACAATAAATTAAAAATAGCATTTAAAAATATTCTATATGCGATAAATTTTTAAAAAGCATTTAAAAATATTCTATGCACAATACTTTTAAATGTGTTATTGATAGAATATTTTTAAATGATCTTTTTAAAATTTAAAAAGACCATTTTAAAAAAATATTCTATCAACAATAAATTTGAAAAAAAAACATTTAAAAATATTCTATCAACAATACATTAAAAAAAACTATTTAGAATATTCTATAAACAATAAATAAAATATCCTTAAAAAACATTAAAAGCACAAAGGAAAAAAAAACCCGTCACTTACCAGCAGGCAGAATCAGCAGCTCTCTGATGCGATGGATGCAGGGAGCAGGCAGGTGACCAGGCAGCAGGTAAGCTGGACTGGAGGGACAAAGGGACAACCCAGTCAGCTAGGCCCGCTGCCTGGCAGGTTTAGCCAGCCAGGCAATGCTGGGCACTGGGTGGGGGGTGGGGGTTTCAAGAAAGGCCTCAGCTATGCACCACGTGGGCCTGCGGTCTAAGCAAGCTCGGGGATCAGCTGGAACAAAGGCCCCAAAGGATCCTCGGACTCACCCAGAGCACAGAGATCCGGCAGGCCGATCCAGCTGGCTTGCCACTGCTGCCACCGCCCCCACCTCCTTTTAGCCATGCGGTCTACGCGAGCCCACAGCTTTCGTGAAGGAAGGCCTTCCTTCGCAAAGGCCTCGGGCTGATATACTATAGGCTGCCGCCGCCGCCAACCCCCACACCTCCTTTCCACCGCATGGTGTACGTGAGCCTGTGGCTTTCACGAACGAATGCCTTCCTTCACAGGCCCTAGGCTCACGTACCGTAGGTTCCCATTGCTGCCTCTGCCCCCTGCGCTTAGTTGCTTACCTGAGGGAGGCAGCAATAGCAGCAGGGAAGGCAAAGCGAAGTGAAGTGATGACCCGATCAGCAAGCGACGACACGACAGCCAAACAGGAAAAGAGGTAAGTGGGCCTTTCGCACTGCAATTTTAATCAGGAATGGGTGGGGCGAGTGAGCAAACAAGCGGTGACCAGAAGGACGGGGGAGCGAGCAAGGGGGCAGGCATTCCGGTACTGTCTCACCGGAGGAATGGGTTCTAAAAGGTATGGTAAATTTGAGGAACCACTTCTGCCATACCAGTTAGAACCGAGAGCAACCAACCCCTGAACTGAACCCAGATGGACATTTCTTCCAACAGTAGTTTGAAGCCAACTGTCTGAGAGAGGTGCCATAGGAAACCCAGAGTCTAATATTTCAGTTTTCAATGAATTTCTGTCACACAGCAGGAAGCTTTCAGGGATTCTCCAAGGAAATTTAGAAAGGTCAGGAATCTTTGAGTCTTTCTAGTATCAGATAAAATGCAACCCCTCCCTCCGCATACACATGAAAGATGCTTAAGGGACAAGTTTTAATTCATTCTCTCTCTCTCTCTCTCTCTCTCTCTCTCTCTCTCTCTCTCTCTCTCTCTCTCTCTCTCTCTCTCTCTCTCTCTCTCTCTCTCTCTCTCTCTCTCTCTCTCTCTCTCTCCTTCACACCCATAGACACACAGACTCATGAGGAGGCTGGAGAGAAAAGCAGCAACAACTTCTGCAAGACAAATATAGCTTTTTATATTGTATAACGGTTATGGATGCTTGTTATTTTTATAATTTTATGTAAACTGCTTTGGGAAGCCTGCCAGAAAAGCAGCATGTCTTAAATAAATAATACACCAAATCTCATTCTGGTATCCCTCTCCCCTTTCTTTGGCCATAATTAAGCCTATAAATTTGGAACTTTGCAGTTTTGTCATTCAAAAGCTTGCTGCAGGTATAAAGTGGTTTTCAAACAAAATCCAGCATACACAATGCCAAACTTCCACTCTCCACCCCACTCCTCTAAGGCCGGGGCTTTCATTTACATTTTGCTAATAGCAAAAAATAAGTATATAAAAGTATGCAGCTGAAAATAGACCATTTTGTGCTGGATGTGCTGCTGATCTGAGTATCCCAACATCAGGGCTTGAAATGCAGATGGAAATGATTTCCAACTTTTAAAAAAAAAAAAAAAAATCAGAAGTCTTCTAATGAAGCTAAATATAAGGAAAATTAAAGGAGACTGAAGAAAGCACTTTCTCACATAGCATGTATTTAATCTCTAGTATTCACTATTGCAAGATGGATCTAAAGAGGGCCATTAACATGGGTAGACAGTGGTGGGATTCAAATTGTTTTACTACTGGTTCCGTGGGCCTGGCTTGGCTTGGTGGGCATGGCAGGAGAAGGATCAGGGGTGGGTTCCGGTTTCTATTACTGCCGGTTTGCTCATAGACGCACTTCGCATGTGCACTTGTTGCACACTACACGCACATGCACAGTAGTAGCATGTGCAGAAGCAAAAAACAAGATGGTGGTGCCTACCATGTTGCTGATAGAACTGGTTCGGGGGTGTGGCCAGCCAAATTACTACCTACTTGGCTGAACCGGTCCGAACCGGTAGGAACCCACCTCTGGGAAGGATACTGCAAAATCTCCATTCCCTCCCCACCTCACTTACCTTCTTTCCAACTCCGTTCTCCTGTTCAGGGCAACAAAAGAAGATCAGTTGGGAGGCTGGGAGGCAGTGGGGCCAGGGCCAACCTATTTGCTGGTTCACCAAACTACTCAAAATTTCTGCTACTGGTTCTCCAGAAACTGTCAGAACTGGCTGAATACCCCCTCTGGCTTTAGAGCTCTCCCTGAGCAGTTTATAGTGTCATCTTTTTGCCCCCAACAATCTGGGTTCTCATTTTATTTTACCTCAGAAGGATGGATGGTTGAGTCAAACTTGAGTCCCGTCAGGATCTAAGTCTTGGCTATGGACAGAGATAGCCAGCAATATTGCATTCTAACCACTACCCCACCATGATTCCTTGATGAACATCTAGTCTTACAAGGGTTATTAGGTCAGGCTGGACTGGCCAAAGCATGCCTCCAGATACCGGTTGCAAAGGAAACATACAACATAGACTAATAGGCTTGGAAGGCACCTCCTCTAGTTCAACTCCCTGCTTGAGAGGAGACCCTATGCCATTTTCAGACAACTTTCCAGTCTCTTCTTGAAAACCTCCAGTGATGGAGCACCCACAATTTCTGAAGGCAAGTGGTTCCACTGATTAATTGTTCTCACTGTCAGGAAATTTCTCCTTAGTTCCAGGGTGGATCTCTATTTAATGACCTTCCACCTAAGGAGAGAGCAGTAGGTTTCCATCTCCTGCTACAAGTACCCTGGTATCTGGTTAGCCAATGGGGGAAGCAGAATGTCAGACTATATGAGGACCCTTGGTCTGGGTCAGTTTCTTTATAGGTTTAATTCAAGGTGCTGGTCATTGCCTCTAAAGTCTATATGGCACAGGGTCAGGTTATATGTAAGACTTCCTTTCCCTGAGGATTTCTACTGCCCCTGTCCTATCAAGCTAGATGGGAGTTGCTCCTAGTCTCTTCCCCTAAATATTGCCATCTGATGGAAGCTAGGAAGTGTGCATTTTCTATGGAAGCCCCTACACTGTGGATCACTCTTTCTCTTGAAATTTGACAGCCCTCTACCTCCTAATCTTCCATAAAGCTTGGAGGACTTGGGTTTTCCCTCCAGGTTACTGGGATAGGATTAAGTGACTGCACATCATAAGTTTGACTTGGTGCCAGGTTTTTTTCCGTTTTTAATGTGCTTAGTTTATAGTTTTAATATTGTTTTGTATATTACTTTAACTTTTTGATTGGGAGTCACAGGAATTAGTTATAAAATGGGTGAATATATAAATGTTTTAAATGCAGAAAATAAAAGTTGTTCTTATGAAGATATATTTAGCTGAGAATAATTGTACTATTCATATTTAGCTACTTGAAAATAATTGCAACTCTTTTTAAAACCACATTTAATGGGAGGAAGGAAATGTTGATTTTGGGTTTTACTGATTAGATAGGCTTGTTGTTATAAAAATGGCTAATTTATACTATTATGTAACAGTAAAAAGTTGAGGTTTGATGTTATTTTATTCTACTGCACCAAAGGAAGTCAGAAGTCAATGCCTTTTTTCTTTTTCCCCCTTTCCCCACACTAGACGAGATCAACCCTGACTGCTCTTTAGAAGGCCTGATCCTGAAGAGGAAACTCAAATGTTTTGGCCACCTAATGAGAAGGAAGGACTGACTGAAGAAGAGCCTAATGCTGGGAAAGATTGAGGGCAAAAGAAGAAGGAGATGACAGAGAATGAGGTGGCTGGATGGAGTCACTGAAGCAGTAGGTGTGAGCTTAAATGGACTCAGAGGGATGATAGAGGACAGGAAGGCCTGGAAGAACATTGTCCATGGGGTCACAATGGGTCGGACATGACTGCACAACTAACAACAGCAAAATCTTTTGCATTTTTTGTAGTTCTGTATCTTGTAGTATTAATGCATAAATAAATAAAACTTTGGTTTAAAAAAAACCACATTTAATTTTGACTAGGAGTGTGTAAAATTTACCTTCTCCAATCCTGGCCAATCCAATTGAGCTGTTCAAGGAATAGTCAATAGTTGAGCTGGTGGGTTTGATCAAGATATATTTGTTTTAATTCTTCATGAACTGAATTAGAACTACCCTGGATCATCTGCTTCTACTGATATAGGACACAATTATATCTTTTTCGTCTTATATTCACTTCCCCAACTTAAGCTAATCATTTGGTCAAAAGTCTGAATCCATTCTTCCAAATGCCTTTTTGGCTGAGAACTGGCAAAAAAAACCACAATGTGAATTGTGATTGTGTGACCATGGGACTCTGCAACCAGTTATCCAGTTCCTGAGCCTTGGAATGCAGTTGTGGGAACTGAGTCTGAAGGGACAACATTTTACAACAGCTAGAAGTAATTTAAGAACTATAAAGCATCCCTTTTGAGGCCCGCATCGTAACTCTGAATGGTCATTAAATGGCCGGTCCTACGTTGAAGTCAACTTGTGGAATATCTTCTCTTGCTTATGACTATTACAGTCATCCATTGGGTTTGTTCCTTTGACTGCCTTCCTTTGGGAAGATTTGCAGAACTTTGTCTCTTTGAACAGATAAATCTTCCCCCTTTTTCAGCAGTTGAAATATGGCAATTTGCTGTTCTGATCTTTTGAAGTTTACTTCAGAGATTGCTATGGCTTGCATTTGAGGCAGACCTGTTTGACATCCTGCCAGAAAACAAGCAAGTTACAATTGCTGTTGCTTTTTGGGGAGACCACAGGTAGAAAAGGTTTTTCCCCACCCCTTTGATTAAAGTGAACAGATTTGGGTGTGAAATGGATTGACATTTTTTTGCCTTGAACTGTGTCTCTCCTCGAATGCTAATAGCCATATTGATACACGTGGATATTTAAGTGTGAAAAAGTAGGGCAGAACCCTGACTCAGTGCAAACTCAAACCTTAACACAGAAGGAGGGCAATTTGAGGGATATTTTTTTAATCACACAAAGGAAGCCACTTTGCCTGTCTCAAACAGCTCCATGGAACTCACTCTCTGACACATAGTTTAGGAACTCAGTGGGTTGGTAACGAATGGTTGTCAGGCTATGAGCCAAGAACTGGATCATTTTTAAAAAAAACAAAACAAAGGGTAACTTTCAGGTATCTGACAGAATTTAATATTTTGGTGGGTAGAGGGGATCACTGGGTTTTGAATAAAATTAGTTGCCAAAAATTTCTGCCCTTTTCATTTATTATTATTTTTATTTAGTTCGTCAAACATGTACGAGAGAACAGGCATAAGTATAAACATGGACACAATACACAGGAAATGGGTACGAATAAATGGGGACAGTAGGACAGGGACGGTAGGCATGCGCTTATGCACACCCCCTTTACGGATCTCTTAGGAATGGGGTGAGATTCACAGTAGACAGTCTAAGGTTAAAGTTTTGGGGGTTTGGGGAAGAAACCACAGTCAGGTAATGCATTCCAGGCATTGACCACTCTGTTGCTGAAGTCGCATTTTCTGCAATCGAGTCTGGAGCAGTTTACCTTGAGTTGGTATCTATTGTTTGCCCATGTGCTATTGCGGTTGAAGCTGAAGTAGTCATTGACAGGTAAGCCATTGTAGCAGACAATTTTGTGTGCTATGCTTAGGTCAGACCATAGGTGGTGTAGTTCTGAGCCCAAAATTTCAAGCCTGGTGTGCTATTGTGAGTATGGAAATTTGTGGAAAAGGGAGGAATAGATGCCTGCTTATAGGTCAACTTACAATCATTTGTTTAGCGACCATTCAAAGTTACACCAGCATGGAAAAAAGTGACTTAAGAACTTGCACTTATAACCTTCACAACATTCCCATGTTGACATAATCACAATTTGGATACTTCAGACTTGATTGCAGAAAACACGACTTCAGTAACAGAGTTGTCAATGCCTGGAATGTACTACCTGACTGTGGTTCCTTCCCCAAACCCCCAAAACTTTAGCCTTAAACTGTCTACTGTCGACTTCACCCCATTCTTAAGAGGTTTGTAAGGGGTGTGCATAAGCGCATGCCTACCGTCCCTGTCCTAATTTTCCCTTGTATTCGTATTCATTTCATGTATTCAGTGACGAGCGGTGAGGTTTATGGCTGGTGAGACACTGACACAGCGGTGGGTTTCAAATATTTTTAGACTTGTGGACTTCAACTCCCAGAATTCCACAGCCAGGCATGCTTAGTTCCGATTTAAAATGACAGCATTTGTTTTTCTCCTTTGTGAAATAATTTTCCTTTTTTCATTTTCTTTTTCTTCTCCCTTCCCCTCCTTCCTCCCTCTCTCCTTTCCTCCCCATCTCTCAAACGCACACACACACACACACACACACACACACACAAGTTGGATTGGATATCTTTTTCAGTGGCTTGAAAGCAGCTCCTCTGCCATCCCCCCCCCCCCATTCCACTGCTGCCTTCCCCAAACACCTCCACCATTGCAAATGCAGCCTGCTGTCTGGGTGGGAAATGCCTGGAATGCAATAAAGCCAACCCACTCACCTCCTGCTAGCTGGCTGGGGTGAGAGGAGAGGCAGAGAAGCCAGAGGGGAGCCAATCTGAGCCTTCCAAAAGAAAGAGGCTGGGGGAAAGTGTGTGTGCTACAGCATGGCTCTTTGCCTGGCTTCCGTGGATGACTCTGCTTAACTGTTTAAAAAAGCCTCTAAATTTGTTTGGGCAGGGAAGAAACCGAGAATAAAACTTAAAATAATGCAAGATATATGTGAAAGAGGAGGTTTGAAAATGCCTAACTTAAAATTATATTATGAAGCAGTAGTTTTAACAACAATTAGTGACTGGATTAATCTAACAGAGGATAGAATACTGAATGTTGAGGGTTATGATTTGCTATATGGCTGGCATGCTTCCTTAATATATAATAAAAAAGTAGACAACATCTTTAAAAGCCATATCTTAAGGAATGCTTTGCTGCGTGTTTGGAAAAAATATCAATATAAACTAAATGACAAGATACCTATATGGGGGGTGCCCAGACACGCAATAGAGAATATAAGTATAAAACAAAAACAAGATGTGACTACATATAGAGAACCTCTCAGTATGGATAGAGGTGTGCTGCAGTTGAAATCTTTGGATGTATTAAGAGACGAAAGGATAATTCAAATGTGGTTCCAGTATGGACAGCTGCAGGCTAGATGGCAAAAAGATCAGAAAACTGGTATTATTCAGAATGAGGATAACTTGGTAAAGCAAATTAGAGACCAGAGTCCAATGCACATAAAAAGGTTGTATAATGTATTGATAGAAATAGACTCCGAAACAGAGTTAGTCAAAGATTGCATGATAAAGTGGGCACAAAACTTTGAGGAACCAATAATGATGGAAACATGGGAAAAGATCTGGGTAAAAAATGTAAAATTCACACAAGCTCAAAATTTGAGAGAAAATTTTTATAAAATGTTTTATAGATGGCACCTTGATCCAAAGAAACTAGCGTGTATGTACCCAAACTTACAATCCAAGTGTTGGAGATGTGATAGTGCTGATGCCACGTATTACCACATTTGGTGGACCTGTAAAAAAGTTAAAGCATTCTGGATAAAAATAAGGTGGATCATTCAAAATATTTTGAAAAAGATGATAAAATTCCTGCCCCAGTTGTTCTTGTTAAGTATAGTTCCAGATTCTACTGTTATAGAAACTAACTTGATTTTGAATCTAACGACGGCAGCAAGATTGTTGGTTGCGCAATATTGGAAGAAGGAAGAGTTGCCTACTATACAAGAATGGACATTAAAAGTAGCAAACCTAGCTGAGATGGCCAAAATATCAGCGTATATGAAGGACCACTCAGAGGAAAAATATAAGCTGGACTGGAAAAAATGGATTGATTATATTCAAAAGAAATACCAGACTAAAAAGCTTCAATTAGCTTATGAATGAAGGCATAAGAAATATTACAAAGTATTTAAAGTTAGCAGGAGAAAGCGGGAGTTAAAGCACAAGAATGGTCGAATGTTAAAATTAGTTACCGTATTTATTGGCGTATAACACGCACTTTTCCCCCCGAAAAATAGGGGGCAAATGATGTATGCGTGTTATACGCCGATACTGTTTTTACAGTAGCCTGAGGCTGCCTCAGCCTCAAGCACACGTGACCCCATTACCCCGCCTTCCTGAGCGCGCTTCACCGGTTCGCATTCTGCGATCCCCAACAGCAGCTGCTTTTCTGTGTGCCTGGCGTTTGAAACATCCGGCTATCTATCTAAACGCCAGGCACACAGAAAAGGATCGCGGAGCGCTTTGCCCCAACAGCAGCTGCTTTTCTGTGTGCCTGACGTTTAGATAGATAGCTGGATGTTTTAAACGCCAGGCGCACAGAAAAGCAGCTGCTTTTGGGGCGAAGCGCTCCGCGATCCTTTTCTGTGTGCCTGACGTTTAAAACATCCGGCTATCTATCTAAACGCCAGGCACACAGAAAAGCAGCTGCTTTTGGGGCGAAGCGCTCCGCGATCCTTTTCTGTGTGCCTGGCGTTTAAAACATCCGGCTATCTATCTAAACGCCAGGCACACAGAAAAGCAGCTGCTGTTGGGCGAAGCGCTCCGCGATCCTTTTCTGTGTGCCTGGCGTTTAAAACATCCGGCTATCTATCTAAACGCCAGGCACACAGAAAAGCAGCTGCTGTTGGGGCGAAGCGCTCCGCGATCCTTTTATGTGTGCCTGGCGTTTAAAACATCTGGCTATCTATCTAAACGCCAGGCACACAGAAAAGCAGCTGCTGTTGGGGCGAAGCGCTCCGCGATCCTTTTCTGTGTGCCTGGCGTTTAGATAGATAGCTGGATGTCCTAAACGCCAGGCGCACAGAAAAGGATCACGGAGCGCTACTCAGCGGGGTGTGGGCGAGAGGAGGAGAGAATGGATGAGCCATCTCTCCTCTCCCCGACACCCGACTAAAACGCTTTCTTTCGCCCGCGGAAGAGCTCGGGCGGGCGAAAGGAAGCGCTTTAGACAGCGGGGTGTGGGTGAGAGGAGGAGAGAATGGATGAGCCATCTCTCCTCTCCCTGGACTCCCAACTAAAAGTTAATAAAAAAAAGTTCTGAGCTACCCTTATTTTGCTTCAAAGTTCTTTATTTGAAATTTAAATTTTTTTCCTGAAATTTCCCTCTTAAAATGAAGGTGCGTGTTATACGCCTGTGCGTGTTATACGCCGATAAATACGGTAGCTTATGTTAGCATATGTTTGTCAAATGATTTTACCCTGTAATTTGCTCTGGGAGGTCAGGGGGAGGGAGGGATTGAGACGGGGTAGGGTTGGGGGGAGAGGGAGGGGAGGGAGAAAACAATTGTAAAACTCATTAAAATTTTAATTTAAAAAAAGCCTCTAAAAAGTGCTCTCTACTATGAGGCAGGAGAACTGCGTGCCTCACCTAAGTCAGGAATTTTTAGACTTTTAACCCTTGCTTAACTCTGCTCGAGTGATCATAAAACGCCTAAAGTCAGACTAGATGAGGCATGCAGTTCTCCTGCCTCATAGTAGAGGGCGCTTTTTAGAGGCTTTTTTAACAGTTAAGCAGAGTCATCCACAGGGAGGCAGCAACTAGCTCAGCTTTTTCCTTTTACATTTTTTTTCTTTTCATGATGAGAGCCTCACCTGACTGCATGTCACTGCATGTATCCATAATCATGTCTATACTTATATCTGTTATTTAATTCATACCTGACAAAATAAATAAATAATAAATATAAACTCATAGACGTGGTTTTTAATAACCACATATATAAATAACTGGAAATAATCCAGTTGTGTGGGGACAGCCTTGATATGAAGTTCTGTGTGAAAGATGGGGCGGGGGAAAGGAGCCAAGTTTTAGCCTGTAAAGAAGATCTTTTTGACAAGTGAGGTGAAGCACCAGGGCCATTTCCCCACTGTATGAAAAGTAGCCCCTTTGAGGTTTTCTTAAAACCTTAGTAAATAATTGATTGCAGAGTTCATTTTGATTCATTGGAAATGTGCTTTGGAGAGAGTTCTTTGAAGCAAAGAATTCTTTTTCCAGGATAGTGCTACAGCTGCAGAGGGCAGCCACGTAATCTCAGGAAAAAACACAGCTGTTTTAAGATCTCTACCATGACAACAATTCCATGTGCCCTGGCACCTTTTCCTCTTGGAGTCTAAAAATACTACCCATTCCTAATATAACATTATCCGGCTGTTAATTCTGTCTTCTGGACATATAGTGTGAATATTTTCTCCACCACTTGGAATGGGTGGATGGATGGATGTTGTTGATTAAGTAGTCTCACCAGAGGGATAGGAGGAACAAGAAAGCAGAATCTCTCTTCCAGCAGGGAAAAGTGGGTGCCAGTGAGTTGAAGGGCAACCAGAGAATGATCTGCCCATTTATCTATCCCATGTAAATGGTCCCAATGTCATGAAGTTTATATGCGATAGCCAGCACATTAAGTCCCTCCAAGGGTTGTGCATACGTGCAAACTGTCCAGCTTGCAAAGCAATGTTGTCACATAGGCTGACCTCACACCGATGCATCCTGGACCAGTTGCAATTTTTGAGTTGTTCTGTGTTAAGGGGCTGCCACAAAGAAGAGGGGGTTAACTTATTTTCCAAAGCACCAGAAGGCAAGACAAGAAAAAAAATGGATGGAAACTAATCAAGGAAAGAAACAATCTAGAACTGTGATGTTGAACCTATGGCACGAGTGCCACAGGTGGCATGCGGAGCCATCTCTGCGGGCACGCAAGCTGTCGCCCAGGTCAGCTCCACTGCACATGCCTTCAGAATTTGTGGGTGATCCATCACTGGAAGCTTTTAAGAAGAGACTTGTTTGGAATGGTACAGGGTCTCCTGTTTGAGCAGTGAGTTGGACTAGAAGATCTCCAAGATCCTTCAAACTCTGTAATTCTGTTATTCCATGATTAATTCAATGTAGAGGACATTGCAGTAGTCAAACTGTAAGGTGACAAAGGCATGAGTAACTGTCTGGAGAGCTGGCCAGCTGAGGAAAGGCACAAGTAGAGTCCCAGGTGGGGCTATTTAAAGGTCCTTTTGGCTGCATTTCTCAGTATCTCACCAACTTTTTTATCCAATACCCTTGAACTAAACCTGCTGCTAACTCTTCAATTAGTGGGAGGAGGATTAAGAACAACTCTACTTTATTTGTCGATTTTTGATTATGAGCCATCGTTATTTTTGGTTCCTAGAAACTACATGGATAGATCTTCTCCATGGCAATCTCTCCCTAACCTGTTTTTTCTGTTCTTCCAATGCTGTACCCATCACCACTATAACTGAGTTCATCCATCTTCCTGCAGTTTATCCTCTTCTCTTTCCTTTTACCTTCTGCTAGCATTAGAGCCTTTATCAGAGAGCTAGGTGTTTGCATAATATGTCCAAAGTAGGATACTTTATTACTTGCATGAAAACAATAAACATAACAATCTATACCATGATTTATATAGATTTAAAAGTAACTTTATGCAATAGTAATTACTGAACTTAATCAGATTAAAAGCTTGTTCAGCACTTCCTTCATCCAGACGCCCTAAAAGGGCAAAAACATGTTCACCTAATACATACATAAATATGTAGCCCATATCCAGCAAGATACAGTCTTATTGTCAAGAATACTCAGCCATTATTGCAGGAGTGAAATTCAGCAGGTTCTGACAGGTTGTGGAGAACTAGTAGCGGAAATTTTGAGTAGGTCAGAGAACCAGCAAATACCACCTCTCGCTGCTCCCAGGAGTGGGGAGGAAATGCAGATTTTGTAGTATCCTTCCCCTGCCATGCCCACCATGCCGCACCCACAGAACCGGTAGTAAAAAAAAAAACTGAATTGCACCACTGCATAATTGCCTTGTCTAAAGGATCACTACTGGTGAGTTGAGTTCACTTGAATCTTCTTAACTCCTCTAGATCCAGTCATCTTCCTGTTATCTTTTTGACACTGGCAGCCCTATTCTCTACCTCCAACTTGCTAAATTGAGCACTTGTTCCTCCCCTGGCTCAGTTATCCACCACATTGGGTGATTACTCCCATAGTTGGAACTGCTCGTAAACCACTTCCATTGGGCCCAAACTATAGGCAAGCATATCAGTAAGACAGACAGTAAGGATAAAGCTTTGAGCTTGACATTCTTCCTTGTCCTCTCACTCATAAGATTTTTTTTCTGTCACTCACTTACTCTTCTACCTGGAAACTATGTTTCTTCTCTATGTCTCAGTTCTGGAGGAGATCAACCCTGACTACTCTTTAGAAGGCCAGATCCTGAAAAGGAAACTCAAATACTTTGGCCACCTAGTGAGAAGGAAGGACTTACTGGAGAAGAGCCTAATGCTGGGAAAGATTGAGGGCAAAAGAAGGGGACTACAGAGAATGAGGTGGCTGGATGGAGTCACCGAAGCAGTAGGCATGAACTTAAATAGACTCCAGAGGATGGTAGACGACAGGAAGACCTGGAGGAACATTGTCCATGGGGTCACAATGGGCTGGACAAGACTTCGCAACTAACAACTAACAACAACAAAGCTGCCTAACTATAAGTTCATTCATGTTCTTCTCTATTTCTTGCCTTTGAAACTCAGTGTTTTTGTACTCAGATCTCTAAGCTTTTATATTTTTCCCAGGCTTCAGCTTGATTCCTTCAACATTTTAATTTGGATTCTTGCACTGAGCAGGGACTCTGGTCTCCCAGTGGAGCATTTCAATTCTATGATTCTATGTACAGAACATATTTTGCATTGCGAAGGAATGCCTTTGAATTAATCTTTCACTATACTGAAGGCTTTGTTAAGTCTATGAGCCCGTCACTTATTTATGTTCACCATATAATTCCCTTACAGGAGCCCATCAAATCATAACATCCAGGTTCACGGTGCATCAGATCTGCTGGGAGAAGGAAACGATCTGCTGTCTCAATCAACCCACTTTCAATCCCTGCCTATGTCTGGATGTGTTTCGCAGAAATTAAGTCCCAACTCAGCCAGTCAATTATGAGTCAGGCTTGTATCACAATTATAGCATGTATCATTAATTATTAGCTTGACATGCCTTTTCCTTGCTGGATGCTAGATTGTGGCGTGTCCCCTCATTTATGTGTGATATGCATAATTCCTCCGGGTAAGTAGTCTAGAAGAGCAGATGGGCCTTGCAACACTGCATTAAAAATGGTTTATGAACTGAGCACATATTTTTTTTTCCTGTTCAACATTTTGCAAACCTCTGGATTCCTTTCTGATATTTTCATCTTTAGAAAAGAGGAAGAAAACTTTGCCGCATTTTGAAATAAAAGCAAGGTGTATTTACTAGACCAGTGATGGCTAACCTTTTTGTCCACGCGTGCCGAAAGTGTGTGCGCGTGTGCAACAGCCTGCACATGCATGCCCATATCCATAATACAATGTGCGCATGACCCCCCCCATGCACCCCGCCCTCCTGTGCATGCACCCCCACACACACCACACTCTGTTTTGGGCCTAGCAGTCCTCCCTGCAGCCTCCTGGGACCAAATATGGGGTGCACAGGAGCACTGGACCCCTTGTGCTCCCCTCACCCCCCGTACACGCATGTGTGACCCCTCCTGCATCCCTCATGTATGCGCGTGGGTCTCCCACATATGCCCCACCTCCCGCACATGCACAGCAGAGACCCAAAATCAGCTGGCCAGTGGGAGGTGGAGCTGAGTTGGAGTGATGGCTTGTGTGCCTGAAGAGAGGGCTATACATGCAATAGGTTTGCCATCATGGTACTAGGTTATCTTGACTATAATACAACAAACTTTACAATTCTGTATGCTTCGGTGGGTGATCTGAATCACCAAGTATACATGAACAACTGACTTATAGATTTAACACAACCTTCTGTCCTGAAAGATTAATTCAAAGGCTTTGCTTAGCAGTGGAGAATATACTTTGCATATCGAGTCATGAGGTTGGAAAGGTCCATTAAAGTAATCAAGTCCAACTCCCTGCTAAGTGCAGAAATCCAATTAAAGTATTCTGTTGCAACAATGTTCTAGCTGGGGAAAGACCTCTGATATTTTGATCTACTCTGCGATTGGCAACATTTCAGCGAGGTCTCATTCGCCATCTTCAGGCTGGGTTTTGGGCTTAAAGTGTGATCGGAGCTGGCATCTTTCTATACATCTTGGTGGGTGGGTGTGGAGTGCTGGCTTTGTTTCAGTAAGTGGAATGATTGCTTGTGTGGTTGTATCATGATTGGTAGATTGGTGCTGGCTGTGTGTCCATTGTTGTTTCATGTTGTAATGGCCTGGGTGGTGGGTGGGGCTCATTTGTTGACTAGGGCTGGTTTCCAGATGTCTGGTAGGCAGGAGGTATCATCATGTTTATTCATGTTGTGGGGGTGTTTCTCTATTTCAATAGCTTCCATAATTATTCTCTTGTTGAAGTGTTCTGTTTTGGAGATTAACCTGGTTCCTTCAAAATTAATTTCATGTCCTGTAGCTTTAAGGTGCTGGAAAAGGGAGGAAGTTTTTTCTTCTTTTCTTACTGTGTTCTTAATACTACTTAGCAATAGAAGTCCCCATCCCAATTGTGATCGTAAGTTGAGGACTACCTGTATTTTATTCCAAATGAGTTAAGCATTATCCTACACATCCTTGATCCATATTAAGTAAGACCATACCTGTATTTACAATACAATATAATGGCAGAGTTGGAAGGGACCTTGGAGGTCTTCTAGTCCAACCCCCTGCCTAGCCAGGAAACCCTATACTGTTTCAGACAAATGGCTATCCAACATCTTCTTAAAGACTTCCAGTGTTGGGGCATTCACAACTTCTGGAGGCACTCCAGAATTGACATGATGTGGGCTACAATGGAACCAGCATACCTACACCCATGAAAATCTACAAAAACACACACACGTGTGTGTGTGCGTGTGCACGTGTGCATGTGCGCACGTGTGTGTGTGTGTGTGTTTGTTTGTTCCAGCATAACTCTGGAATGCCTTGAGCAATTTCAACAAAAGTTGGTACACAGATGACTTACTCTCTGGAAACAAATACTGTGGGGGTAAGACACTCTTAAAACCCCTCGGGGTGTGTGTTCTGTTAAGATACAGCCTGTTGTGCCTTAAAATGGCTTCCATTGTACAGCACAGTGGAGTTACCATGGTAACGGCTTTACAGTACTCCACAAAGGGGTTCCCTCTGGTAAGGGAGAAAATCCAACATTAGAAATCACGTTTGGTCTGGACATTTTCCCCCTATAAATAAATACCCAGGCAATGCCAGGCTATTGGCTAGTTGGGTTATAAAATACATTTTGCAGAAAGGAGCCAAAGCAGAGGTGGGTTGCTGCCAGTTCAGCCCGGATCGGCCGAACCGATAGTAGCAGTGGCGGGAGGCTCCGCCTACCCTCCCGGATGCTTCTGCATATGCGCAGAAGTTCACATGCAAGTGCATGCCCGAACCAGTATTAAAAAGATTAGCAATCCACCTCTGAACCAAAGGGTAACATGAATATATCACATCTTCATATTTAGCAGAAGTTGCCTGGCTTATTTGTTTGTTGTATTTATATCTTGCCTGTTTATTCAATGTACTAGGAGGATTACAATTGGTATACATGAATTCTGGACAACCAGCAAATAATAAATTCCTAAAGGTGGAAGGACCTCTTGTTCATTGCAGTAATCCTAATTAGGCTTCCCTTACAGTTTTTGTTACCCAAGATGAAGAGGAACCCATTACTTCCCAGGTCATTTATTCCACTGATTACTCGCTCTTACTATTAGAACATATTCAGATTTGATTTCCTGCTTTCCTGGACAACATAACATAGAGATGATTTTTTGGGGTAACATTCCTTCAGCTGTTTGATAGTCCACCTGTAGCAATTTTAGGATGAGTTAAAATGACTAGGTTAGATGATCTTTATTAACTGGACATATTTTCAGGAACCGAATTGGGGAATTTCAGTAAGCTTGTTCCAGTACATGGTTGGTTTCCCTGAGAATTCTAGTTTTTATTCAAAAAAGTTCTGTGCATGACCAAGTACTTAACAACAAATAGTGCAATGGTAATGCGTGTATTTAATTTCAGAGTTGAATTGGATGTGACACAAGAGCTTTGTCAATGTCTTCTTTAATTAGTGTCTGCATACTATCCAAATATTCCCATGGGATGGGTGAATCTCTGTCTCCCTCATTGGGCTTCTGAAGGATTGAAAAGACTTTGTTCTTCAGAAATTCATTTGGGAATATGGAAGTTTAGTCTACCTCTTGAGTTAATGTGGTTAGTGTAAGTTGTGTTGTTGAAATCCTGTTTTGAGGATTTCAATCCTGTTTTGACATAGCTACTTAGAGACTATGGGACTTTGATAACATATAAACAACAACAACAACAGGATCATAACATTCTAGGAGCCGGATTCACACCAAATATCATTTGGACCTGCCCCAATGGATCTCACAGATATAAAATGAAAGGTGTGACCTACTAAGCTACATTGGAACAACTCATTGGTGACTGAAGGTGCCATAAATAATTCAGGACTTCCTTCTTTACTTTCTAGATTGTTCTTTTAAACCAGGGGTGTCCAAACTTGGCAACTTTAAGACTTGTGGACTTCAACTCCCAGAATTCTGGGAGTTGAAGTCCACAAGTCTTAAAGTTGCCAAGTTTGGACACCCCTGTTTTAAACAAAGGACATATCCAGACCAGAAGTGGGTTGCTCCCGGTTCGGCTGAACCAGTAGTGATGATTTAGCCTGGGTTGCATCACTGGCAGTGACCCAGGTTGGCCATGCCCCTGAACCTGTTCCCCGGTCTCTTCTGCCATTGCCGGCATGTTTCTGCACATGCACAGAATAATTTTTAGTCAACCGTGCATCTGCAAGCAAAGTGTGCACGTAGCGAACCGGTACCAATCAGTTCAGGAACCCACCCGTGGTCCAGACTCATCTTACCTGAATGCATATCCTAGGATGAGTTCCCCATGATATATATTCGTATGTAACCAGGAATTATAGAGAGCCAGTTTGGGGTAGTAATTAAAGCATGAAACTCGAAACTGGGAGACTGTGAGTTCTAGACCCACCTTAAGCCTAAAGTCAGCTAGATGATCTTGGGCCAGTCATTCTCTCTCAGCCCTAAAGAGGAGGCAATGGCAAACCGCTTATGAAAATTCTTGCCAACAAAACAGGCAGCTGCCAGCAGTAAGCACTATCTTGAAGGGATTCCGCCTCCAAAATGGTACTGAATAAATGATATAAAAACATAGCTATCTTGCACTTTTGGAATTTATTCTATTCCATCAGAAGCCCCTTAGAAACGCCTCTTTTTTTTCCACCTCTTTAGAAACCCCCATCTGGTAAATTTGTTTGGCTTTGATTTCAAAAAGACTGACAGGATGCAAAGCCCAGACCCTGCTGTGAAGTTTCAAGGAAAGAGTTTGTAAATATTCTGAAAGGTTACGTTTTCTACTGGGTTGGGTGGATATATTGCTTAACGTTTAGTTACGAAAATCTGTGCTTTTGCTTTCTTTTAAATAGCAACGATTTCTGACCCTCTCTGCTGGAGTTTTTTAATAAATGTACTGAATTGGAAATTAGGGTTGATTAGATTTATTTTTCATAGCCTAGAGAGCCTGCCAGACAATTTGCATATATGTATGGTGGGTTGCAGATTCCGTTGCAACCAGTATGCTGCAAAGGGGCTGGGCGTCCACCACATGTATGCGTGCAGCATGCGCGCAGCATGCGCATGCATACTTACTGCCCGTGGTGGTCCAGCTCAGCAGAGCATCATGCATCATGCTCCGTGCACATGCACAAAAGCCCCGATCGGCTCAAATACAGGTAAGGAGGGCAGGCGGGTGGGTGGGCCCTCCGGAGCACCATAGTGGAATGGTACCTGGTGCTCCCAGCAGGCACCGGTATGCCGGTACCGGGGGATACCGGTCGTATCCCACCCCTGCCCCCACCCCACCCCACCACCTAATCCGTGTGTCATTGAAGTATTGCATTGCCTAACAGATTTTTTTGTTTTTGACTGTGGTCATAGGTAGCTTCTGTCACCTCGTGGGTTACTGAGTACAAAAAGAGATAAATTAGGGAGGCTCTTTACTTCTGTAGGGAGCCCCTCTCCCAAGATTAAAATATGATTTATTCTTAACATTAAAAGAGGTATAATCAGGGGTGAAATCCAGCAGGTTCTGGAGAACTGGTAGCAGAAGTTTTGAGTAGTTCGAAGAACCAGTAGCAGAAATTTTGAGTAGTTCGGAGAACCGGCGAATGCCACCTCTGGATGGCCCCAGAGTGGGGTAGGAATGGAGATTTTGCAGTATCCTTGACCTGCTATGCCCACCAAGCCACACCATGCCCACCAAGCCACACCCACAGAACCGGTAGTAAAAAGAAAATGAATTTCACCACTGGGCAGAATAATTTATTTTTCCGAAGGAGAAATGTATAAAGATGTTCTTAAAGGCAGAAAGCATCCCCAGTCTTTCTTAATAGCCTCCAGCAGATGCCTGAAGTCTTTAGAGACAGATAAATATTTAGTCATTTTGGCAAATTGTATCACAAAGGTGAGGTGGTAGAGTACCATCTCCTATAGATTGGGCATTATAAATGCTCCTCAGTTATTCCAGCTGATCCTTCAACAAGGGCTCCCTGTGCAATTGCATTAATAAGACCAAGGAGTTGTTTTCCTTGTTGACTTCAATCAGCATTCCAGAGCCCCCTGACTGGAGTCACCTAGCTTGTTCTAGTCCTCTCATCTGTCTCCTGGTACAAAGGGATGAGCTCCCCCCCTCTTTCATGAGGAAAATGCTGATTGCCTCTTTGTCTGACCCTCTCTTTCCAGTTTATCAATAATCTGCAAGCTGCCCATCTAACACTCTGTTATGTGGGAGAAATGACCACCACTATCCAGCTTTTCTCTCCCTAGCAGGAAACCATCCAAACCTAGAACTACCTGCAGATGTCATGGTATTCTTTCCACCGAGACTTTTTAAATATATACTCACCAAATGCAATGATTTTTGTAAATGGTGTTTACTCAGGGATAGCATAGAACTATAATGAACCCTGCCATTCTGGAAATCCTTTGCTCTAATAATTTAGAAAAGTCATTTCTTTCTCATCCTTATAAGTGTGCTGTCAATCATACACCTGCTTCAGAACTTCATTTTCTTCAATTAGTAAAGGAGGCCGCAGCAGGTTGGAGAGAGCAGCAGAATTATCAGCAGCAATGAGCCAGGTTCTAATCTGCACCATTGTTTGGCTAAAATGGTGTTTTTCAACCTTGCCATTTTAAGATGAGTGGACTTCACAAATGCTGTCTGGAGAATTCTGGGAATTGCAGATCACACATCTTGAAGTTGCCAAGCTTCAAAAACAGTAGGTAGAGTAGAGTAGAGTAGAGTAGAGTAGAGTAGAGTAGAGTAGAGTAGAGTAGAATAGAATAGAATAGAATAGAATAGAATAGAATAGAATAGAATAGAATAGAATAGAATAGAATAGAATAGAATAGAATTCTTTATTGGTCAAGTGTGATTGGACACACAAGGAATTTGTCTTTGGTGCTGGTGCTCTCAGTATATATAAAGAAAAATAAAATAAAATTCATCACAAATCATAAGTTACAACACTTAGTGATAGTCATAGGTTACTAATAAGCAATCAAATCATACTAGGAAACAAATAAAATAATATAAATCGAAAGATGCAAGCAATATGGTTATAGTAATAAGTTGGAAGAGATAGATACTAGTAAGGAAGAGAAGAATAATAGTAATGCAGCCTTAGTAAATAGTTTGACAGTTTTGTGGAAATTAGTTGTTTAGCAGAGTGATAGCATTCAAGGAAAAACTGTCCTAGTGTCTTCTTGTTCTGATCTGCAGTGCCCTTTGGCATTGTTTTGAGTGTAGAAATTGAAACAATTCATGTCCAGGATGTGAAGGATCTGTACTTCGGGAGAGGGTGCGGCTAAGAAATAAATATTTATTATTATTATTACATATTTTCACAGCCCTCTTTTTGACTCCTGAAGTATGCAGGTCCTCAATGGAAGGCAGGTTGGTAGCAATTGTTTTTTCTGCAGTTCTAATTATCCGTTGAACTCCGTGTCTGTCTTGTTTGGTTGAAGAGCCAAACTAAAGCTACCAGACCTGGACCCTAATAATCCAAATAGCACTGGAAGGCAATAAAGAAATATATAATTGTTTTGCTTTGCTTTTATCAAGTGGTTGTTTGAATTTTAGCAGACTTGCCTTTGGCCATAGAGACTCTTATCAGCGAAGTTATCCCAATATCTGTTGGGAGGTATTTTAATATGATTTGACATCATGGTCTCCAAACCCCTTTTAAACTATGTCTTAAAATTCAGAAGTTTCTTCATTTTTTAACCAAATATTGACAAAAATAATGGCAGGGCTTGTGCTTTGCAAGTCTCCAATCTTCAGGCTGGGTAGTTGCCTTTCCAGATCTTTCTTAATCTGAAATACTCAGCAAACAACAGATTGAGGGAGATTCTTTTACGTGAGGAATCCCACCCAAATTTCATGCTGCGGATTGATTCTTCCAATATGTCCAGGTAGAATCACGAGTCATTTGTGTAATGAAGTGGCGTAGGAGGTATGCCTGATCTTTCATCAAGCATCATCTTGAAATAACGCCAGCAAAACCTGTATCAAGCAGTGAGTTTGTTTGTTTGCTTGTTTAGTTTGTCAAACATGTACAAGATAACAGGTATAGTATAAGTATATGTACATGAACAAAGGAACATAGACATGAACATAGACATGAACAAAGGAAATGAGTACAAATAAATGGGGACAGTAGGACAGGGTGTAGGCACGCTGGTGTGCTTTGCACGCCCCCGTTACAGACCTCTTAGGAATCAATACAATACAATACAATAGTAGAGTTGGAAGGGACCTTGGAGGCCTTCTAGTCCAACCCCCTGCCTAGGCAGGAAACCCTATACTGTTTCAGACAGATGGCTATCCAACATCTTCTTAAAGACTTCCAGAATCGGGTGAGCTCCCCGGTAGACAGTTTAAGGTTGAAGCTGTGAGGGTTAGAGGATGTAACAACGGAGTCAGGTAGAGAATTCCAGGCATTGACCATTCTGTTGCTGAAGTCGTATTTTCTGCAATCGAGTTTGGAGCGATTTACTTTAAGTATCTATTGTTTGCCTGTGTATTATTGAAGTTGAAGGTGAAGTAGTCATTGACAGGTAGGACATTGAGAGGTAAGAGTTGAGCTCTAGATAGCCTTTCTAATCTTATGATACAAATCCATTGGTTCCTATGTCAGGAGAAACTCTGTTTTAAACTCTTTCCTCTCTGCCTTAGAAGCTGTCTCCTTGTTGCCATTAGATTTAAGATAGATAACTGAGGTTCAGCCACTTCAGTTTTGATTAGAGGCTTTGACAACATCAGATGTGTTGGATCTGGGCAACGAGAGAACAGACTGCGGACACGAAGTGACTTAACAGCTCTTTATTAGTAGTAGTAGTGATCCAGCTTGCTCTGTGGACGGAGGGTTCCCCTTTTATAGTACTCGGGTACGCCTCTCGACCAATCAGAGTAATACCTGTTTCCCGCTGTAGCAGCGGACCAGAGAGGAGACTTCCTCCGATATATGTTAATATCTAACACCCCTCCCCTCCTAGACGGAACGTTGCGGTTAGTAACATAGTCCTTTAGATACGTTGGTGTTTGTCTTGCTCGGGAGGAGCGTCGCAGTTCGGGTTGGTTAGAAGTGGTTGCAGGATTGGGTGCTTTTCCTGTTTCACGTTCGGGAGGTTTTGTGCCTTCGTTGCTAGGGCGTTCCGGAGTCTGCTCGGTTGCGTTGTCTGGGGTTTGCTCTGCCTCGTGCTCGATCTCTTGTTCCGACCTGGGTTCGCAGGTGTCGTAGTTCTCTATGATGGGGCTCTCGAGTGGCTGACTTTCCGTTGGCTGGAAACTCTCATCTTCGGTTCGAAGGTCTGAATGTGCTAGGCGACCCCGAAGTTGATCGATGTGCTTTTTCCAGTTCCGCCCATCTTCCAGCTCCAGCAGATATGATCGTGGACCCGTGATGCCTATGACCTTGGCCGGCATCCACAATGTTCCCCCTGCATAGTTGTGGGCGTATACTGAATCCCCTATGCTAAAAGACCAAATTTTACTTGTGGAGTCTGGGGGAGCTGTGGCAGAGTAATTTGGGTGAAGATGGTCCAGGTGAGACTGTAGACGGCGGCCCATGAGTAGTTCAGCGGGGCTCCTACCCGTCGTTGCGCTTGGGGTAATATGCTGAATTAAGAGGTAATGGTCAATGCGTGTTTGCCAATCACCTGGACCCATCCTAGCGAGGGCCTCTTTTGCGAATCGCACCATTCTCTCCGCCTGTCCGTTTGATGCCGGATGGAATGGCGCGACGAGGGCATGCCGAGTTCCCTGACCTGCTAAAAACGTTTCGAAATGCATGGCCGTGAATTGGGGCCCGTTATCGGAGACTAGGAGGTCGGGCAGGCCATGAGTGGCGAAAAGTCGCCGTAGAACCTTAATGACTGCCTCTGCCGTGGTTGAAGTCATTAGGACTACCTCTAGCCATTTGGAATATGCATCCACAACTATAAGGAAGGTCTGACCTTGAACTGGCCCTGCGAAGTCAATGTGTATTCTCGACCAGGGTGCTTTCGGCTTTTCCCATTCTGTGGCGGGTGCTTCCGGGGGTGCTGGTCTCGATTCTTGGCATGGATCGCAAGTGGCCACCCACTCCTCTATCTCTTTGTCCATGTTTGGCCACCAAACGTAACTTCTCGCTAAAGCCTTCATTCTAACGATTCCCGGATGCCCGACATGTAATGCATCTAACACATTTTTTCGTAAAGCATAAGGAATAACAACTCGATCCCCCCACAATAAACAACCTTGTAACACTGAGAGTTCGTCCCGTTTTGACCAAAACACTTTGAATTCTGGGCCCACGTTTCCCTTCGGCCACCCCCTCCAAACCCAAGTTTGAACTTGCTTTATTAAATTGTCTTTAGAGGAGAACCTTGCAACGTCGTAGGAAGAAACCGGTCCTGAGTCCAAACAGTCAATGAGCAACACCGGTACTTCGGGAGTGGGGTCTGGCAAAAGGTCTGGTAGTGGGCAATGGCTGAGTGCGTCTGCGTGTCCTAGAGTGGAGCCCGGTCGATGAATTAACTTGTAGGAGTACGCAGCCAGGAAAACAGTCCACCTGGTCATGCGTGGAGAAAGGGAGACCGGGGTGGGGCGGTTTCCCGCCAAAAGTCCCAACAGTGGTTTGTGATCAGTAATTAGTTCAAAATCGCGGCCATAGAGGTATTCATGGAAACGTTTTACTCCAGCTACCGCAGCTAACGCTTCCCTGTCCATCTGGCTGTAGTTCCTCTCGGCCGATGAAAGAGTTCTGGAGTAGAACACGATGGGTGCTTCTTTTCCGTCTGGCATCCTGTGGCTAAGGACTGCGCCGACTCCAAAAGGTGATGCGTCGCAGGTCAATACTAGTGGTAGTGTCTGGCTGCATTGGACTAACAGCGAGTCAGTGGTGAGCAGGCGCTTTACCCCGGCAAAAGCTGCTGCTTCGGATCGTCCCCATCTCCATGGTGCGTTTCGCTGGAGTAGTCGATGTAGCGGCTCAGCAACGGTCGCCTTCTGTCTCAGAAAAACGCTGTAGAAGTTAAGTAGTCCGAGGAAGGCCTGCAGCTCGGTCTGGTTACGTGGTGTGGGGGCGTCCTGGATCGCCTTAATTTTCTTTGAAGTGGGGTGTATTCCCTGACCATCGATTCTATATCCCAGGAATTCTACGCTAGGCACGTTAATTTGGCATTTTTCCTTTTTAAGGCGGAGACCCTTCTCTCTGATTCTGGCCAAAACAGTTCTGACTCTTTTATTTAATTGCTCCTTGTTTGCAGCGGACACCAAGATGTCGTCGAAATAGGGGACGACTCCCGGTATCCCTTGCAAAAGCCGTTCCATGACGCTCTGGAACAAACCTGGAGCAATGCTCACACCGAATTGCAGCCGGTTGCATTTGAATGCCCCTCTATGCGTCACTATAGTTTGGGCCTCCGCTGTGGCGCTATCTACGGGCAGCTGCTGGTAAGCTTGTGCCATGTCTAATTTAGCAAATACCTTTCCTGGCCCCAACGAGTGCAATAAGTGCTGTACTACAGGCACAGGATATGCTCTTTGTTGTAGCGCGACATTAATTGTGCATTTATAGTCCGCGCAGATGCGGACTGATCCGTCTGGTTTGACTGGGGTCACAATGGGAGTTTCCCAATGCGCGTGATCCACCGGCTCAAGGACTCCTTGCTCTACTAACTTATCGATTTCCTTATCTATTTTTGGGCGGAGTGCAAAAGGCACTCGTCTCGGTTTAAGTCGGATTGGCGCCACTTTGGGGTCTAAATTAAATGATATTGGTTTACCCACATACTTACCAAGACCGGGGCTGAACACATCCTCGAACTCCTTAAAAATCTGTTCAGCGCTGCTGTTTTCCACGGCGTTGATTCCGGTGACTTCTAACCCCAGGGCTTCAAACCAATCAAGCCCCAGAAGGTTCTGTAATGGCGCGCTGGCGATGGTCACGGGCAGCTGGGCTATGATGTCCTTGAAACGGATTTGGAATGTGCCTTGGCCCACGATGGGGACTTGGTTCCCCTGGTAGTCTCGTAGTAGGACGTCTGGAACGCGTAGTTGGCTCTTTCTGAGGCTAGGGATAGCCTGTTTCATGGATGCCCATGAAATGATCGTCAGGGTCGATCCTGTGTTAACTTCTAGCTCGCAAGGTGAGCCCTCCAAGAGGACTGTGACTCTCAGCCTTTTTGGCCGCTTTGGGTGGACCTGACTTATCGTGGTGAGATACGTTCGCAACTCCTCTCTCTGGGTCAACTCTATCTCAGTATCTGTATCCTGAAAATACTCTCGTTGAGCGTCTTGATAGAACGCTCTTTCAGCTCTTTGTGAGTAATCTCTCTGGGGATACGCTCGCTCAGCTCCTTGTGTGTAATCTCTCTGGGGATACGCTCGCTCAGCTCTTTGGGAATTTTCTCTCTGGGTAAACACTTGTGGATTTCTTTCTGGGCGCCTTTTTTGGTTTCGCCAAGCCCCTGGGTTGGGCTTCTGTTGGCGGTACATGGGTGGCTGCCGTGAGGCAGGGACTTCGCTCCGGCACACTCGTGCGATGTGCCCAAGTTTGTTGCAGTGCGAACAAACAACGTTCCTGAACCTACAAGTAGACCTGGGGTGATTCCCTCCGCAGCTTGCGCAGGGCGGCAAACGGAGTCCGGGTCTCCCCCCAGGTCTCACGTGACTGCTCCGCATCAGGTGACTTTCCTCGAGCTCGGAATCCTTGAAATCTGGAATGGTGTCCTCGTAGTGGACTCTGGTGTGTCTTGGCGCTGGCTGGCCTGTGTTGAACCTGCGTTGAATTGTCTCCGCTGATCTGTCTGCTGCTTCTGAAGCTCTTGCCTCGTCGAGTACAATCTGTAGGCTCAAATTGGTTTTGGCTAACAGCCGCTTTTGTAGGGAAATGTCTCTCAGCCCGCTAACGAGTCGATCCATAATCTGCTCATCCAGGTCTCTGAATCCACAATGTGTGGCTGCTTTTCGTAGAGCTGCAACGTACTGGTTGATAGATTCTCCCGCCTTCTGGTTCCTCGTGTTGAACGCTTGGCGGCAAACATGGCGGGAAGGTTTTGGCGCGTAATGAGTCTGTAGAGCCTGTTGCAATGCCGCCCATGATACTGCCTGTATTAGAGTAGGCACGGTGAGGTCTCTGGCCGTGTTGAATACTTCTTTTCCGCAGTAGCCGAGGAAAATGTTTTTCTTCCGGGCGTCGGTGATTCCCGTGTATTCATTCGCTTCGAGAAAACACTCGAAACGAATCATGAAGGCTTCCCACTCGTCATTCGCTGGGTCGAATGGAGCGGGGGGAGCATGCATCGCCATCTTCTCTCGTTTGAATTTGCCACGCTGCGGTGGCTTGAGATGGCTGCCAGAATTTCTGCCGAATTCCTGGGCTGGATCAAATCCGGAGATTCTGGAGGTAGTGTTCTTCGTCCTATCTGTCTCTCGATCTCACCCTCGTCGCCAATGTTGGATCTGGGCAACGAGAGAACAGACTGCGGACACGAAGTGACTTAACAGCTCTTTATTAGTAGTAGTAGTGATCCAGCTTGCTCTGTGGTCAGAGGGTTCCCCTTTTATAGTACTCGGGTACGCCTCTCGACCAATCAGAGTAATACCTGTTTCCCGCTGTAGCAGCGGACCAGAGAGGAGACTTCCTCCGATATATGTTAATATCTAACAAGATGAACATACCAATCTTGTTCCATTTTAATTTAATTTAATTTTTATCCTAAGATTCAAGGCTATATTCAATCATGGAATTTCAATCGGTGACTTTGAAGCAATCGTTTTGCTCAGCCCGTCTCACCTCACAGTCTTCCTGTTATGGGATAAAACCAATGGTGGGATTCAATTTTTTTTACTACCAGTTCTGAGGGTGTGGCTTGGTGAACATGGCATGGCTTGATGGGCGTGGTTTGGTGGGCATGTCAGGGGAAGGTTACTGCAAAATCCCCATTTCCTCCTCATCAGCTGGGACTCGGGAGGCAGAGAATAGATGGGGGTGGGGCCAGTCAGAGGTGGTATTTACCAGTTCTCCGAACTACTCAAAATTTCTGCTACCGGTTCTCCAGAACTGGTCAAAACCTGCTGAATACCAACTTTGGGTAAAACCATAGATCCAGATTCTTTATAAGCTCTTGGAGTGAGCTCTTGGAGATCAGGGCAGTCTGTTGGTATTATGGACGATCACTTATGCTCTTTTTTCTTTCTTTTCTTTTCTTTTTCTTTAATCTCCAGAGGTTTTAACATGGGGTGGGGCTATACAGATGGAACCTTCTTGAGCTAAACAACCAGTTGTAGCCTGAAATAGACTATATCCACTAAAATACAATTCAGCTTTGGGAAATGCCCAGTTCTGCTTTCTTTAGCTATTCTTCTGGCCTGAAAGCCATTGTATTTTTGCAATAGCAATTCAGATCTATTAACAGCTATTTATAACACCTAATGGATGCCTTTTTCAGGGCCTCTTTCATCTATATTTGTGGAAGGAGATCTTAGATAAAGATGAAGAGCTGCAGGAAGCACACCCTACATCCTTTCAAATGTACCAGGGCTAATTGTATAGCATTACTGAGGTAACATTGTGTGATTGTTGTTGTTTTTAGCTAGCAACATGTGAGGCTAACAAAATGTATCTAGAAATTCAACAAGATTTCCCTAACTGAAAAAAAAAACCTGTGCATTTCTTCATGTACAGGGATGATTGTTTCATGAGATTAGAAGTATTGACCCCAAATGTCAACTGTCTGACTAGTGAACCCAAAATATGGAAGCACTCTCAGGAAATTTGAAATCCCAAAAGTAAAACTTTATTGGATACACCATTTTGGTACTGAGGAATCAAAACCAGCTCTGGTTTTCCCATGCAAATGCTTGCTTAGTTAAACAATAGCTTCCCTTTCTCCTCACCCCTGAGTGATCACATTATCCTATTATGAGATGTCATTTTGTTATGGGAACAGTCCACCTCCTTCTCAAGCACCTGCAGTTATGACCTTGATGGTTGCCAAGCTCTCACAATCTGTGCACAATTTGTCAACATTTCATTCCATACTTTCCCCCTAGTTTATTGGCAAGTTGAATAGTGATAGAATTTGAAAGAAGCAAAGTGGTTCAATTTTGACACCAAATTTATAATCATCTAGTTCAAAAATATAAAAGGAACCAATTTATGTGACTGTGGTCAGCCAGAGTTTTTCCACCCAAGTATAGCAGTCCTACCAAATTAAAATGTTCAATTTTCAAGTTCTCTTGAAGCTTTTGCATAGCTATTATTGGATACTGAACCTTGAAGGAGCAGAAGAAAATGATTATTGTCTCTTTTGAAATTTGGTGTTGGAGAAGACTCTGAAGAATAACATGAATAGCCAAAAACACAAATAAATAGGTCATCAAACAAATCAGCCTGGAATTCTCACTGAAGGGACAGTCTTTTTTATTAAGAATTTTATTAAAATTATAAAATGCAAATAAAAACAAAAACAATAGAAAAATTGGAAAGGGAAAGAAAGGGGAAGGAGAGGTGTAGGTAGAGAGCAAAAGAAAAAAAGTATCAACTTATAATGTTTTTCAGGGCAACAAAGTAGGGAATAAAATGATAGCTTCAACAAATACTAGTCATTTCTATAACAATTTATGAATAAAAAAAACCCAAGAGTTTATTATTTTTTCTGTCTCATGCATAAAGTCCAAAAGTGGTTTCCAAGAAGAAGCAAATCTGAATCTGTTCTTTTTTTTCTAATTAAAGCAATCAATTTTGCCATTTCTGCTAACTCCATCACTTTTTCCATCCACTTTTCTATTTTGGGGGTTGATATACCTTTCCATTTCTGGGCATGTAGAATTCTTGCTGCAGTCAACGTAGACAATAACAACGTTCCAAATCTTCCTTCCAACTCCTCACTCAAGTTACAAATGACCATGGTGGAATTTATATACAAGATGTGAAGACTGAACAGCAGCAAGGTGAACCGATTCAATTACAGCAAGGAATGGTGTACTGTTGGAAAACCTCTAGAACCTGGTAGGACCATGTAGATCTGTTATTACTTCTCAGGGCAGTTGGGGCTTCACAATTTTTATAATTTCCTTCCTGAACAGGGGATTGGACTAGAAGACCTCCAAGATCGCTTCCAACTCTGTCATCTTATTCTGTTTTACTTCAAGCTACATGAGATGTTCATTACTTATGAAGAGTTATTTCTTAAGCATATAATTCATCTGATCATTTACTGGACTTTCATGTTTAATTTCTAGGCTCCCTAGAATGGTTTTGTGTGTCCAATCACACTTGGCCAATAAAGAATTTTACTCCTATTCTATTCTGTTCTGTTCTGTTCTGTTCTGTTCTGCTCTGCTCTGCTCTGCTCTGCTTTGCTCTGCTCTGCTCTAGTCTAGTCTAGTCTAGTCTAGTCTAGTCCAGTCCAGTCCAGTCCAGTCCAGTCCAGTCCAGTCTAGTCTAGTCTAATTCTATTCTATTCCAGCTAATTTATTTATTGGATAAGGAGGATTTTAAGAAGTGAAATGGATACTAAGGTTTTGTGGGAAGAAAGTCAAAACCTTCCATGACATTCAAACAAATTGGATGGAACTTTGGAAGTCTTCTAGTCCAATCCCTTGCTCAGGCAGGAAACCTTATGCAATTTCAGACAATTTCTTGTCCAATCTCTTCTTTAAAATTTCCAGTGATGGAGCACCCACCATTTCTACAAGCAAGTTGTTCCACTGGTTAACTGTTCTAATTGTCAGGAATTCTTTTCTTAGTTCTAAGGTTGCTTCTCTCCTTGATTAGCTTCCACCCATTCTTCAAAAGGTGATTTTTCAGGACAAGATGTGAAGACTGAACTGCCCTGAGAAGGCTATGGTTTTAGAAAAAGTATTTTTTCTTTGAAGATATTTTGCTTCTCATCCAAGATATTTGTTCAGCTCTGACTCGATGGAAGGGAAGGGAAAGATTTATATTCCTTGCAGACATCTGGCCATTTTCATTCTTTTATAGAGTCATTGGGGCCACTTGGAGGTTTATCTGTGTCATCAGGGTCACCTGAGTAGTGCAAATAGGTGTGGAGCCTTCTTGGCTGCGGAATGTTTTCTGTCCTGTGTCCAGTGTTGGGTTCTGGATGGTACGGCCCGGTATGGGTGAACCGGTGGCAGTTGGGAGCAGCGGCCATCATGCCGGAATGGTGTTTCATTGGGCCCACCTGCCCACCCGCGTTCCTTACCTCTTTTTCAGGGAAACGGGACAATTGGGCAAGTGCACACAGCATACGGCACCTGCGCGACCTCGCCGAGCAGCTGGGGCATCACAAGGCAGTGGTGTGCACATGCCTGCACAACAAGCATGCCTGAGGTGGATGTCCAGGTCCATCGCACCATACCAGTTGCAACGGGATCGGAAACCCACCACCGCCTGTGTCCCTTCACTGTTGAAGACAAGCACAGGCTGTTGGGGATGAGTCTGTGCTGTCTGCATTTGCACTACTCAGGTGACCCTGACGACTCAGAAAAACCTACTAGTGACCTCAATGACCCTATAAAAGAATGCAAATTGTTAGGGATGTAACCCTAGTCTTGGCTTGGCAATGTACACACACACACACACACACACACACACACACACATAGTATTTGTGCTGATATACAAATAAAGGGAGACTAGTATAGATCTATTTCAAGCTACTTAGCTCTCATCAGCTAGCCATACCCTTTGAACCTGGGCTGTATTACATATTAGGCAGATGTATTAGCCACTAAGCCACAGGCTCTCCTCCTTATCAGCTGAGCCAGGGAAATAGGTATGTATTTGTGTTATAGCCCCTGGTCTGCCCAAAACAACATTTGGGCATACCAGGGGTTGTAACACAAATACATACCTATTTCCCTGGCTCAGCTGATAAGGAGGAGAGCCTGTGGCTTAGTGGCTAATACATCTGCCTAATATGTAATACAGCCCAGGTTCAAATCCCAGTAAGAGTATGGCTAGCTGATGAGAGCTAAATAGCTTGAAATAGCTATACTAGTCTCCCTTTATTTATTTTTCAGCACAAATACAACACAAACATAGCAAAGGCAACATTAAAAATAAAAATATGGTTTTCTGCCTGGATGGTCTTCTGTAATGAGCCGAAGGACAGAAAGGGGGAGTAGTGAGCTCCGTCCCATATTTGGGCATACCAGGGGTTGTAACACAAATACATACCTATTTCCCTGGCTTAATTGATAAAGGAGGAGAGCCTGTGGCTTAGTGGCAATTACATCGGCCTAATATGCAATACAGCCCTGGTTCAAATCCCAGTAAGGGCATGGCTAGCTGATGAGAGCTAAATAGCTTGAAATGGATCCATACTAGTCTCCCTTTATTTATCATCACAAATACAACACAAATATAAAAAGGCAACATTAAAAATAAAAATATGGGTTTCTGTCTGGATGGTTTTCTGTGATGAGCCGAATGACAGAAAGAGGGAGTAGTGAGCTCCCTCCCATATTTGGGCATACCAGGGGTTGTAACACACATACATATATACATACATACATACATACATACATACATACATACATACATACATACATACATAATATCATGGCTTAGCATATATATATGCTAAGCCATGATTGTAACAATGTATCTGTTACTTTAAATGCAAGTGAGATGTAATTGGATGCTGTTGCTTTAAGCAGCCATAAAATGCAGTAGGAACTGTTACTGTTTGCTCCTGATTGTTCCTGGTTGTTCCTGTATGTTCTCTGTGCTTGGTATTGGGGTTGAATACTGTGTATTGGATGGTGGCTACTCTGTATATTAGTTACCTGTCTACATGGTGAATCATGAGTTGAGAATCTGTAAATCAACGTGTTGTAACATAGACTGTGTATATAATTCAAGACTACTTATAGCTTGTTTTTGAAGACTGTTTATCCTATTTTTGTTAACGAAAGTAAAGCTATCCTTGTTTTACCTTCGGTGGCTGTGAATGACTATTCAGTGGTACATTCATTACTACCTTCTGCTACTCAACTCTAATCTCCGAAAGGAGATATACTTAACACAAATGACCAGCTGTCTGGAAGGAATATAAATCCTTCCAATCCCCACTATCTAGTCAGAGATAAAGAAGCTTCTTAGATGAGAAGCAAAACATCTTCAAAGAAAAAACAATAAAGTCCCTGAAAAAGCACCTTTGGGTCAACCATGACCTGGATGACTGAGAATCTCCATAGACTTTCCATTCTTTCCTTCTTGCCCTGCCCTCAGGTGCCTTGGAGAATAGTTTGACTCCCTTTTCTTTGTGGCAACCCCTGAGATATTGGAACACTGCTATCAATGTTTCTAGTCTTTATTTTCATTAAACTAGACTTACTCAATTCCAGCAACCGTTCTTAGTATGTTTCAGCCTCCAGTCCCCCAATCATCTTTGTTGTTCTTCTCTGCATTTTTCTAGAATTTCAACATCTTTTTTACATCATGACAGCCAAATTGGATGCAGTGTTCCAATAGATTATCAATAAATCAATTTCAAATGAAGATGTTAAGAAAATAAGTGGAATGAATCATTACTATTAAAATGATGCATCATACTAGGGTTTTTTGTTTGTTACATGCTTTCATTTTTCAAAGAAATTTCTATGTGTACTTTTGTCATTGACAAGCATATGTGTTTCTATCATAATTATTTTTGCGGTTTTGTTCCTTTCCTTTTTTATTTTTTTTTAAACAAATAAAATAGGAAATAACGAAACAATTTTCACCTTTTTTTAAAGTGGAAAAAGACTGCCTAAGTGATGCCACCGAGTGATGCCACCGAGTGATGCCTGGAGACTCTTGGGGCTCTTCATGGGGCACAAAAGGTTCAGCTCGATCCAAGCAAGAGCAAGTGGCTTAGGGCTCTTGAACCTTCCGGTTCTGGGGATCTTTGAGTCTGGATGGGATGGAAATGCCCCAGACAAATCTGGAGCATAATTGGAAGGTCCTTGTAAATTCACAGCTTCTGCCAGGGGAGCAGGTGGCAAGTGTGGCTTGGAGGGCTTTGGGTTGTGCATCAGTTGTGCCTATCATGGACCAGTGAGCATGCATAGGGTCATTTATGATCTTGTGACCTCCAGACTGGACTGTTGCAGAACACTGCCGGCTCATATTTAAGTAATTGTCCAGTAGGACTCCCTGATCCCTGTCACAGTTACTACTATTGAGCCAGGTACCACCTATACCAGTATTGGTGAACCTTTTTGGCACTGTGTGCCAAAACAGGAGTGCATGTGCACAGGGGAGCACCGGAAACCAGAAGAGTAGCTCTCCGGTGCACATGCATGGGAGTGCTGGAAACAGGAAGAGCAGTTTCCCGGTGTGCATGCACGTGCCGAGAAGCTGAGCTTCCAGTTTCTGGCATGTGCATGGGCGCCAGTCACCTGGTCTTCCAGTTTCTGAGGCTCCCGTGCATGGGAAGGCCATCTGGCTGGTGCGCTGGAATCCAGAAGAGCAACGGGTGATGGCTGGTGTGCCTGGAGAGATGGCTCTGCATGCCACTTCTGGCAGGGGTGCCAGAGGTTTCCCATCATGGACCTATGCTGTACTTGTGCATTTAGTTTTTCTTGCCTAAATGTAGATCCTTACTTTTTTCACCATTGAATTTCATTTTGTTAGATAGCTCCCAATGTTCATCTCTGTCAAGATAAATTTTGGGCTTCCCAAAGCCTTCTCTGGCTTTTGAGCTTTTCAAATCTCATACTTCTCCATTGAGAAACATGGTTTTGTGTGTGTGCAAGAGAGGAAGAGAGGGAGAGAGAGGGGGGGAGGGAGGGAGAGTGTCAGGGTGTGAATTAAGCCCTGTAATTTAACGAGGTATGAATCGTGGCATTTCCTTGAAGCATACTTTTTAAATAAGCAAAATAAACCTGAGATATATTCTAAGAAAAACATTTTATTGTAAAGAAAGTAAAAATACAAACTTACTAAGTTAATGATCACATCTTGGCAAAGTTCCTGTCTGCCTTGGCAGATGGACAAAAGAGAAAAAAAAGTAAAGTGAAGGTGTGAAAGAATGTGTGACATGCGCAGTGAAGCTTAGATAAGAGACAGTTCATTCTACCCTATAACTCAGAATGTAGGCACAGCTGGCAAACCAAATAAACGCAGTGACCGAGAGAGAGGGAGAGGGAAGGAGGGAGGGAGGGAGGGAGAGCGGGGGGAGGGAGGGAGAGAGAGCGAGGGGGGGCGAAAGAGATTCAAGGTTAAAATTCTCATCATAAGTCAAGAGATTCTCTTCATCTCCCCTAGCACAGTTATACCCATTAACATGCAAAGCTGGAACTACAGAAAACATCAATGGTTTCTTTCTTACCTTATCCTCCATCTCTTTAAAAAGAAGTATTCTTTCACAGCATCAGAAGAGCAGGGCCAATAACAGAGCTTTGCGAAATGCATTTTCAATTATGTCCATCTGCTTTCAGCAAAACAGTGTCAGCAGACACGGAATGAGAAAAATCATGAAACGTGGAGTCATTGCTATTACATGGCACAGCAGGCTTAAGGAGTGACAGAGAACTATTAACTGGGATTTATAGCCTGAAGCCTCAAGAGCCCAGGTTGCTTCTCAAGGCCTCCGTTTGACATGAATGAAGAGCAATTGACTGGATTCTATTTAATTTTAATTATATGTAAATTAAATCAATTCAACTTTTGTCTCATCCCATCCACATTATTGGTCTCCCAGCATGCTAGTCAAAGATCAAGTGTGGCCCTCAGCCCAGAAATAGTTATGTGTCCCTGGAATAAATTAATAACTTTTATAATAAATAAAAGCAAATCTCCATTGAGTTGAAAACAACTCCTGGAGACTTCATAGAGAAATGCAGCTTTCTTGGCATGATGTCATTTGCCATTGTCTTCTTAGATGGTCTCAGAGTCCACTGAAGTTGGATGCCCAAACATTTAGATAAATAATAATGGACAATAGAATAGAAGACGAAGAATTAGAGAAAATCACAAAGTATCAATATCTGAAAATCAAACTTGAAAGATTATGGCATAAACTGACTGTGGTGGTCCATTGGCACTCTGATACAATGCCAAAAAAATCTTGGACAGCATTTAGAAGATCTACTCATTGACAATGTCCACCTGTCAATTACAAGATCCACATTGTTTGGATCCACACATATACTACACCAATAGATCATGACATCTTAAGCCCTTGGGGAGAACTCAATGCAATGGTGGGATTCAGCCAGTTGGCACCTATTTGGGAGAACCAGTGGTTACCTTTCTAAGCAGTCAGAGAACCAGTTGTTGGAAGAAATCTCCTTTTGTTTTTTCTACTTTACAGGACTAATCCTGTAAGGAAGGCAGAAAGGAAACATTCTGGCGTTGTTTCTAGCCTAATCTTTATTGCCCTGCTTACAGAAACTGCCTCCCCAGTTAACGCTTACTACATTGTAACAGCTAAGGCAAAGTGCCAATCAATGTGAGTGACATTGAGTTGGCCATACCCACCCAGTCACATGACCACTGAGCCACAACTACCCAGCTGGTCATTAGGACAGAGAACCAGTTGTTAAATTATTTGAATCCCACCACTGACTCAATGCATATGAAAGTGAATACCTGTCAAGCCGGCTCCCTCGGTAACCAAGATAGAAACCCCTTAACTCCATTTTGCAGAATTAAGAGTACTTTTACTGGTTATGAAAAGATAGTAGCTAAGCAAAGCAAGATCTGAGGCAAAAGTGCGCGAAATCATACATATCAATACGTGACCAACCCCCTCCCCCTGGCAACCCCCATCCCACTGTCCAATCTGTAAATCCCTTAGGTGTCATGTGAGTTCCATCTTCAAGGAGCATCATCAAGTAGGTATGTGGACGGTTGGCCTTGACCGACACCAAGCGCCAATCTCCAGCATGCGCAGTAGACGGTGAGACCAAACCTCCCACTTTACAATCTCTCCTGTACTAAAGCTGCCCCTCCCAAATACCACCCCCCCTCCCTGTTTCAATGGCAGCCAAAAGCAAATAGCGAAACAGTGTCTGACAATACCAGTTAAAGAATTGGCATCTGTGATTTACACCACAGTGTACAATAATAAAGTTTTGTTTTCCCTGTCTAGCCTACAATCAGGATTCCCAGTGACCCATACAGGGCATTACTTCCCTGTATGGGAATTAATTGTTTCCCATTGTAAATAATGCACCCAAGTTGGTTCAGAATTTCTGAAAGCTTAATACTATAGTCCAGCCAACAGGTCCAAAATCCTGCTTGTAGAGAACACTTCTTTTCTATGTTGGTTTGAAGCCTGGAAAAAAAATGAAGGTGCCTCAGTAGTCCCTTCCTGTGAACAAGAAGAAAAATACATATACAAATGGTATTTTAAAAAGGACTAAAGTTTCCAAAACTAAGATTTAGCTGACATCCTGCTTTAGTTCTTCCCATTTGCATTGCAATCAGCTGGATCATGGTAAAATATATAAAATAATATATAAAATGATATATAAAATTGTGTGTGTGTGTGTGTGTGTGTGTGTTGTATTTGTACTGATAAATAAATAAAGGGAGACTAGTATAGATCTATTTCGAGCTAATTAGCTCTCATCAGCTAGCCATACCCTTACTGGGATTTGAACCTGGGCTGTATTATTCTTAGGCAGGAGTCTTAGCCACTAAGCCACAGGATCGCCTCCATATCAGTTGAGCCAGGGAAATAGGTATGTATTTGTGTTACAACCCCTGGTATGCCTAAATATGAGAGGAAGGTCACTACTCCCTCATTTCTGTCCTTCGGCTTATCACAGAAGACCATGCAGGCAGAAAACCATTATATATGTTGTAATTGTACTGATAAATAAATAAAGGGAGACTAGTCATACCAGGGGTTGTAACACAAATACATATATATATATATGCTGGTTTTGTTGTATTCGGGTCTTTTCTCGTGTAAGGTTGATATATATATATAAATGATATCAAAATGATATATAAAATAATATATACAATAATTTATAAAATATATAAAATATTATTCCTGAGATACTCCTTTTCTTAATCAGAACAATAGGCAATGCCGTTCCCAGTGACTCATCTGCTCTTTTGTGACATCTTTTGGTAATCAAAAAAAGTATGGAAATCATTTTCAGGGTCATCAATCTTCAGCAAGACTTTTGTCGGGACAGGAGGAAACCATTAATCAAATTCAATCACTTGCTACAACTCTTCCCCCCTTTTTTGGTCTCTTTTGTAAATCTTGACCACCTCTTTTATCACCTGTTTTTTAACATCTCCACTATGTTGGAAATACCATCTTTCTGAAGCAGCCTTACTAACTTGGGTTCACAGCCTAGGACAACTAGTCAGTTTCACCTGATCAGATGCATCCAGAACTATACTAGGTTGCAGTACAGCAATATGTACCTTTTGATTCAGCCTGACTTCTAGGAGAATCATGGTTTCAAGCCAAGAAACTCATTGAGCAAACCCAGCTAAAGAAGACTGGCAACAGTTGATAGGAACTGTTGGGAAAATAGGAGGGGGGGGATTATGCGGAGTATGGGAGATATATAGTCTAAATAACATTCCTTTCTCAGAGAGAGAAGGACACTTTGCCCTACACATGGAGTGGCATGACATGGAGTTGGGAGGGTGCCTGATTGGACCATGTGATGGACATGTGGGTGCTGGGCAGGCACTTTCACTTGGGTGGGGGAAACCTGGAAACTTTCAGATTCAGGTTTTCCCAGATGTGCCAATGTGACATCTCTAATAAAATGGAACTTTGAGGAAACTCCGAGCCTTGGAGTCTTCTTTCTTTGGGGGTTTTACTTGCAACCCTGACAGTGGAACCAGAAGCAGGAAATCCAATCCTATTGCTGGATCCCACCTGTACTGAATCCAATAACTCCACTCTTGCATTGACAGATCCAGCAAGTGATCCCTTGCTCACAGCCACTGGCATTAACTCATCCTTAAAAGTGTGGTCAATTAGTCCTAGGCAGAGGTCTTTAATGAAGGCTCATGATCAGAAAGTTGAACTTGGAACAGATCAAAAAGTTACAAAAAGGCACAGGGTAGATGCTCGGCAGTCTTGATGAGTCTCAGCTGCACATTAGGCAAAAGTTTAGTGTGACTTACTATTAGCTTGTTTTGCTATGACTTAGACCATGTGTGTCCAACCTTTTGACTTGCCTGGATTGTACTGAGGGAAGAGGAATTATCTTGGGCTGCATGTAAAATGTATAATATAATTAATGTATTTATTGTATATGTATAAATAATGTTAAAAATTTATGATCTTGTGGAGATGCATTGCTAGCTACCCAGAACCACGTATGGCTCACAGGCTGCAGGTTGAACATACCTGTTTTGGACTTTTCTCAGTTTCTCTTTTATTACTACTTTGGATTGTTAGAATATTGGCTCAAATATTGGGTTTGCTTGTTGGGCCTCAAGGATAGCTTTCATTTAGAGCAGAGGTGTCCAAACTTGGGAACTTTAAGACTTGTGGACTTCAACTCTCAGAATTCCCCAGCCAGCTCTGCTGGCTGGGGAATTCTGGGAGTTGAAGTCCACAAGTCTTAAAGTTCCCAAGTTTGGACACCCCTGATTTAGAGCCATTATGGTGAATCTATGGCATACGTGCCACAGATGGCACACAGAGCTCTCTTTGTGGGCATGCATGCTGTCACCAACTGCTCATCTAATTTAAAAACAGGCCATTTTGGGGGCCATTTTCAGGCCTTTTGGGGGCTGTTTTTCAGACTGTTTTCAGTCCCAAAAATGGCCCAACAATGGCCTGACAACAGCCCACAAAATCGCCAAAAAAACAGGCATGCGAACACTGGCCAGCTGGTCTTCCGGTTTGGGCACTCAGTGCTGAAAAGGTTTGCCATCACTGCCTTAGAGGTACTGTGATTGAACTTCCCCAAAAGATGGTTTCAACTTCAGCTAGCCTTTAGAAGAGCTGTAAAGTTAAAGGTTTCCACTGCCCAATCATGTCCAACTGTACTGGGTGGGGCTCATCTTCATTTCCTAGCTGAGAGAGCCAGCACTGTCCGAAGATATTTCCATAGTCATGTGGCTAGCATGGGTATACACCAAAATGTATGGAATGCTGTTATCTTCTCACCAAAGAGCTTCCTACCTATTCATCTACTTACATTTGCCTACTTTATAATGGCCAGGTTGGCAGGAGCTGGGGAAAAAATGGGAGCTCACCCCAGGGACGTGCGGTCAGGGGAGGCAGGGGAGGCAGAGCCTCACCGCTCTCATCATGAAAAAAAAAAGGGAAAAGGGAAAAGGCACACGTGATCCAATTCCCTGCCTTCCTGAGTCAACATGAAGGCGACCGTGGAGCGCGCCACACCGGCTTGCATTCCGCGGTCCCTTTCAGGTTGACTCAGGAGGGCGGGGAATGGGACCACGTGTGCAGGAGGCTGAGGCTGCCTCAGCTTCCTGCACATGTGGCCCCATTCCCCGCCTTCCTGATGACATCAACAGCCTCACCAGCCATAAACCTCACTGCACGTCACTGGCTCACCCTATCACACTATACTTGGGTCTTGAACTGCCAACCTCCTGGTTGACAAGCCCAGCATCTCAACCACTAGGCCACCACTTCCCCAGAAGACCTATAACCCATGACAGGTTTTTGTGCTGTGGTGGAATCTGGTGCTGAGTTGAGTTTTAGGAATGAAACAGCTGAGTAGCCTGTACTCCCTTGTGGGGAGGAATAGGCTGAAGGGAGATCATCCCTAAAACATTGCAGTATTTATCTAGTAGTTATGCAGTGAGGTTTGCAGTCTGGCACAATTCCTGTCTATATGCGAGCAACATACTATTTTGATCAGCTCAGTGTGTAGTTTCTATTTCCTTGCACCTGGCAATAGCCGAGGAGTTTAGTCCAGTGGTGGGATTCAAACAATTTAACAACTGGTTCTCTGCCTTGATGACCAGCTGGGTAGGCGTGGCTCAGTGGTCATATGACTGGGTGGGTGTTGCCAACTCAATGTCACTCACGTTGATGGGTGCTTCACCTGTTACAATGTAATAAGGGTTAACTGGAGAGGCAGTTTCTGTAAGCAGGGCAATAAAGATTAGGCTAGAAAAAACAGCAGAATGTTTCCTTCCTGCCTTCCTTACAGGAGTAGCCCTGTAAAGTGGGGAAAAAACAAAACAAAATTTCTTCCAACAACCGGTTCTCCGAATTGTTCAGAAAGTTAGCAACCAGTTCTCCCGAATAGGTGTGAACTGGCTGAATTCCACCACTGGTAGTCCTTGGAAACCAGCCTTGCCAGGACATAGAAGGGGGGCTGTCTAGCTTTTTCTCCTTCTATTGTTGGAGGATCCATCTAATCAGCTACAGCTTGGAGGCCCCAGCTTTGTAAAAAGCAGTCCAGCGCTGCGTATCTCTCCGTATCTCTCTGCCTCTCCAGAAGCATTATCTGTTTTATTCTCCATTTTCAGCTGAAGTGCTGCCTTTTCAATTTCTTTCCCTTTTGCTGTGGCAGGAAACCTTTAAAAAAAAAAACAGGTTTGTTGCAATAAGAGTCTCTATTTTTCTCTTCCCGGCTTCTTTTTCAGTAGCTGAACTCAGTGTAAAATAAATCACTTGTTGAAAGCTGCCCTGTTTTCCTTGTCATTCTCAGAATTCTGCTTCCTCTTAGACGGTGCTATTCTTTGCCTCTTTCTTACTGAATTAAATAATGTGTTAAATCCTTACAGACCGTTAATGGCTTCTTGTTTGATTGCCTTGTGCAACACCCTTAAATATTATTTCTGCTGAATTCCATAAAAGTTGCCCAAGTGCTTTTTGTTTGATTTCCTTGCAGGCTGTAACTACTGCAGGATCAACTATTATTTCATCATCATCAGAGTTGGAAGGGACCTTGGAGGTCTTCTAGTCCAACCCCCTGCTCAAGCAGGAGTCCCAACACAATTTCAGACAAATGGATGTACAGTCTCTTGTTAAAAGCCTCCAGTGATGGAGCACCCACAATTCCTGAAGGGAAACCATTCCAGTGGTTGATTGTTCTCACTGCCAAGAAATTTCTCCTGGTTCTAGGTTGTTTCTCTCCTTAATTAATTTCCATCCATTGTTTCTTGTTTTGTCTTCTGGTGCTTTAGAGAGTAGGTTGACACTTTTCTTCTTTGTAGCAGCCCCTTAGATATTGGAACACTGCTATCATGTCACCCCTAGTTCCTTTTTTCTTCTCTAGACTGAGCATCCCCAATTCCTGCAATCGTTCTTCATATGTTTTAACTTCCAGCCCTCTAACCAACTTTGTTACTCTTCTCTGCACTCTTTCCAGAATCTCAACATCTTTTCTTATATCATGGTCTTATAATTAATACATTATAATGGCTGGCTATTAATTATTTTACATATTTGGACTTCCAGAATGCACGTACCTGTAACCTACAGAATTAAAGTCAAGGCAGAATTGATGCTATGGGATGCATCAGTTCAATCTGAGAACCAACTTTGTTTTGCTTTCTACATCAGAAAAAGTCAGCTGGATGCACTTTGCAAAAGCCATTAGAAAATGAAGAAAAACCCATCTTCCAGTCATTGGAGCATCAGTATCTTTCCACACGTTTGTTTACAGTGCTACTAATATAATATTTATATAACAAATGCTTTCTATCCCAAGCGTCAGTACTGCTGTGTGGTTTTGAGCTTAGACTGGTCAGGAATGTTTGGAAACATTCTTGCAGGCAAGCTAAACAGAGCACTGACTACTTATCAAATGAGCACTTTTCAGGATTAACCTGTTGGTTTAATAGCTTGTAGCAAGACGGAAAGTATTGTTGCATCTGGATTAAGTCAAGAGAAAGCTTTATAAACAGGAGAGGCCAAGAGCTGAAACTGATACCAAAGTGGTGGGCAGAAGGCCAGAAGTGCTATAATAGAAATGATGCAATGCCAGCAGTGACACAGACATATTCCTAAGAGGTCTGTAAGGGGGAGTGCATAAGCTCACCAGCGTGCCTACCGTCCCTGTCCTACTGCCCCCATTTATTTGTACTCATTTCCTTTGTTCATGTCCATGTTTATACTTATGCCTGTTATATTGTACATGTTTGTCAAACTAAATAAATAAATAAAATATATAATACTGAGAGAGAATTAGGCCTACAGTGCAGAGGTGGCATTCAGCAGGTTCTGACCAGTTCTGGAAAACCGATAGCAGAAATTTTGAGTAGTTTGGAGAACCGGTAAATATCACCTCTGACTGTCCCCGCCCTCATCTATTCTCTACCTCCTGAGTCCCAGCTGATTGGAAGAGAATGGGGATTTTGCAGTATCCTTCCCCTGGAGTGGGGAGGGAATGGAGATTTTACAATATCCTTCTCCTGTCACGCCCACCAAGCCACACCATGCCTGTTAAGTTGGCAGAAAAGGCGAGCGGAGACGTGAGGCGAATTAACAAGTCTTTATTGAATACAACACAGTCAACGTATTTATAGGAGAGAAGCAAGCAGGGCTCGTCTGACAGCTATTTATGTGAAGCTGTCAGACGAACCAGCCAATCCACAGACCGGAGTTTCCCCGCTTTCAGCCAGGTCGCGTCTTAGCCAATCAAACGCGACCTGGCTGTTGCTAGTACAGATGCCGGCTGTCAGGGGGAATTCCCTGACGTCATCTGCTTGGATATAACACTCCTTCCCCCCCAGTGAGTGCGCATGTGCGGACGACGCACATACGTACTCACGCAAATAGGCTGGGCGGCGCCGGACCCGCCCAGAACGTCTCAGTTCTACAGGAGACGCCGGAGGAGAAGGTGGTGCCCGTGGAAGCTCCTCCCGCAAGGGAGTGGAGCTCCGGGCGCCATCTTGGAGGCCAACCATGGGAGGAGGACTACCAGAATCAGGTAGGCAGGGCCGAGGGGGCGCAGCCGACAACAGGCTTGAGCAAGGAGCAACAGGGTAGGCCTGGCCTGACTCGGGGAAGGCCAACGGGAAACTGGGGGGAGTTCGCCAAATGGGCGGAACACCCCCAACTGTGGACGGCCGGGAGGCGGCGTCTAAGACCGGAACGGTCCAGGGCAGCTGGACTGGGTCAACCGTGACTGGTGGATGGGCACCAGGAAGCGAATCGTTGGTGGGCTCATTTGGAGCGACGACGGCCGACCTTGCAGGGTTGTTGTCGCTGTTGAACGGTAGGCGGCGCCTCAATTGATCCAGGTGCCGCCGCCATTCAGTCCCATCAGGTAGTTGGACCCTGTAAGAATAGGGGGCGGTTATGGAGGTGATGGTGGCAGGCACCCACCTAACCGCCCCTGTGAAGGCCTGAGCCCACACGAAATCACCCACAGCGAAGGAACGGGAAGGAGCCCCCAGGTTGCCAGGCTGTTCCTTTGAATAGAGCGGGTGCAAACTATCCAAAGTGGTCCGTAGGTGCCGGCCCATCAGCAGCTCGGCCGGAGACTTTCCGGACAGGGGGCAAGGAGTGGCATGCTATACCAAAAGGTAAGCAGCCACCCTTGATTGCCAGTCGACCCCATCCATCCTGCCTAACGCCTCCTTGGCCGAGCGGACCGCCCGTTCCGCCCGGCCATTACTAGCCGGATGGTATAGAGCGACTGGGGCATGGCGGATGCCCTGAGAGGCCAGGAACAACTGAAAAGCGGTGGACGCAAATTGAGGCCCGTTGTCAGAGACAATGACGTCCGGCAAGCCATGGGTGGCAAAAAGCCTAGTCAGTTCTCTGATCGTGGCCTCGGCTGTGGTGGATCTCATGAGAATGAGCTCCACTCAGCGCGAATAAGCGTCCACCACTATCATGAAGACCTGGCCTCTGAAGCGGCCCGCAAAATCAATGTGCAGGCGGGACCAAGGCCCACGGGGCAGTTCCCATTCCCACGGTGCGGCCGCCGGTGGCGCCAGTCGGGAAAGTTGGCAGGGGGAGCAGCCGGCCACACAAGCGGCTATCTCATCGTCTATGTGAGGCCACCACACATAGCTGCGCGCCAGGCCTTTCATGCGCACTATGCCTGGGTGGCCCTCATGAAGGCGAGATAGCACCTGGTGGCGCAGGCCAGGTGGAATGACCACCCTGTCACCCCACAGGAGGCACCCACTGTGAAGTGACAGCTCCAGCTGCCTGGCCTTGAATGGGCGAAGGTGCTCCGGCACCGGTCCCTCAGGCCAGCCCCTCTGGACCCAAAGCATGACCTGGGACAGGTCAGGGTCAGCCCTAGATTTTGTCGCCACATCTCCGGAGGAGAGGGGCAGAGCCAAATCCGCTATGGCCAAAACCGACAGGCAGGGCACTGTCGGAGGGTCGGAAACAGGAAAGGGGCAGCGGCTTAGGGCATCGGCGTGCCCTATGTGCTTGCCCGGGCGGTAGAGCAGAGTGTAGCTGTAAGCAGCTAGGAACTCTGTCCACCTAGTCATGCGCGGAGAAAGAATGGGAGGGGTCGGCTTGTTACCGGCCAGAAGCCCAAGGAGTGGCTTATGGTCGGTGAACAAAGTAAAATGCCGCCCATAGAGGTAATCGTGAAACCTCTTAATCCCTGACACTGCAGCCAGAGCCTCCTTGTCAATCTGGCTGTAGTTGCGTTCCGCAGAAGTCAGTGTCCGGGAATAAAAGGCAATGGGGGCCTCCGAGCCATTGGGCAGCACATGGCTCAGGACCGCCCCCAAACTCACGGGGGAGGCGTCACAAGCAAGCGTCATAGGCATCTTGTCCGAATATTGGACGAGGACTGCCTCTGACGTCAGCATGTCTTTGACAGCCGCGAACGCATGCGCTTCGCGGTTGCCCCAGCACCAGGCTGCTGATCGGTCGAGCAACCGATGCAGTGGCTCGGCTAGTGATGCCTTATGCGGCAAAAATGGCGCGTAAAAGTTAAGCAAGCCAAGGAACGCCTGCAGCTCCGTCTTGGAGGCAGGCATGGGGGCGTTCCTGATGGCTGCTACCTTGGAAGGGGTGGGGTGAATTCCCTGAGCATCAATGGTGAAGCCCAGGAAATCCACCCGCGGCACAGCAAACGAGCATTTGCTGCGTTTCAATTTTAAGCCCGCGCCCCTGAAACGTTCAAGGACTTCTCTAGTACTTCGATGAGGCCCGATCGGCTGCTAGCGGCGATCAGGACGTCATCGAAATACGGAACCACACCAGGGAGCCCATGGAGCAAATGCTCCATAAGGCTCTGGAAGATCCCCGGGGCCATGGAAACGCCGAATTGCAAGCAGCGGCAACAGAAAGCTCCGTGGTGGGTGACGATGGTCTGCGCGGCTGCCGCCTTGTCATCCACCGGGAGCTGTTGGTAGGCCTGCGCCATATCCAGTTTCGCAAAAATGCAGCCTTGTCCTAAAGAGTGGAGCAAGTGCTGCACTACAGGAACTGGATAGGGGTTCGCCTGGAGGGCAAGGTTAATGGTGGATTTAAAGTCGGCGCAGAGACGAATAGAACCATCCGCCTTAACTGGGATGACCAAAGGGGTCTCCCACTTGGAGTAATCCACAGGCTCCAAGACTCCCTGCGCGACGAGCTTGTCCAGCTCCACATCAACCTTGGCCCTCAAGGCGAAAGGCACCCTACGGGCCTTCAGCCTAATGGGGGCAACCTGGGGATCTAGGTTGAGGGAAATGGGTGTCCCCTTATACGCCCCCAGCTGCCCATCAAACACGTCGGAGAACCTTGTAAGCACGTCGGCCATGTCAGGAGGCATGGCCATCACTTGCCTTACCCCGTGCACTGACAGACCTAGTGCCGGGAACCAGTCAAGGCCCAGGAGGGCCGGCAAAGGCTTTTCCACCACCAAAAGGGGAAGGCACCCCAAAAAGTCCCCATACTCCACCCGCACCAGGTGACAACCCAGGGTAGGAATCAGAGTCCCCTGGTAGTCCCGGAGGGTTGCGTCTGGGGAGGAGAGTTGGGCCTTGGAGATGCCTGGGCAGAGGCGGGAGAACTCTGCCCACGACAGGAGCGATCGGGATGACCCCGAGTCCACCTCCATGGTGCAGGGGGAGCCTTCAATAAGGAGCGATGCCTTGATGCGCTCCGCACCTGCACCAGTGTGGAAGGCCAACTCTGCAGGGCTGGCGTGTTGATCAGCGTCCACGGCGTAGCAGCCTCCGCGCGAAGGCTGCTGCTGCTGCTGCTGCTGACGTCCGGAGCGGCTTCCAGGTCGCGGCTTGGCAGTCGAGACGTCATCTGGGCGCTGAGGCAAGGGGAACTGCGCTCTGCAGACCTGGGCCAGATGTCCTTTTTTAAGGCAGCGGCGGCACACCGTTGCCTTAAAGGGGCAACCAGAGCGATCATGGTTGCCTCCGCAGCCCAGGCAGACGGTCACGGCTTCTCGGGCTCGCTGAGGGGCGCGTCTTCTTGATGACTGGCCTATTTGGGCCACTGCTCCTTCCTCCGGGTAGTCAATCGGCAGAGGGACCAGCTCGTCCACCAGGCAAGTGCGGCCAGGCGGAGGCGGCAGGTTGAACATCTCCGCCATCGACTCGTCGGAGAGTTCAGCCGCCTGTTCAATGGCCCCGGTGAGCGTGATGTCCGCTTGGGACAGAAGCTGCCGGTGCAGGTGTAAGTCTTTGACGCCGCTCACAAACTGCTCTGTGAGGTTGCGGTCCAAATCGGCGAACTCGCACCTCATCGCCGCTGTGCGAAGTAACTGGAGGAACTGGCTCACAGATTCCTCCGGCTTCTGCACGCAGCGTCTGAAGGCGTAATGCCTCGCCACCCAGGATGGGGTAGGGGCATAGTGGCGCTGTAGACGCTCAGTTAAGGTGGCCCAGTCCAGTGAGTGGACTGGCTGAGGAGCTGCTAGTGAGCGAGCGGTGCTGAACATCGGCGTGCCGCAACAGCTCAGAAAGAAACTACACTTTTCGTCGTCCGGCACATCGCGTTGGCCGTTGGCGATCAGGTACCACTCGAAGCGCTCCAGGAATGCTTCCCAGGTCTCGCCGTCGCAGCCGAAGGGAACGAACGTTGGCATCGCCGACATGGTCTCCTCAGAGGTCAAAATTAGGCTGGAACGAATAGAAGGGTCGCCAAGACAATTGTGCCGAGGTGGGAGGTTCGGTGGGTTAGCGGCAGCTAGATCCCACCTTCGTCGCCAGTGTTAAGTTGGCACAAAAGGCGAGCGGAGACGTGAGGCGAATTAACAAGTCTTTATTGAATACAACGCAGTCAACGTATTTACAGGAGAGAAGCAAGCAGGGCTCGTCTGACAGCTATTTATGTGAAGCTGTCAGACGAACCAGCCAATCCACAGACCGGAGTTTCCCCGCTTTCAGCCAGGTCGCGTCTTAGCCAATCAGACGCGACCTGGCTGTTGCTAGCACAGATGCCGGCTGTCAGGGGGAATTCCCTGACGTCATCTGCTTGGATATAACAATGCCCACAAAGCCACGCCCACAGAACCAGTAGTAAAAAAAAATGAATTCCACCACTGCTGCAGTGAATTTCCAAGGAAAGCTACCCATGGAAAAAAATAGCCATGGAAATAGCAATAGGACTTAGATTTATATACCTCTTCATAGTGTTTTACAACCTTCTCTAAGCAGTTTACAGAGTCAACATATTGCCCCAGCAATCTGGGTCCTCATTTTACTGACCTCAAAAAGGATGGAAGGCTGAGTCAAACGTGAGCCGGTCAGGATCAAACTCCTGGCAGTGGGCAGAGTCAGTCTGCAATACTGCATGCTAACCACTGCCCCATAAAAAGATCTCCTCCTCCTCCTTTCTTATGCATTATGATAAAATAGATCTTGATAAAACAGACTGCTTTAAGAATTTATTTCAAGGGATAATTGCGTTGGCATTCTCAAGGGCGAAATGTGGGCTTCTTAGATTCATTGAGTCATAACAAAATTAAAGGGGTTGAGCCAAATGGCTTAACCCCATGATGGTGAACCTATGTCACGCATTGCCAGAAGTGGCACTGGGAGCCATGTCGCCCTGCACGTGCAGCATCCCCCTTTCCTCTTCCAGGTGTCTGGCGCACATGTACACATGATGAGCAGCTAACCTTCATGTGTGCGGCAGTGCTTTCCTCTTCCAGGTGTCTGGCGCACATGCACACATGATGAGCAGCTGACCTTCATGTGTGCGGCAGTGCTTTCCTCTTCCAGGTGTCTGGTGCACATGCACACATGATGATCAGCTGACCTTCATGTGTGCGGCAGTGCTGGAAACCGAAAGAGCTGATTTTCCATTTTCCAGCATGAACATGTGCCAGCTGATCATCATGCCCGCATGCGCACCAGTAAACGGAAGACTAGCTTGCCGGCACACATGCACACGCCGGAAACTGGACGTTCATTTACTGGCATGCGCAAACCCCCTGGGCAGCTCCTCTTCCAGGTTGTGGAAGTCAGCAGTCAGTGCCAACAAGGTTCGGCAGTCAGTGCCAACAAGTCGGCAGTCAGTGCCAACAAGGTTCGGCCTCACTGGATATGCCTTTCGTTGTAGCTCCTTTTCCTTCCTTCTTTCTTTCCAGTTCACATTTAAAGGAAGGTTACCATGATTCTCATGGGGCTTTTCCAGTGGTAGAGCTATTTGACCATTAAAGGTCAATCCTGCCCTTGAGAAATTATTAGAATAAAGGTGAATAGAATACATTATTATTATAAAGGTGTAATGCTACTGGATATATGAACGTTGATAACAAAAAAATAACTTCTATAATTAGTAAGTAATAATTTAGTAACTTTTAGATTGTTATGTTAAATAAATAACTGATAATGGCAATAAGGTACAAATATGTGTTGGCTTGATGGGAAGAAATTGGATATAAACTGTAAAGGATTTTCTGTTAACCAACATTAACTATAACAATAGAATAATGGAATGATAATGATAAGGGATATAGTTAATTGTATGTATGTATATATGTATGTATGTATGTATGTATGTATGTATGTATGATTACCATAACAAAAGGAACTTGGACACAAATTGGAAACAGTGACTTGGAAAAAAAATGGCTTAGAAACTTTGTTAACTAATCTTTATTTAGAACATGTTATAAAGGCTTAAGGTTATTGGATGGGTTTTTGTAATAACTAATGAAATGCCATCAGGTGGTTGTGTTTTGAACTATGGATTATTTTAGGCAAAAGGACGTTAAAACAACTTTAGTCAAATGAGCATTATGCTATGTTGACAGTAAGATTCATAAAGAATTTTTGATATCTGATATGAATACAAGCAATGACTGTGGAAAAGATGCACGAAAGTTATTCGTAACCAATTGACACACTTTCTACAAGATGTAATGTAAGATGATTCTTTTTTTGTGTTGTTTGTTTAATGAAAATATTTTTTTTTGCAAAAAAAAAAGAAATTATTAGCGAAATTTGGAAAAACCATCCACCCTATTTCTATGCACACATTTTTTTTTAAAAAAAAGATCAAGAATGCCCAGTCTATTTATATTGCTTTTCTATCCAACATTTCCCCGGAGAATTCAAGGTATTGTATTTAGGAATAAGCCTTTCCACAAGAACACCATTTTCTCAGAAGGATTGGGCTAAGAGAATATGACTATGGGCTAGTTAGCTGGTGAACCTCACAATCAAGTGTAGTCTTGATTATGAGTTATACTGTTTTTTCTCACTGGTTAAAAGAATGCAATATGCATTTAAAAGGCTAAAAATCAACAGGATGCAGCAATTTGAATGGGGAAAAAAGTGTTCACACATGCCTACTCTTCAGTTGGGATTTCTTTGTGAGAAAAATGGGGCTGTGCAATGCTCTGGATTAAATTCAGGACAGATACTGCAGAATAATGAAAGAACTACAGTACAGCTTCTTCAACTGATTAAGAGACATTGTTCTCTATTCTACAAGAAATGATATGGGTACATTGGACTGTGTCTAAAGCAGTGTTTTTCAACCTTGGCAACTTTATGATGTGTGAACTTCAACTCCCAGAATTCTCCAGACAGCATGGAGTTGAAATCTCCTTGAGAATTAAAATCCACAAATCTTAAAGTTTGTCAAGGTTGAGAAGCACTGATCTAGGGGATATCAATCAAGCTAATAAGGGGCCTCAAAGGAAACACATCTGAGGAACAGTTGCAAGTACTGGAGAGGAAAGGATTGCAGGAAGACATGACTGCTGTCTTCAGATATCTAAAGAGATGTCATTCAGAAAATAGGATAGAATTGTTAAGAATTGTTCCAGAAGAGAAGACCAGAAACAATGGATGTAAGCAATGGAGCTACTCTACTGATTGATTGGATGGATGGATGGATGGATGGATGGATGGATGGATGGATGGATGGATGGATGGATGGATGGATGGACGGACGGACGGACGGATGGACAGACAGACAGACAGACAGACAGATGCAAGAAGATCTTCCAGTTCAACTTACAATAGTATATCACAGACGTGAGTACACCCCCTCACATTTTATAAATATTTAAGTATATCTTTCCATGTGACAACACTGAAGAAATGACACTTGGCTGCAATGTACAGTAGTGAGTCTACTGCTTGTATAACAGCATAAATGTGCTGTCCCCTCAAAATAAAAATAACATACAGCCATTAATGTCTAAACTGCTGGCAAGCTATACTTATATATTGACAAAATGTGAGAGGGTGTACTCACTTCTGCGATATGTCTATGTCAGCTTTTTGAGGCACTCAAGATAGGAAACCAAAACCATGACTGCTAATGCTACCTTTATCGTAAGATTATAGTAACAGAATCTTGAAACTCTGAAATAATTTTCCCCCTTCCCATCCCTCTTGTAGTTTCCATGTAGGGATGTTCAAAACCAATGGTGGGTTTCTGCCAGTTCACACTGGATCGGGTGAACCGGTTGATCAATGGACCCGGAAGAAAGTTCCTGCCCCGGCCCTGTCGCTCACTCGCTCACTTGCTCGCCCCTGCCCATCCAGAAGTCGTTCCATTGCTCGCTCCCCCTGCCCGTCTGCACTATCCTGGCCCCGCCCATCACTCGCTGACTGGCTACCTCACCAATCACCCTGCCCGCCTCTAAGAACCCTATCTAAACGCACTTACCTTTTTTCCTGTTTGGCTCTCTATTGCTGCCTGCCAACTCCGAGGAGGTAAGTAAGCTGCAACTAAGCATGGGGCAGGGGGGGCTGCCATGGCCCTGCACTATAAGCGAGTCTGGTGACCTTTTGTGGTCTTGAAAGGATCCCGGGCTCGCTTATAGCGCAGGGCCGCAGGGCCGCCATAAAGTGCAGGGGTGGGGACGGCGGCGGGAGCTTACACGGCGCGGCCGGTCCAAGTTCAGGGACCTTGCATGGCCTTGTCATTTTTTGGCATCGGGGCGTGCTGCAAGAGAGAGGGAGTAAAGACCTTTTCCAGATTGTTGGTAGTGGAGGTGCAGGTCCGTGCTCACTAAAGCAAGTCCGGGGAGGTCCTTTGCACCAGCTGGAAAAGGTCTTTATTCCCCCCCCCCTTGCAGCATGCCCCGATGCAAAAAATGGCAAGATTGGCGCACTTGGGGCTGCTGCTGCGATGTCCAGGGAGGCTAAAGCAAGCCGCGCACCTCTCCCAGCCACTTTCGTGGCTTCCCGGAGTGCCAAGAACCTTCGCGCTCTTCTCCGTGCTCTCCTCGGCTCCTCGCGATGGCGATAGATGTCCAGAAGCAGTGGGGGCTGGAAACTTTAGCCCCAAAAGCCGATTCTGGACATCTATTGCAGTTGTGAGGAACCGAGGAAAGCGCGGATAAGAGCACGAAGGTTAGGGTTATTGGGCAATGTGTGTGTGTGAGGCTGGAGCAGTTCCGCTCTGAATGGAGGGAGAGGAAAAAAGTTGGGATTCTCCCTGCTGCTGCCTTTAAATGGCAGAGAGAAGCTGAACTCCGCCGCCCCCATTCACAGAGGAGCTGCGGCTCCCTCTATGCTCCCCCTGGCCCCCTCCCTCCCATGGGTCGAAGTGCCTGAAAGGGACAGGCAGGCTGCAGCAGCTCCACTGAGAAGACATTTCTGAGAAGAGAAACTTCTCCGGTCCGGCTGCACCCGAGCTGGTGGAGCGCCCGCAACTGCCGGCCCGTCGCCAGGGAGACAGCCAGTGAGGTGAGCCGCGTGGTTGCTCCGATCGCACGGGCACTCCACCAGCTCGAGTGCAGCTGGACCGGAGAAGTTTCTCTTCTCAGAAATGTCTTCTCAGTGGAGCTGCTGCAGCCTGCCTGTCCCTTTCAGGTGCTTCAACCCTCCTATATATTCAAAAACAGTGCATAGCCCTAACAAACATTATTATTTAAGGAATTTAAGTTGTTGCCACTGCTTTGAAGTTAAATTCAGGTGTATGGATGCCTCTTTCTTTTCTGTGTAATTTATACCTCTATCTTGACTGGGAATGCTGACATCATATTGGCCACTCCTACCCGGTCACATGGCCAGCAAGCCACTCCCACCCAGTCACATGGCTGGCAAGCCACTCCCACAAAGCCGGCCAAACCCACAGAGTAGGTTCCAAACATTTTTGAAACCCACCACTGTTCAAAACTATCACTTGGGGAGTTAGTGGGGATATCCTTTCCCCATCAAATCTCACACGAACCTTAGCATTCCATTGATTGGACTGGTTGCAGGGTTTCAGGTCACTCAGAAGTTGAAGCATGTCAAATTTCAAACAGCTTGAATCCTGAAATTATGCCCCCAAAGTAATATTTTGCTTTGAGATATACCATATTTTTCGGAGCATAAGACGATCCAGAGTATAAGATGCACCTTAGTTTTGGGGGAGGAAAATAAAAAGAAAAAAATGCTGCCTCTGCCTACCAACATCCATGGTATTCAGCTGGCTAGCTTCCTGACTTGGTACACATGTTAACAAGGTCAACCAATGAATAGGCATAGCAACTGAGTCAGCCAATGAGGGCTATTTGGACTCTGAAACATAGTTGCCATGTGAGCAACAAGGAGACAGGAAGAAGCCTGGCTAGCTGAGAACTGAAAGTGAAACTGCTTGTGATTTGCTTGTATTTACTGCTACCTTGGAAAACCTGCTTTTGGTATTGTATTGTATATTATTATTCTTATTTTGAATCCTGCTTACTTATGTGTGCTTTCTGAATGTGATTGCTGCTGCAAACTGACCAGCCAGGTCATCTTCAGCACTTATTGCAGTCTGATTCAGCACAGTTGATTGACAGGTGGATGGGGCTGCCGGAATACCCCCAATCAGATGTTCCAGGCTGCAGGGATTGCCACAGACCATCTCTCATGTTTTTGGCCTCAGGGGGATACATTTGGTGTATAACACAGACCCAAATCTTCACTCTCTTTTTGGGGTGGGAAAAGGTGCATCTTATATTCTGAAAAATAAAGTAACAACATTTATTGTGACAGTGGATCCCATAGTGGATAACGCCTGTACCAATTTTGAGCAGTTAAGTCAATGAGGAGGAGGAGTTATAGCATGGAATAATAATGGCTCTTTCCGAATACTATGGAGCTGACAATCAGGAGTCATAGCCAAGGGAAATGTAACAGATTGATTTACTCATCCTTCCTTGAAAGAAAATATAAACCAGTCAGAGAGATAACAGAGCCAGAAAACATCTTGCATCTCTACAAGTGGAAATAGAAAACAATTTGTGAAACATATAAAAATCCCATTGCTAAGTGATACATCCTTGACATAAGTATCTTCTATTTGTCCCATCCTCTTTTCAAGATGCTGAAATTACTCTGAAGATGGTTCTACGGTCTCAGGAATCATTTTGATTTGACAACAGACCTATCAGTCATTAAAGTCAATGGTTCCCTCCTTACTTTTCCCATAAGGTTTTCGCAAAAAACAAAGACAGACCTTTGTTTAAAGTGAAATTGCTTTCTAGCATATAGCAGAGTTTTCAGTCTGAATGCAGGTCCATCGAGGCTTCTGAATCAAAGGCAGAAGAATTACAGTAATGGGGACTCCACAGGTAGTCCTTGACTTTAAAACATTTAATGATGCCTCCAAGTTATGTTGGCAGTGGGAAAAAATGACTTCTGACCAGTTCTTGCACTTACAACCATCATAACATTCAGGTGCTTGGCATCTGGCATGAACATATGATAGTTGCAGTGTCTCCAGTCACATGACTGGCATTTTCAAACTTCCCAGGAGGTTCTCGACAGGCAAAGTCAATGGGGGAAGCCAGATTCACTTAACAAACATATAAGTCACTTAATACTCTTGGTGATTCACTTAATGACCTCAGCAAAAAATGGTCATAAATTCAAGTGCAACTTAATTAAACCCTACTTAGCAATAGAAGTCCCCATCCCAATTATGATCGTAAGTTGAGGACTACCTGTATTTTATTCCAAATGAGTTAAGCATTATCCTACACATCCTTGATCCATATTAAGTAAGACCATACCTGTATTTACAATACAATGCAATAGCAGAGTTGGAAGGGACCTTGGAGGTCTTCTAGTCCAACCCCCTGCATAGGCAGGAAACCCTATATCGTTCCAGACAAATGGCTATCCAACATCTTCTTAAAGACTTCCAGTGTTGGGGCATTCACAACTTCTGGAGGCAAGCTGTTCCACTGATTAATTGTTCTAACTGTCAGGAAGTTTCTCCTCAGTTCTAAGTTGCTTCTCTCCTTGATTAGTTTCCACCCATTGCTTCTTGTTCTACCCTCAGGTGCCTCGGAGAATAGTTTGACTCCCTCTTCATAGTTTAATGAAAAGAAGGACCAGGGGAGACATGATAGCAGTGTTCCAATATCTCAGGGGTTGCCACAAAGAAGAGGGATTCAAACTGTTCTCCAAGGCACCTGAGTGTAGAACAAGAAGCAATGGGTGGAAACTAATCAAGAGAGAACCAACCTAGATCTAAGGAGATATTTCCTGACAGTGAGAACAATCAGCCAGTGGAACCACTTGCCTTCAGAAATTGTGCGTGTCCATCACTGGAGGTTTTCAAGAAGAGACTGGAGATCCATCTGTCTAAAATGGTGTAGGGTCTCCTACTTGAGCAGGGGATTGAACTAAAAGAACTCCAAGGTTCCTTTCAACGCTGTTATTCTGTTATATTAGGTTGAGTTTTGTAGAACTGATACACAACCCTCCCTTACACATTTGTCAGCATCTCTGGTCTATGGAGAGCAACATAGTTTCAATAGACTGGCCTTGCTTGGCATCCCTAAATGCCACTTATTGCTCTTCCTTTGTATATCCAGTAGGAATTCTTTGCTGAAGGTCATACCTCCCGAGCATGCAACCTGCTTTGAGCCTCTGTTATTGGCTGTGTCAGTCAGCAATATAAATTGGATGCAAATGATGGTTGAAATATTTAATTCAGCTCCACCATAATTAATCCTCCCTTTCTTCTCCCCAACGGCTGTGTGTGATTATTCAATTAGTCTTGGATTTCTTGTCAAGTTGTTCCAGTAAAGAATCCCTGCTGAAAACTATGAGAACTGCTCGGTCTCTCTTATAAGCCACTTGATTGTGTCAAATTCCCCATGTAACATCCTCCACAAGGCCTGATATGAAAAGAACATCCCTAAACATCCTTTTAGGCTGGGTGGTTCAGAGTCTAACATTTACTGTTTCGTTTTTCTTACTGCATCTGGTGGTGCCTCTCCATTCAAAATTATTATTTATGAGTTGTCAAACTGATTGTCTTGGGGGAGACAGTGAACTCTCCTTCATCAGAAATATTTAATAAAAGCTGGATAGCTACCTGTCAGGGGTTCATTGCTGCAAGATTTCTGCACAGATTGGGGAGTTGCATTGCACTCTAGGTGACGTCAAAGTCCCCTTCCAACATTAGAACAATGTGATTATACCCTTTTCTTTTCTATGCAGTTTTCTAGCAGAGCACATCCATGAACAGGTAGCAGCCATATGACATAATGAAAATTTCACAACACATGGACAGACTTGACCACAGTTTCAATTGGGAGATGAACATCCTGCCTCTCATCCAGGAGTAACATGGCTCCAAGATACCTAATGCGCTTTTCTGTGAATTTCTGAGAGGCAATCAGCTTTAGGCACTCCAGCTGTCCAAAGTGGGCAGAGTAGCCCAACATGCATGTACAGCAATTTGGCTACATTCTGGCAGCGATATGTGTTGTCCTCTTCTCGAAAGGATGATCGGATAGCAGCGCATTCTTTCTGAATCATCTCTCTTTCTTCTGTCTGTGTGCGTGCAGTCCAGATGGTCCGGATCAACTCCGGAGTCTGATGGGGCTGGCATCCTTGGGCAGGGTCCCTGCAGCAATAATGGTGACAGCAGCTAAAGCCTGGCATCCAAAATGGCGATGGCGGAACCAAAGCACCATACCGCAGGCGGAGAAATTCTGCAGCTGGCATTTGCTGGCTTATCGCCGTCTGGACGCAGTGGTTACTTGCTAAGACTGTTTGGTGAGCAGCCCCCAGGATGACCCCTTTTTGGAGCCCCGCAACTCCTGCTGTGCGCGTGTCTGCTACACCCGCCCGCAGGACTCGTTTCTCAAACGGAGGCGTACAAGGGGAGAAACTGAACATCCTAGACATGGGGTGTCAAACTCATGGCCAGATGTGTCACATGCTGGCCCCACCCTTGCCTGGTTTAGCGAAGGGGGGGGGGAAGTCCTGGTATGTCATGTGATGATCCATGACAACATGGGTTTGACACCCCTGTCCTAGACCAAGCCAAGACAAAAACTCTAGAGAATTCCTAGAAATCTGGCACTCAGAGAAATCAGCCATCAACAGGCACATAGACATAAATGACATCTGCACACCAGTCAAAAGAGACAATCAAAAAACCAAAAGGAAACAAAGACCAAAACACTCCACCAGCAATCAACACCAAAATGAGCAGAGATTAGCAATAGTAATAGGACTTAGATTTATATACCTCTTCATAGTGTTTTACAACCTTCTCTAAGCAGTTTACAGAGTCAACATATTGCCCCAGCAATCTGGGTCCTCATTTTACTGACCTCGAAAAGGATGGAAGGCTGAGTCAAACGTGAGCCGGTCAGGATCAAACTCCTGGCAGTGGGCAGAGTCAGTCTGCAATACTGCATGCCAACCACTGCCCCATAAAAAGATCTCCTCCTCCTCCTCCTTTCTTATGCATTATGATAAAATAGATCCTGATAAGACAGACTGCTTTAAGAATTTATTTCAAAGGATAATTGCGTTGGCATTCTCAAGGGCGAAATGTGGGCTTCTTAGATTCATTGAGTCATAACAAAATTAAACGGGTTGAGCCAAATGGCTTAACCGCATGATGGTGAACCTATGTCACGCATTGCCAGAAGTGGCACCGGGAGCCACGTTGCCTGGCACATGCGGTGCCCCCCGTTCCTCTTCCAGGTGTCTGGCGCACATGCACACATGATGATCAGCTGACCTTCATGTGTGCAGCAGTGCTGGAAACCGAAAGAGCTGATTTTCCATTTTCCAGCATGAACATGTGCACCAGCCAGCCGATCATCAGGCCCGCATGATGACAATCTGGGTCCTCCTTTTACCAAATTCAGAAGGATGGAAGGCTGAATCAGTCTTGAGATGTTTAGAGTTGAACTTCTGGAGTGGGCAGTGAGTTAGCCTGCAGTACTGCATTCTAACCACTGCACCACCACAACTCTTATTTAGCACCAAGATTAAGATTAGACGAACAATCAAGAAGTGAACAATACCCCAATTGAGGGACTGTCAAACAAGCTAACAGTAAACAATAGCCCAGTCAAGGACCCACCAAGATCATTCCTATCAATACTGACGAGGCAAGACACCAACATACAAAATGAGAGCAAGCCCCATTTCCTGCTAACACTGATAATGTTACCTAGTTTAGTAATGGAAACATCTGCAAAAAAACAAAACCTAGCTGAGAGACCACCAAGGACCTCTCAGTTCAACCCTGAGCTACAAATATTCTCTTCTATCAGTTTCCTTTTAAGCACACATGTTATTACTTCCACAAGATGCTTATGCTAGGTAACGTCCGATGAGTCTTAGCCTACTCCTTGGGAGTGATACATCTGTTTTATTCTGTCCCCGAAAACTTCAAAGCAAGTATTGCCAAACTGGCTTTAAGCATATCCCCCAGGAATGAACTTTCTAATGGATTTAAGGAATTGCCCAAGCATAGTGCTAATTTTTGCATTTGTCTCCATCACACCTCCCTGGCAGTCATTTCTGCACAGCTTTTGGCAAGTACCAAAATACAGTATTTTATGTAACTTTCTTGTAAAACATTCTAAGTTATGTGAGTTTTTTCACCCGTGATGATTGATGGAATATAGTTCATTTAAGCTAATTGTAGCACTTTGATTTAAAGGCATTTATGGATTGTTGGATTTTTTTCCCCACACCTTTAGAGTTTACCGTATTTTTTGGAGTATAAGGCACACTTTTCCCCCCTAAAAGAGGGTGAACATTTGGGTGCGTCTTATACACCGAATGTAGCCTTGCCCACTCACCAGCCCCCACCCTTTGGCTTCTGCCTCCCAGCAATTTGCCTCCTTGCAGCAAACAACCTGTTTCAGTTTCAGCTTTAGCACAACCCTGATCAGCACAAGCAGCTGGTAGTCAATTGGATCAGCCTCCTGACCATCAACTATTTCAGGCTTCAGGGATTCCCATTGCCTATTGCTGCCTCTGCGCAGCCCATTTTCAGCCTCTGCATCCCATTTTTGACCTTGGTGTGCCCCTATTTTGGCCTACGTATGCCTCATTTTCCTCCATTCTGATCCCCAGAATAGGCAGACAATGGGGTGCACAGAGGTGACAATAGGCAATCTCCGAGCCTGAAACAGCTGATGATCAGGAGGCCAATCCAACCGACAATCAGGCTAACCTGGCTAAACTGAAACGGGCTGTTTGCTGTTAGGAGGCAAATTGCTGGGAGGCAGAGGCAATTTTTTTCCTTGTGCTAATCAGGCTGTGCTGAAACTGAAATAGGCTGTTTGCTGCAAGGAAGCAAATTGCTGGGAGGCAGAGGCAGAGATAGATTTTTTTTTCTTGTTTTCCTTCCCAAAAGCTAGGTACATCATATACTTTGGAGTGTCTTATACTCTGAAAAATATGGTAAATGAGTCCCCCCCCCCCCCATGCTAAGCTCAGCTCCAGATGACTTCAAAGATACAACCTTGTGATTTTTTGGAAGTAGCATGGAACTCATTTGCAATTGGCTTCCAGGATGGATTTTGGCCTTGCAATCTAGCCCAACCTCCAAGGGTTTCCTAATGATCTTCTTGTTCCAATAAAAACTTGGTCTGATCCTGCTTAGTTTCCAAGACCAGGCAAAGTCCATGAGAACCTTGAAACTGTACAATGTAATTGATAAGTCAACAATAGGAAACACTATTTTTTTTTAAAAAAACTCAAAGATAAATTAAAAGCCTTAGTTAAAGCATTTCTGTCAGATTCCTAAAAGTGTTACTGCCATTCAATTGGGAAGGGGGGGGGGGATTTGGATTTGATTCATTAGTATTGCCTGTGACAACTGGTATTTTATAACTTGTATCCTGGCACCGAAGCACCCTGGGATTTTCTCACCTCTTGACGAATATTTAGTAGGGATGGCCATGTGGGTTGTTTCACTTTGAAAGCCAATGGAAGATAGCATGGGACTATATGTTCATTCTGCTTCTCAGGGTGGCTGGTAGGATGGCATCTTGACACTTGTGGATTGGCTGAAGCTGCATCTGGCTAAAGGGAGGGGTCTCGGCTGTTTTAATTCTGCTTGTCTTGGCTAAAGGTATTCACACTTAATACAATATAATAATACAATAATACAATAGTAGAGTTGGAAGGGACCTTGGAGGTCTTCTAGTCCAACCCCCTGTCTAGGCAGGAAACCCTATACCGTTTCAGACAAATGGCTATCCAACATCTTAAAGACTTCCAGTGTTGGGGCATTCACAACTTCTGGAGGCAAGCTGTTCCAGTTTCTCCTCAGTTCTAAGTTGCTTCTCTCCTTGATTAGTTTCCACCCTTTGCTTCTTGTTCTACCCTCAGGTGCCTTGGAGAATAGTTTGACTCCCTCTTCTTTGTGGCAACCCCTGAGATATTGGAACACTGCTATCATGTCTCCCCTAGTCCTTATTTTCATTAAACTAGACATACCCAGTTCCTGCAACCGTTCTTCATATGTTTTAGTCTCCAGTCCCCTAATCATCTTTGTTGCTCTTCTCTGCACTCTTTCTAGAATCTCCACATCTTTTTTACATTGTGGTGACCAGAACTGAATGCAGTATTCCAAGTGTGGCCTTACCAAGGCATTATAAAGTGGTATTAACACTTCATGTGATCTTGATTCTATCCCTCTGTTGATGCAGCCTAGAACTGTGTTAGCTTTTTTGGCAGCTGCTGCACACTGCTGGCTCATATTTAAATGGTTGTCCACTAGGACTCCAAGATCCCTTTCACAGTTACTACTACTGAGCAAGGTACCACCTATACTGTACCTGTGCATTCCATTTTTGTTGCCTAAATGTAGAACCTTACTCTTTTCACCATTGAATTTCATTTTATTAGATAGTGCCCAATGTTCAAGTTTGTCAAGATCCTTCTGTATCTTTGCTTTGCTTTGAATTCATTGCTATCACTTCTGCTTAATAACAGCTTCCTTTTGAAATACTTCACTTCAAGAATCTTCACTTTCTTTAAGTAAGGAGGAGAGGCAATCCTTACAATTTCCCTCAAACTAAATGGATGAAGGTCATTGATTGCACATGGCTTATAATTAAATAAATTAGCACATGCCCCCCCCCCAAAAAAATATTTATGATATGCATTGAGTCACTCAAGTTGATGGAGCTTGTGGAAAGGTGGATCTTATGAAATGATACAATTGCTAACCAATGTTACAGCAATAAGTTTTAGATGGTAAAGGAACCTAGCTTAGATATCAGAGACCTAGCTTAGACCTAGAATCTTAGATTCCTGAAGGATATGGGGAAATTGTTTTGTGTCCAGCCAATGTGACTCAATAGACAGATTGAATATCTGGCATTCTGAATACCAGCTGTAGTATAAAGACAATTCAAACAAAATCAGCCTGAGGTTCAAACTGGGAATAAATTTGGCTCTGTATTATTAATCAGTTTCCTATGTGTAAAATGTGTAAAAGGGATGTGGTGGCTCAGTGGCTAAGACACTGAGCTTGTTGATCAGAAAGATTGGCAGTTCGGCAGTTCAAATCCCTAGTGCTGCATAACCAAGTGAGCTCCCTTTACTTGTCCCAGCTTCTGCCAACCTAGCAGTTCGAAAGCATGTAAAAATGCAAGTAGAAAAATAGGGACCACCTTTGGTGGGAAGGTAACAGCGTTCCGGACACCTTCAGCATTTAGTCATGCCGGCCACATGACTACGGAGACGTCTTCGGACAGCGCTGGCCCTTCGGCTTTGAAACGGAGATGAGCACCGCCCCCTAGAGTCGTGAATGACTAGCACATATGTGTGAGGGGAACCTTTATCTTTATGTGTAAAATGAGTGAACACTAGATTATTCTGAGATCAAAAAAAGAGATGGTTTATACTGCTCTGTGAGAAACACTTATCTTCTATTCCATCTGGACAAAGCTTAACTCTACGTACTCACCTTTTTGTTTCATAGCTTCTTATTTCAACATCCAATTTAAAAAAAATAGTTTTCACCAAACATCTGGCCCCTATTTTTCACTGTTTTAGCCGTTTTTTCCTCATGCTGCTCCTGTGCTGATCCATTCCCTGGAGCAATTGTACAGATTTTCCATTTAACTGCTTTATATCACATTCCTCATAATGGATTTTTACCTGTACCTTGACCTATGCTGGAATCAAATCATAGGTTACAAAGAGCAAAGAAGAAGATGCTTTAACACTTGGCATGAATCACAGCAACCATTACAGAGACACTGCTGCTGAAATCAGTCATCCTTTCACCATCTTTACAAATTAATATTGTGTATCTCTGGGTGGCTATACATACACACACACACAGACATACATATACACATTCACACATACCATGTTTTACCTTGCCTAGAAAATGAAAATGCATTCAGTCAATTACAATTTCATTCCTGATACCTCTTTAATTATATTGGGACAACAATTACTATAATTCTCAGCCAACACAACCAGAGGACGTCTGGCTGGGAAGTGTCAATATTTAAGGCTTTGAATCTTGTCTTAGTGAGATGAGATGTCCTCTATGGCCCTCCTTCATATTACTCTTGATTGCCCAGGCTCTTCTCTCTATCAGAAGCTTGCAGCCTTCACTAGTCCCATCATATAATCTTCAACTGTCACATATTTGGTGCCGTGTCTATTGCTGATGATAAATGAATATTAAACCTAATAATATGAATGACAATAAAACTACAATGCACATGCAGTAATCAAAGAACTGAAGTGAAACAGAATATGATTCAGAGTGAACAAATCCATTAATGTAGAGCTGGGTGCCAAGATAATTTTTTTTGGGGGGGTGAGACATGTGCTGTCAAAGCAATTACATTCTCGAACAAGTCAAACTTAAAAATTAAGTGCCAAATGAATAAAAATGCATTAGGGAAAATAAAACAATGAGATAGGAATAGTTTGGAAGGATTTTAAAGAAAGGAGGACAAGAGAGGGTCATTAAGAAAATATTAGACTGCTGCAGAAATGGATAGACTAATGCTTATTATTAAAGATAAAGAAGAAACTGAGTATTTCTCGATGTGGGATGTATTTTACAAATGGTTAGATAATAGAAATAAGAAAAGAGGAGATTTTAAAAAGAGGGAATGATAATGTGGAGGGAATTTGATGATGTAAATATTATGTATTATTGTACCTGTATGGACATATAGTTAAATGATTAATAGTATTGTGATGAATATTATAATAAATATGTGGATTTTGATTGTTTAAAACCCTGATACCACACTGGAAATGGAGGAAATGGTGGAAATGGAAAGTAATATAAATAAAGGAAATAAAACATGGGGGAGGGAGGAAAGGAGGACAAAATTAGAGAAAGGTGTTGGAATTAGCAGTACAGATATGGAATCAAGAAGCATTATTGAAGAAATTGGGAGAAGTTAAAAACAAATACTCATCCCTCGTTCTACCGACTTCAATGGAAAAAAAAGTCTTTTTATGATTGCTTATATGAGGAATTAAAGCACAACTACCGTGTGGAACAAGTCAAGCATGGAAGACGTAGTCCCCTTTATTCCAAACCTGGGTTAGATGGCCCCTGACAAACCTTTGTATGGGTTCAATAAATAAACATTATCAATCTTTGATAATGAATGAATGTGTACATACGTTCCTTCCTTTTCCTGCAATTGGACAGGAACTGCCTTGAAGAACTGCTGGATATCAATCTGATGACCATTAGGCCACAGATGGTCAGTCAATACCCAGTTAGCTAGAACATCAGTAAAGATTTAAATATAAAACACTAAAGAAAAAGCAGCAGTACAAACGTAGCCACATGTTAAGAGTCAACTATAACTAGGTCACATTAAAAAGCACAAACAAAAAGATCTGTTAGATCTGGGCAACGAGAGACAGACTGCGGACACGACGTGACTTAACAGCTCTTTATTAGTAATAGTAGTGATCCAGCTTACTCTGTGGTCGGAGGGTTCCCCTTTTATAGGGATGAGGCACGCCCATTGACCAATCAGAGGAATACCTGTTTCCCGCTGTAGGAGCGGACCTGAGGGAAGACTTATCCCGATATATGCTAATATCTAACACCCCTCCCCTCCTAGATGGGACGTTGCGGTAGGTGACATAGTCCTTTAGGTAGGTGGGTGTTTGTCTTGCTCGGGAGGAACGTCGGAGTTCAGGTTGTGTTGAAGTACTTGCAGGATTGGTTTCCTGTTGGGTTGAAGTAGTTGCAGGATCGGGTGCTTTTTCTGTTTCTGGAGGTCTTGCGTTTTCGATGCTCTTTTCCCTGGTATCTTGTTCGGCTGCGATGACGGGGGTTTGCTCAGCGGCTGTGATGACGGGGGGTTGCTCAGCTGCGTGCGTGATGTCCTGTCCCCCGCTTAGCTCGCCGGTGTCGTCGTTTCCTGGGATGAAGTTTCCCTGCGGTTGTCTTTCTGTGGACAGGAAACTTTCGCCCTCATCCCTTAAGTTGGAGTGTGCTAGGCGACCTCGAAGCTGATCGATGTGCCTTCTCCAATTCCGCCCATCTTCAAGCTCTAACAAATACGATCGAGGGCCCATGATGCCAATGACCCTTGCCGGTATCCACAATGTCCCCCCTGTGTAATTTTGAGCATAAACAGTGTCTCCTTCTCTAAAAGATCTGACCTTACTTGTAGAGTCTGGGGGAGCCGAGGTAGAATAATTCGGGTGGAGCCTGTCCAGGTGAGATCGTAGGCGGCGACCCATTAGTAGTTCAGCGGGGCTTCTACCCGTCGTTGCGCTCGGGGTAATGTGTTGAATGAGGAGGTAATGGTCAATGCGTGTTTGCCAATCCCCCGGGCCCATCCTGGCGAGGGCCTCTTTCGCGAACCGCACCATTCTTTCTGCCTGACCATTGGACGCTGGATGGAATGGCGCGATGAGGGCGTGTCTGATTCCCAACCCTGCTAAAAATGTTTCGAACTGCATGGCCGTGAATTGGGGCCCGTTGTCCGATACTAACAGATCTGGTAGACCATGGGTGGCGAAAAGCCGCCTAAGAACCTTTATAACTGCCTCTGCCGTGGTTGATGTCATTAGGACTACATCCAACCATTTAGAATAAGCATCTACAACTATGAGGAAGGTTTGACCCTGGAATGGCCCTGCAAAATCAATATGAATGCGTGACCAGGGTGCCTTGGGTTTCTCCCATTCTGTGGCGGGCGCTTCCGGGGGTGCTGGTCTCGACTCCTGGCATGGATCGCAAGTGGCCACCCACTCCTCTATTTCTTTGTCCATATTGGGCCACCACACATAACTTCTCGCTAACGCTTTCATTCTCACGATCCCCGGATGCCCCATATGTAAAGCATTCAATACCTTTTTTCGTAGCGCAAAAGGAATAACAACTCGATCCCCCCACAACAAACATCCCTGTAACACGGAGAGTTCGTCCCGTTTAGACCAAAACATTTTGAATTCCGGGCCCACATTTCCCTTTGGCCACCCCCTCCATACCCAAGTTTGCACTTGTTTTATTAAATTGTCCTTCGAGGAGAACCTTGCAACGTCGTAAGAAGAAACCGGTCCCGAATCCAAACAGTCAATGAGCAATACCGGTACTTCTGGAGTGGGGTCTGGCAAAATGTCTGGTAATGGGCAACGGCTGAGCGCATCTGCGTGCCCTAGAGTGGAGCCCGGTCGATGAATTAACTTGTAAGAGTACGCAGCCAGGAAAACAGTCCACCTGGTCATACGTGGAGAAAGGGAGACCGGAGTGGGGCGATTTCCCGCCAAAAGTCCTAACAGCGGTTTGTGATCAGTAATGAGTTCAAAATCGCGGCCGTAGAGGTATTCATGGAAACGTTTCACACCTGCAACGGCAGCCAATGCTTCTCTGTCCATTTGGCTGTAGTTCCTTTCGGCCGATGAAAGAGTTCTGGAGTAGAAAGCAATGGGTGCTTCTTTCCCATCGGGCATCCTGTGGCTGAGGACTGCTCCAACCCCGAACGGCGATGCGTCGCAGGTCAATACCAGCGGGAGGGTCTGACTGTATTGTACAAGTAGTGAGTCAGTGGTGAGCAGGCGCTTTACCCCGGCGAATGCTGCAGCTTCTGCTCGTCCCCATCTCCATGGTGCGTTCCTCTGGAGTAGACGGTGTAGTGGCTCAGCAACGGTCGCCTTCTGTCTCAGAAAAACGCTGTAGAAATTAAGTAGTCCGAGGAAGGCCTGCAACTCGGTTTGATTTCGTGGTGTGGGGGCGTCCTGGATCGCCTTAATTTTCTTTTCAGTGGGGTGAATTCCCTGACCATCAATTCTATAACCCAGGAATTCTACGCTAGGCACGTTAATTTGGCATTTTTCTTTTTTCAGGCGGAGACCCTTCTCTCTGATTCTGGCCAAAACCGATCTGACTCTTTTGTTTAGTTGCTCCTCGTTTGCAGCGGACACCAAGATATCGTCAAAATATGGGACGACTCCCGGTATCCCTTGCAACAGTCGTTCCATGACGCTCTGGAACAATCCTGGAGCAATACTTACGCCGAATTGTAGCCGGTTGCATTTAAACGCTCCTCTGTGCGTCACTATAGTCTGGGCCTCCGCTGTGGCGCTATCTACTGGCAGTTGCTGGTAAGCTTGTGCCATATCTAATTTAGCGAAAACTTTTCCTGGCCCCAATGAGTGCAATAGGTGCTGTACTACGGGCACCGGATATGCGCTCTGTTGTAGCGCGACATTAATTGTGCATTTATAGTCTGCGCACAAGCGGACTGATCCGTCTGACTTAACTGGGGTCACGATAGGTGTCTCCCAACGCGCGTGATCTACCGGCTCCAGGATTCCTTGTTCCACTAACTTATCTATCTCTTTATCTATTTTTGGGCGGAGTGCAAAAGGCACTCGTCTCGGTTTAAGCCGGATTGGCGCCACATTTGGATCTAAATTGAACGATATTGGTTTGCCCACATACTTACCAAGACCGGAGCTGAACACATCCTCGAACTCCTTAAAGATCTTTTCAGCGCTGCTGTTTCTCACGGCGTTGATTCCGGTGACTTCTAATCCCAGGGCTTCAAACCAATCAAGCCCCAGGAGGTTCTGCAATGGCGCGCTGGAGATGGTCACGGGCAGCTGGGCTTCGATGTCCTTAAACTGGATGTGGAATGTGCCTTGGCCCACGATGGGGACTTGGTTCCCCTGGTAGTCTCGTAGCAGGACGTCAGGAGCGCGCAGTTGGCTCTTTCTGAGGCTGGGAATGGCCTGTTTCATGGATGCCCATGAAATGATCGTCAGGGTTGATCCTGTGTCAACCTCCAGCTCGCAGGGTGAGCCCTCCAAGAGGACTGTGACTTTCAGCCTTTTGGGCCGCTTAGGGCGGACCTGATGTATCGTGGTGAGATACGTTCGCAACTCCTCTCTCTGGGTCAACTCTATCTCATCGTCTATATCCTGAAAATACTCTCGTTGAGCGTCTTGGTAGAACGCTCTTTCGGCTCTCTGTGTGAATTCTCTCTGGGGATACGCTCGTTCAGCTCTTTGGGGAGTTTCTCTCTGGGTAAACACTTGTGGATTTTTCTCTGGGCGCCCTTTTTGATTTCGCCAAGCCCCTGGGTTGGGCTTCTGTTGGCGGTACATGGGTGGCTGCCGTGAGGCAGGGACTCCGCTCCGGCACACTCGTGCGATGTGCCCAAGTTTGTTGCAGTGCGAACAAACAACGTTCCTGAACCTGCAAGTAGACCTGGGGTGATTCCCTCCGCAGCTTGCGCAGGGCGGCAAACGGGATCCGGGTTTCCCCCCAGGCCTCCAGTGACTGCTCTGCATTAGGTGACTGTCCTCGAACTCGGGATCCACGTAGTCGGGGCTTGCGTCTTCGTAGTGGACTCTGGTTTGTCTCGGTGCTGGCTGGGTTTCGTTGACCCTTCGTTGTATGGTCACTGCTGATTTCTCCGCTGATTCCGACGCTCTTGCTTTGTTCAATGCTGACTGTAGGGTTAGATTCGGGTTGGCTAACAGTTTCTTTTGCAACGAAATGTCTCTTACCCCACAGATGAATTGCTCTAAGATATGCTCTTCCAAATCCCTGTATTCACAGTGGGCTGCTATTCTTCGTAGAGCTGCAACAAATTGGTTAATGGATTCTCCCGCCTTTTGAGTCCTCATGTTGAACTCTTTGCGGCTGACATGGCGGGACGGTTTTGGCGCGTAATGTGTTTCCAAGGCTTGTTTCAGCGTCGCCCATGGTACTGCTTGTATTGGAGTAGGCGCGGTGAGGTCTCTGGCCGTATTGAAGACTTCCTTTCCGCAGTAGCCGAGGAAGATATTTTTCTTTCTTGCATCGGTGATCCCCGTGTACTCATTTGCTTCGAGGAAACACTCGAAGCGAATCATGAAGGCTTCCCATTCGTCGGTTGCTGGGTCGAAAGGAGCGGGGGGAGCATGCATCGCCATCTTCTCAGTTTGAATTTGCCGCGCTGCGGTGATCTGAGATGGCTGCCGGAATTTCTGCCGAATTCCTGGGCTGGATCAAATCCGGAGATTCTTGAAGTAGCGTTCTTCGTCCTATCTGTCTCTCAATCCCACCTTCGTCGCCAATGTTAGATCTGGGCAACGAGAGACAGACTGCGGACACGACGTGACTTAACAGCTCTTTATTAGTAATAGTAGTGATCCAGCTTACTCTGTGGTCGGAGGGTTCCCCTTTTATAGGGATGAGGCACGCCCATTGACCAATCAGAGGAATACCTGTTTCCCGCTGTAGGAGCGGACCTGAGGGAAGACTTATCCCGATATATGCTAATATCTAACAAGATCTTTGTTGGTTCTTAAATATGTAACAGGCAGACAACCGAATACCAAAGTTGGAAGGGACTTTGGAGGTCTTCTAGTCCAATCCCCTGCACAAGCAGGAGACCCTATACCATTTCAGACTAATGGTTGTCCAATCTCTTCTTAAAAGCTCCAGTGATGCAACACTCACAACTTCTGAAGGCAAGCTGTTCCACTGGTAAATTGTTCTCACTGTTAGAACATTTCTTATTAGTTCCAAGTTGCCATTCTCCTTGATTAATTTCCATCCATTGTTTTTTGTCTTCCCTTCTGGTGCTTTGGAAAATAGGTTAATCCCCTTGTCTTTGTGGCCTCCCCACAAATATTGGGACAGCTATCAAAAGATGCAGAAGAAGACTTATCTCAGACTCAGAAGTTGCACTATATAATAAAGATATATACAGCTCCATATGTATGGGATGTGATGGCTCAGTAGCTAAGACGCTGAGCTTGTCAATCAGAAAGGTCAGCAGTTCAACGGTTCGAATCCCTAGTGCTGCGTAACGGGGTGAGTTCCCATTACGTGTCCCAGCTTCTGCCAACCTAGTAGTTTGAAAGCATGTAAAAAAATGCAAGTAGAAAAACAGGTACCAGTTTGGTAGAAAGGTAACAGCGTTTTGTGAGCTTTCAGTGTTTAGTCATGCCAGTCACATGACCATGGAGACATCTTTGGACAGCCCTGACTCTTTGGCTTGAAACGGAGATGAGCGCTACCCTCTAGAGTCGGGAATGACTAGCACATACGTGCAAGGGGAACCTTGACCTTTACCTTACATCTCCATAGAATTAAGAAAGAACTACTATGATGGTACTGCTGAAAGCTTCTAGTTAAAAATAAACAGTTGGAAGAAGGAATAAAAATAGCATCTAATTTATGTACATTATTGACCAATAAACCAACCAACCAGCCAGGAGATGAGTAGGATGCTTTCCCAAAGCAAATTAACAGTCGGGAGGGCCTGCCTCCCTGCTCTCTGGAACTATTTCTGTTTTGTTCACTTCCCATAACATTTCTTTTATTGCTCAATATTTCAAATGGGAGGTGGAGCAGACACATGAACTTAGAGAAGAGAAGTAGAATCTTGCAAGAATACCCATTCTTTTCCTCCAGCAGGGTCCAGCTTGGTGGAGATTTTCCCTGCTAAGTTGTGACATGCTGAAATGGGAGGGCAGAGAGAGCTAATTACCTTGTCTATAATGAGTGACAAATTAATAAATCAGGACAGCACCAGTCAGCAATGACTCAGAATAAATGTAGCAGAGGCAGGGTAGACATTGGCAATGACAACATAAATTTCTGTCTTGATTCAAAGATGGCACCAACTCAAAAGTGGGGAAAGAAATTTAATATAAATGAGGAAAGCAGTGGGAACTTGGGAGGAAAGTGATTATGTGATGTTGGAGTTCTTGAAATTGAGGAAATCGAAAGCTGGTTACAGTGAAACACATTCCTTGGACATACAAAAATATCAGTGTATAAAAAACTCAAAAGGACTGCATAGCACAAGCAAGTGATGAAAAAAAAGAGTACACATATACTGCCTTTGCTGAGAAGATTTTCAAAAGTTCCACAAAATATTGGACTTAAGGATAAGGCTGGGTTTAAGAAAAGAAACTTTCTTCATCTTAAAAAGTGGCAAATAGTAGCTGAAAAGGTCACTCTGACTGAATCGTGGTAGTCAAGAGATGTTCTTTCTGAAAAGATTCTCATCCTGTTAACTTTATTTCTAAAGAAATGTTAACATGTTCTTTCTGAACAAGGAACATCTGAGCTAACTGTAATTAAATCTCACCTGCAGGCATAAATAAGGCAGAACTGTGGAAGTTTCTCAGCTAGGATTCAAACAATGTGATCTCAGAAAGAAAAGGAAAGGGATCCAGAAATATAAGGGACCATCCCCTTGGAGATATTTTTATTATGTTTTTGCCTACATCCACGTTAGCTCCAGCTCCTTGCCATTGGTCAAGCAAGGCTCTCCTTCTGTCCCAAGGAAAAATTCCCATTTCCATCTTGGTATCTCCCTACACAATCACCCCAATCTGTCTGCAATAAGCATAGGTGTCTGTCTGTCTGTCTGTCTGTCTGTCTGTCTGTCTGTCTGTCTTCCTTCCTTCCTTCCTTCCTTCCTTCCTTCCTTCCTTCCTTCCTTCCTTCCTCCCTCCCTCCCTCCCTCCCTCCCTCCCTCCTTTCTTTCTCTTCCTTCCTTCCTTCCTTCCTTCCTTCCTTCCTTCCTTCCTTCCTTCCTTCCTTCCTGATGCAAACCCATAATGCAGTGTGCGTCCCTACCATGTGCCCCACCCCATGCACATGCACACATGATCCCCACACATGTACCCTCATGCATGCATGCACAATCCTTGTATGCACCCTGCACCCACGTCTGCACACACGCATGACCCCACGAGGGCCCCCTGTGCATGCACACATGAAACCCCCCCACGTATGCACCCCACTACCCACACATGCGTGGCAGAGACCTGAAAATCAGCTGGCCGGTGGGAAGTGTGCACGCATGCACGGCGGAATTGAGCTGGGGCATTGGCTTGTGTGCCCGCAGAGAAGGTTCTGCATGCCACCTGCGGCACGCTTGCCATAGGTTCACCATCACGGCTCTAGAATATGGGTGTCAAACTCCCGCCATCACGTTGCCATCACATGACATATCACAATGTTTTTTTCCCTTCATGGAGCTGGAGTGGGCGTGGCTTGTGCATGACGCATCCGGACCATGTGCCGCCAGTTTGACACCCCTGCTCTAGAACAAACCGGAAGGAACACAACAAAAAAGGCAACTGTTCTCACTCTTAGAAAATTCCTCCTTAGTTCTAGTTTGCTGCACTTCTTGATTAGTTTCCACCCATTGTTTCCTGCTTTGGAAAATAGGTTGACACCCCCCCCCCTTTCTTTGTGGCAGCCCCTCAAATATTGGAACACTGCTGTCATGTCTCCCCTGGTCCTTCTTTTCATCAGACTACACATAAAGCTGATATTTGAGGTTTCTGCAACTAGTTGTCTAGTATTGTTCCTTCCATTAGGCTCACCTCCAGGAAGATAAAATACAGGAAGTCATCAACTTACAACACTTTGTTTAGGGACTGTTCAAAATTACAATGGCATTGAAAAAAGTGACTTATGACCCTTTTTTACACTTATGATCAATGCAACAACCTCATGGTCATATGATCAAAATTCAGATGATTGGCATCCGACTCATATTTATGATGGTTGCAGTGTCCCAGGGTCCCATGTGATCACCTTTTAGGACAAGCAAAGTCAGTAGGGAAGCCAGATTCACTTAACAACTGTCTCACTTAGCAACATAGCTTTTGGGCTCAGTTGTGTCCATAAGACAAGGACTACCAAGTGTTGGATCATTTTGGGGGGCACAATTCTTTCTGTTGTGATTTTCTCCTCCCCTGCTCCGATTCCTTTTTTTTTCTGATTAATACAATCACATTATTAATAACAGAATTTGAGCTTTGCAAAAATCATGTTTGTCGCCATTGGCAAAAAAAAAAAAACAAAAAAAAACTTCGGTTGTAACATTTCCTAGTGCCAACTATGTTGATTTGAAGGCTTTTGAAGGATCTCGTAATCCTCTCCACATAATTAAATTTTGGAACTGAACATCATGGCAATCAAAATGCAAAGCTGATACCTGCTTTGCTTCACATATACCTTCTCATCCATATTCACTCTTCTTTTTCCTGTTTTTCTGCAGTCACCTTTGAAGGTGCCAAACTGTGGGGGTGGAGAAGTTTTTTGTTCTATTGGTTTTTATTTATTTTTTTGGTGCTGTGCAGCTTAAATGGGTTAATTAATTGAAGGTGGTTGCCAGAAATGCTGTTGTCATTGATTTTGGATCGTTAATTAATAAACAAAATCCTCGCTTCTGATTTCCGGGCGTTCTTAATACTTCCATTTCAAGACTGGCATGGAGTGAACGCACTGAAATGAATTGGACAAGACCCAGAGGCACAAAGATACTGCTTATTTGTCCCAAATGTGACATCAGCACCATCTTCCATATTCAGCCAAAGTCCTTACAGCTGATTGTGTTCAAAAGGAAGTTGGTAGGTTTAGAGCAGGGATCTCCAATCCTTGGTCCATAGCTTGTTAGGAACCAGGCTGAACAGATGGAGGTAAGCAGAGGGCAAGCCAGAAAAACTGAAATCATTCCTCCATCCTAGTCCATGGAAAAATCATCTTCCATGAAGCCAGTCACTGATGCAAAAAGATTGGGGAACAGTGGTTTAGAGCAGGGAAACTGGCCGAGGAATTATGGGAGTTAAAGTACACAAGTTGTCAGGGTTTCAAATAGCATCCAAAAGTAAATCAGCGTCCAAGGTAAAGTATTGCACAAAGTTCCAATTTATTAAGAGAGCCATGTTGGCACATCTGGGAAAACCCGAATCTGAAAGCTTCCAGGTCTTCCCCACCTAGTTGAAAGTTCAAGATCTTGCCCCCATACCCACACATGGTCCAATCTCCCACTGCCATGCTGGCAGTTCCACCCATCCAGTTCTGGGCAGGTTCAGAGGTGCAAAAACAAAGGATAGCCTTGACTTTCTAGAAAGAATTTTGTTATGGCTACATAGCATCTAACTCCTACAATCCCCCCTCCCATTTTCCCATATTAGAAAATGCATAGTAGAATAATAAAATATGTGGCAGGCCAAAGATCCAAAAGAAAGATGGCTGCAGGCTGGACATAAGTCTTAAAGTTGCCAAGGTTGGAGACCTCCTGTTTTAGAGGATGATTGCAATATGCCTACTTTTTTCAGATCTAGGCATAATGATTCAGTAAGAATATTTCTGCAGTTGGATGCATATACCAGAGAGGTTGTACTCTCCCCTGTATTGTATATGTTCAAGCAGAGACTAGTTAGCCATGATGATGACGACCATCAAAGCAGGTATCCCAAAGAGATCATCAAGACGTTGTCTTTTACATTGGGGAGGGGAGACATTGGGCGTGCAAGATCTGTTCCGTTTTATTTTTTATTAGACTTTTTTAAATTTTATGAACCATAGCCCAATGTTGGAAGCAAAATGTGCTCAAGAATTCTGAGCCAAAAATTGGTTAAGAAAAGAGCTCCCAACATTTCTATCCCAAAATCATCTCTGTTAACCCCAATCTTCATTTAAACAGCAAGATTTAAAATGGGGGAGGAAGAATGTTATCCATTTTGGGGTGATCTATGGCAAAGTGCAAAGAAACCTACCAGTGATTAATGGCTCTGCAGTCTACTAACCTCTAATCTAAGTGATATTAGCTAGCAGCAGGTGTATTTTTATTGTTTCTAAAGGAAAATTATTTTACTGTGCATCTGAGCATTGTTCCCTGGGACCCTAACCTTCAAATGACCTTTAGAATGGATATTGTTCCATCTATGCAACGGAACATGTTTTTGTTGTTTGGTAAAACAAATCATCACCTTTAATGCAATCTTGTTGTATGTCAGAATGTCATCTGACACATTTCATAATTTCCCAATCACATGTGGTTGGTTTTGGCTAATACTATGCTTTTTATGCGGGTGAAGAAGGAGAGTGCAAAGGTTGGCTTGAAACTCAACATTAAGAAAACTAAGATCATAGCATCCAGCCCTCTCAATTCCTGGCAAATAGATGGGGAAGAAATGGAGGTGGTGACAGATTTTATTTTCCTGGGCTCCAAAAGAACCACAGATGGGGACTGCAGCCAAGAAATTAAAAGATGCTTGCTTCTGGGGAGGAAAGCTATGGCAAATCTAGACAGCATACTAAAAAGCAGAGACATCATCCAGCCCACAGAAGTGCTTATAGTCAAAGGTATGATTTTCCCAGTTGCAATGTATGGCTGTGAAAGTTGGGCCATAAGAAAGGCTGAGCACCAATGAATTGAGGCCTTTGAACTCTGGTGCTGGAGAAGACTCCTGCGAGTCCCTTGGACTGCATGGTGATCAAACCGGTCAGTCCTACAGGAGGTCAACCCTGACTGCTCTTTAGAAGGGCAGATCCTGAAGAGGAAACTCAAGCTACCTAATGAGAAAGAAGGACTTGAAAAGAGAAGAAGAGCCTAATGCTGGGAAAGACTGAGGGCAAAAGAAGAAGGGGACGACAAAGAATGAGGTGGCTGGATGGAGTCACTGAAGCAGTAGGCGTGAGCTTAAATGGATTCCAGAGGTTGGTAGAAGACAGGAAGGCCTGGAGGAATGTTGTTGATGTGTCGGACATGACTTTACAACTGACAACAACATGCTTTTTCAGACATCTCCTTAGACATTGAGAAACCACCAAGCAATATTTATAGGCTTGATTGTCTTAGCTCAGGATTGTCAAACTCGTGTCCCATGGGCCAGATGTTCCATGCGCTGGCCATGCCCACCTCCAGTTTAGCAATGGGGGGGGGGAAAGTTGTGATACATCACGTGATGATGTGTCGTCATGAGTTTGGCACCCCTGCCTTAGCTGAAATAGCATATCCTCTCATTCAGCAAACTTAGATGACATGTTGAAGGCAACTGTACTTCATGCTGCTCTTCATGATGAATCTTCTTCCCATCCTTTTGCTTATATAAACAATTGCCTCATTTGAAGTTGCATTTGCCAGATGTTATATCCTCTATCCCCTAACTTGGTTTACTGCCATTAACTACAGTAAATATCCCTTTTACAGACATAACAGCCAGCTGCCAATCGGATTAACTTCTGTGGCTGATAAATTACACTTGGCTGCACTCACTCAACATGATAAAACAAAACCAAGCATGTATGTGAAGCCTGTAGCTAGAAAGAAATGGTGGGCCACAATCTTGATTTTTTGTTCCAAACAATGAAAAGTCCTGGATTAGTCCATTTTCTCTGAAAACTCTTGTTCATTCACATACATGTTTATTATTTATTCATTTATTAAATGTATATGTCCTCCATCTTACTGCCCAAAGGGTGACTTGTAATAGAAACTTAAAAGCAGTTACGAATATTTAAAAACTTACAAAGGATTAAGGTAAAGCTAAAGGTTCCTCTTGCACATATGTGCTAGTCATTCCTGACTCTAGGGGGCGGTGCTCATCTCTGTTTCAAATCCAAAGAGCCAGTGCTGTCCAACGAGGTCTCCGTGGTCATGTGGCCGGCATGACTAAAGGCGCACAGAATGCTGTTAACTTCCCACCAAAGGTGGTGCTTATTTTTCTACTTGCATTTTATAGGTGCTTTTGAACTGCTAGGTTGGCAGAAACTGGGACAAGTAATGGGAGTTTACTCTGTTCCGCGGTGCTAGGGATTCAAACCACTGAACTGCTAACCTTTCTGATCGACAAGCTCAGCATCTTAGCCACTGAGATACCACATCCCCTACAAAGGATTAAATGCAACTAAAAACCATGGGCTTGAGTGGAACGGAGGTGGAAGCTTCTCTGCCACTGCACCAACTACTTATAATCTGTAGGGTCTTCATCAGGGCCCCATGGCATCCAGCAAAACCAGGTTTTAAGGTCTGGAAAGCTAAGGAGGAGTAGGTCTCACTTCCAGTGGCAAGATGTTCCAAGGGCTAGGTGTCATGGCATAAAAGGCTCTTCTCCTAGACTCTACCAGGCAATATTCCTTGGCTAACGGGATGCAGAATAGGCTCCTTCTGCCAGAACAAATGGATAGGCCAGACCCAATGGGGCAAGACAGTTTCTCAGATATCCTGGACCCATGCCATAAAGGGTTTAAAGCAGGGATGAAATCCAGCAGGTTCTGACAGGTTCGGGAGAACCGGTAGTGGAAATTTTGAGAAGTTCGTAGAACCAGCAAATACCACTTCTGGCTGGAGATTTTGCAGTATGCTTCCTCTGCCACACCCACCAAGCCACACCCTCAGAACCAGCAGTAAAAAAAATTGAATTTCACCACTGGTTTAAAGATGATAACCAACACCTTGAATTGGATCCAAAAACAGATTGGCAACCAATGCAGCTTGTGTAACAATGGCGGCCTATGTGTCACCTTAGAGGCTTCCAGAACTATACACATTGCTGTGTTCTGAACCAATTGCAGCTTCCAAATATTCCTCAAGGAATCCCCATGTAGAATGCATTGAAATAATCCAGATGAGAGATGAACAGGACATGAGTGACTAAGCACAAGACCTTAAAATTCAAGGAAAGGACACAGTTGGTGCACAACATGAAGGCTTTAAACTGTGCAAGGTGCCTCTTTCTCATAGAACCAACTGTCTGACTCAAACCTGATAAGGATAGCAAGTTGACTTGAGCAGAACATGAAAGGGGTATCCACCAGTGATGTGCAGTCAGGTGAGGCAAGTGAGGCACAGCCTAACCTCTCATCATCAGGGCAGCGAGTCATTCGATGGGAAACTTGCCTTTTGGGAGGAATGACCCAGCTTGGCTCTCGCTTTCGATCTGCCGCCCAACGACCGAACGGAGAAGCGAAGAGGCAGGAGAGACAAAGCAGGAGCCAAGCCGAGTCATTCCTTCCAAGAGGCAAGTTTCCTATCGAATGACTCGCTGCCCTAGACTCGAGGCTCCAGTCCAGCCTGCGGTGCTTGCAGCCCCTGCCAGCTCCTCCAAGGACTCCCAAGCTCGGCACCAGAGAGCCGCCGTGAGAGAGGCCAGCCAGATTGCCCGGGCGGTGGCAGAGGTTCCCTTTGTTCTTTCGGGTACGGGAAGTGGGGGGGAGAGGCTTCCTCTGCTCTGTCCGCTCCCCATCTGCGCTGCCCTCGCCCGACAAGCGCGCCCCGGATTCCGCGCAGCTCTGGCAGGCAGTGCCGTGGCCGAATCCCAGGGCGGAGGGTGGCAGATCGCAACTGAGCATGCCTGACTGTGGAATTCTGGGAGTTGAAGTCCACAAGTCTAAAAAAATTGCTGCCTCACCAGCCATAAACCTCACCGCACGGCACTGGTATCCACAGTCCCATCACATGCTTCTGTTGGACGAATTGTCCATCTGGGTTCAGTTCCAAGTGGGGGGAAAGAGACTGGAAACATAGAGGTTGTTTGGAAAGATGGTTTAATGGTGGACAGGATCACATGGCTTGAGTTCCTGAGCAGAGAAAGGGATCACATGCTTCAAGATGTTGGGTGAAATAAAAAAAGGGCTGAGATGCTGAGAGTCCCTGAGTTTTATACGCTCTCCTGGGACCCACTTCCTGGTTCCTGTCCCTGTGTAAGAAATGTATTCTGATTGGTTGTCAGACTCCCAGGGGCAGACAGTCTTAGCTAACTTTGTAGGCTGTCCTGAGACCCAAGCTTGTTTGCCTTGATGGCTGATGTAATTTTCCCAGGTGCCATGTGGCGAGATGGGTAAAAGGCTAATGCTATCATGTCCCGAGGCCCATGCCTTAATCCCATTACCCTGGATCTGAAGGGGGTAGATCTTTGTTATGTAGAATAGGCTGGCTCAGTTTTTAATGGCTGATTCACAAAGGTGGGGGGGGGCGGCTGAGTTTCTGCCTCTCTTGAGTTTTTACTTCTCTTTTTTAGGAGAAATATTCTGCCTTTTTAATATTTTCCAAAATATTTCATTTCTCTACGAGAGGGGTGGGTTTTAACTTCCAACCATTCTAACTGGGTTTTGCAGAATCTTCTCCATTATATCTTGCCCGTTCAGTACTGAACAGAATTAAGTCCTGTTTTGTTTTATTTTGTCTTTTCCTTAAAGACATCCAGATCAGTGGTGGGATTCAGCCAATTCACACTTATTCGGGAGAACCAGTTGTTAACTTTCTAAGCAACTTAGAGAACCGGTTGTTGGAAGAAATCTCCTTTTGTTTTGTTTTTTCCACTTTAATCCTGTCAGGAAGGCAGGAAGGAAACATTCTGGTGTTGTTTCTTGCTTAATCTTTATTGCCCTGCTTACAGAAACTGCCTCTCTGGTTAACCCTTATTACGTTGTAACAGCTAAGGCGAAGTACCCATCGACCTGAGTGACTTTAAGTTGGCCATGCCCACATGGTCACATGACTACCGAGCCATGTCTACCCAGCTGGTCATTAGGGCAGAGATCCAGTTGTTAAATTATTTGAATCCCACCACTGATCCAAATGCTGAGAATTTACAGAGGAGCCATTAGAGGGTTCCAGAACCTTCCTCTAGTTTGTGGTGCTGCCTCTCTTGCACACCGTCATCTTCATTTTGGAGAACAAAACTACATGAATGTGACAAGTTTAATTAATGAATTGGAGCAAATGTGGAGGGGAAGGTATAGTGTTGAACCTTAAAACTAAACATTGTAACATTGCTGCTAATGCACTGATGGACTTTTTATGCTCAAATTTCATCAACATATATAATTAAATGCTTTCGCCTGTGAATTTTATAAATATGGCATAAAGTTGCTAATGGAGTATCTTAAATTCTATTAACATTCAGTTCATCTCTTTGGGGTCTCTTTAAATACACATTTAAAATTCTAATCACCACCCGATGGTTTTAATAAAGTGCATGGATAATGAAATATGGGAAACAGATATTAGGAAAGGGCACAATTTCTGGAAAAAAGAATATACAATACAGAGATACAATAGCAGAGTTGGAAGGGACCTTGGAGGTCTTCTAGTTCAACCCCCTGCCTAGGCAGGAAACCCTATACCGTTCCAGAAAAATGGCTATCCAACATCTTCTTAAAGACTTCCAGTGTTGGGGCATTCACAACTTCTGGAGGCAAGCTGTTCCACTGATTAATTGTTCTCACTGTCAGGAAGTTTCTCCTCAGTTCTAAGTTGCTTCTCTCCTTGATTAGTTTCCACCCATTGCTTCTTGTTCTGCCCTCAGGTGCCTTGGAGAATAGTTTGACTCCCTCTTCTTTGTGGCAACCCCTGAGATATTGGAACACTGCTATCATGTCTCCCCTAGTCCTTCTTTTCATAAACTAGCCATATGCAGTTCCTGCAATTGTTCTTCATATGTTTTAATCTCCATATAAATACAGAGGCAGGCATTGAGAAGCTAAATGGAAATCTGCAACCAAACAGTTTTTTTTCAATAGCTTTTAGAACTTAGGGACTTATTTATTCCATCAAGAGACGATGTTACTCTATATTTTGGAGCTGGGGTTGTTGCATGTCTTAAAGACTCATACTAGCACATGCTTTGCCAACCAAAATTCTTCCTCTTCTCTTATTTCTGTTATTAGTTTTCCTACCAGTTTTCCTTCCTTGTTTCCCAAAGTCTGTCCCATTTTCATTTATTTATTTTTTGTCCTTCATCTCCCTCCTAGAATCTTTCTGTTCATATGCCCTTATTCCAGGATCTGCTTCCTTCTCTAAGAATTTCATGGTTCAACTCCTAATTCTTCAAACCTCTTAATTCTTTCCCCTCACTGTCTTCTCTGTTGCTCTTCTTGTTATATGGTATTTCCAACATGCTTGGCTTTGGGTAGTGACTGTCCAGCTTCCTTCATGCCACTGTGGTGCAGTGGTTAGAGTGCAGTACTGCAGGCTACTTCTGCTGATCACCGGCTGCCAGCAGTTTGGCAGATCGAATCTCACCAGGCTCAAGGTTGACTCACCCTTCCATCCTTCCGAGATGGGTAAAATGAGGACCCAGATTGTTGGGGGCAATAGGCTGACTCTGTAAACTGCTTAGACAGGGCTATAAAGCACTGTAAAGCAGTATATAAGTCTAAGTGCTATTGCTATGGTTGACAGTTCTGATTTTTTTTGTTTGTGTGCCTGGGATTCCCACACTTCTTCCCACACCAATGCCACATGAATCTCTTACTTAGAATCAATAGATCTGGACGGGACCTTGGAGATCTTCTAGTCCATCCTGGAGACCTTATACCATTTCAGACAAATGACTGTCCAGACTCTTCTTTAAAAAAACCCAGTTGATGAAGCACCTACAATTTCTGAAGGCAAGATGTGCCACTGGTTAATTGTCCTTTGTCCACTGGTTAATTGTCTACTGGTTAATTAAGTGTAAAACCTTGCTTTTCTCCACATTAAATGTCATGTTGTTGGATAGGGCCCATTGTTCAAGTCTGTTAAGATCTTTTGGGATTTTGAGCTTGTCTTCTGGGGTGTTGGCTTCCTTAGAACTTACACCCGATAGAGTTACCGGTAGTCCTTAACTTACAACTGCTTGTTTATTGACTGGTCAAAATTACAATGGCACTGGAAAAAATGACTTATGACTATTTTTCACGTTTGCAACCATTGCAGCATCCCTATGGTCACATGATCAAAATTTGGATGCTTCGCAATTGGTTAATTGTTATGACAGTTGATGTGTCCTGGTATCAAAAGGTTGGATCACCTTTTGCCACTTTCTATCAAGCAAAGTCAACGGATAAGCCTGATTCACTTAGCAACCATGTTACTAACTTAGCAAATGGAGTGATTTACTTAACAACTACAGCAAGAAATGGGGCAAAATGCACTCAACAACTGCCTCACTTAACCATGGAGAATTTGGGTTCAGTTGTGGCCAGAAGTCGAGGGCTGCCTGTGATTAAAAGAACAAATATTCCCATAAATACTTTCTTTGGCATTTATTTATTTAGACAGAAGAACTGAAGAAGCTTCTTGGATGAGAAGGGAAACCTCTTCAAGGAAAAACAAAGTCCAGTTGCCTTTTGAAAAAGTACCTTTGGACCATCTGCGTTTAAATGAATAAACCATATTTGAAATACCTCTAAATACTAATAATCATGCTAAAATCAGTGTTCATAATTATAGTTTTATCTTAATTTTGATCTAACACACATACTAGATTGTCAAATATGATCTAGTCCTCAAATCCCAAGGCCAAAAGTTGATTTATTTTACTTATTTTGTAAGAAATCTAACATATCTCCATGTAACATGAAATTTAGTCAAATTATTTTTCTCTAAGCAAGGCAGTCAATTTTGCCACTTCAGGTGAGGTCCATTAATTTTAAAGTCCATTCTTCTATTGTGGGTATATATGCCTCTTTCTATAATACAATAGCAGAGTTGGAAGGGAACCTTGGAGGTCTTCTAGTCCAACCCCCTGCCTAGGCAGGAAACCCTATACCGTTTCAGACAAATAGTGATCCAACATCTTCTTAAAGACTTCCAGTGTTGGGGCATTCACAACTTCTGGAGGCAAGCTGTTCCACTGATTAATTGTTCTAACTGTCAGGAAGTTTCTCCTCAGTTCTAAGTTGCTTCTCTCCTTGATTAGTTTCCACCCATTGCTTCTTGTTCTACCTTCAGGTGCCTTGGAGAATAGTTTGACTCCCTCTTCTTTGTGGCAACCCCTATCTTTGGGCATGCAGCAATGTTGCAGGATGATGTCATATATAAAAACAAAGTCACATGTTATCTTTCAATCTGTTTACTGCCATCCTTTTTTTTTAAAAAAAAAAAGGTCAGTGTTCAATTTTACACCCATTTTCAAAAAATTCTGAATCAAAATACATGCCTGATTCTATAATAACTTTCTTACATGTCCACCAAAGGTTGTAAAATGTGCCTTCAGATGGATTACATTTCCACATTACTTTTGAAGAATGCAGACTTATACTGAACTCAGCACAAACTCAGCATATCATAGATTTTAAAGTCCAAAGTCAGATGCTTTGGTATCATTATCTTTTGTTCATTTGGCTCAGCATGCTTGGTTATTTTTGTAATTTGCCAGATCAGGCTAAAGCAATCCCATTTTCTTGGCTCCCCCCCCTCCCATGTTGTTAAAAATTGGAAACTTCTAGCGTAGCATCTCCAAGGGACATTTTATGGACAGCTTTCCATCCCTGACACTCAATTTCAAGATGATCTTAATCCTCAAAGTTTTCAAAGAATTGAAGGAGCAAGCAAGTAAAAAAAAATCTTCAGAAAATAAACTGCCAAGACCCAGGAAATCAGAGTTGCCTGGGAAAAAAGAAGACAATTTCAAATTGCATTAGATATTCCTACAAAGAAGCCTGTGCATCTATTTATGCTTCTAAAATTATATGGTTGGCTTTGTGAAATTACTGTTTCCCTTTCTGTATGCTTTCAAAGAGAAAAAATCCCTGCCCATTTTCTGTAAGAAACCAGTTATTAATTAGAACAAAAAAAGTGCAATATGCAAACAACAATTAAGTCCAGATGTAATCTTCCCCAATCATGCAGTTGGGCATAATGGATACACAAAATCAGAAGGAGAGTTTTGGGTCCTGGCCCCTTTCATCATATCTTCCTCTGGAGAAGAAGATCTAGGATTTCCCATGTTAAAAGATTATGAACAATGAATTAGTTTCCCAATGAGATAGAACGTGTCCTGCAGCAAGTCCCTTTTAGATTTAATTCTTCTCTCTACTACTTAGCTACTACCTGAACTATCTCACCATCGGGAGCCTGGAAACTAAACATGAAAGCCCAGTAAAAGGTCAGGTGGATTATATGCTTAAGAAATAACTCTTCATAAATCATGAAAATCTCAGGATGGTCTGTACCTTAAAATAGAATAGAATAGACTAGAATAGAATAGAATAGAATAGAGTAGCAGAGTTGGAAGGGACCTTGGAGGTCTTCTAGTCCAACCCTGTGCTTAGGCAGGAAACTCTACACCACTTTAGACAAATGGCTATCCAACATCTTCTTAAAGACTTCCAGTGTTGGAACATTCACAACTTCTGGAGACAAAATGTTCCACTGATTAATTGTTCTAACTGTCAGGAAATTTCTCCTTAGTTCTAAGTTGCTCCTCTCCTTGACTACTGTAGTTTACATCCATTACCTCTTCTCTTACCCTCAGGTGCTTTGGAGAATAGTTTGACTCCCTCTTCTTGGTGGCAACCTCTGAGATATCAGAACATTGCTATCATGTCACCCCTAGTTCTTCTTTTCATTAAACTAGATATACCCAATTCCTGCAACCGTTCTTCATATGTTTTAGCCTCCAGTCCCCTACTCATCTTTGTTGCTCGATTGAATCAAGTCTGAGAATTCATCTCCCAATTCTGCAGTTCTCCCCCAAACAGCTGCATAATTCTACATGTTTGTGTCAATATGGGCACGAAACTCTCTGGTACACACAAAACACAAGTCAAAATAAAATAATTTACGTTAAAGGCAGAGAGTTATCTCTTTTTCCATCACCAATTTATGTACTTCCTTATTGGAGGGAACAACCTTGAATGATAGGATGCAAACAAATGCTGGGAGAACAGCAGCAGTCAAAACAACAAGAACAGCATTCATTATATCTAGAGGGTTGACTGGGAGTTTTTTAAGGTTAAGTATCCCATCCCAGGAAACAACGCAGAACTTCTTTTCCTGCAGACACAGAATTTGTCAAATCATTATAGATCTAAAAAAAGCCAGTGCCAGAATGATTTTATTAAATAGACCCACAGACACAAATGCTGACAGCCTCATTTGACAACCTTCCTGCCACAAAATACAAAGCTGAACAGAAGGCCAGGCTCTGGCCTTAGGTATACAGGAAGAGAATAAAGATGGATGCTTGCTTTGTGGTTTGTTAGGTTCATAGGAGGCAAGCTAATATTTCATTTTAGGGATGAAGAGTCTACATTGGGAGAGATTTTCAGGAGATGGGACAGGAAAGGATAGTGATCATTCTTTTTTTTTATCCATATATTGAGTCCATCCCAAGGACTTGGGATAGGCAAATGTTTTGTTTGATATTGTTAAAGGTATCATTGCCGAATGTAAACCATATCAACTAAAGCTGACTTTTGCAATTGACTGATGGGAATTTTGTCAATGATGATGGTGTTCAAATGGTATTTTGATATTTTGGGATTGCACCCAAGGTGTCTATTACTATTGATAGCATCTTTGCTTTCTTTGTCCACAATCATTCTACTAAAGTAAGGTGAGGTGAGGTGAGAACTTTATTCTCATTTTTTTTTTATTGTGAGCATACTGGCCTACATTAAAAATGAAATTCTGTTGTCTGCTCTCAAGAGAAAGTGTGTATCTACCCAAACACATATGTAACACACATGCTACACACACATATACATACATACATACATACATACATACATACATACATACATACATACATATATCCATTCTGAATACATAGTGGAAAGAGGTAACTTAAGAACTCACAAGATTGATACTATGTGGAACAAAACTGTTACTGAATCTAGATGTTCTACTATTTGCATGCCTATGTATTTTGTAATTTTCTTCCATTCTTTCTCTCCTGCTGATTCCAGGTATTCCCATATCTGCTATCCAGATTTTTTTGTCTTATTAATAATTGTGACTCCTTGCGGCTATCTCATCTAGTCCTTGCAGTTTCATTAGCAATATTTTTCAGAAATTACACTGAGAAAGTGACTAGCTCAAAGTTACCCATCTGGTTTCATGCCTAATGTGAGACTAGAACTCACAATTTCCTGGTTTCTGTCCCAGTGCCTTAACCAATGGCTTTCACATTTTTAATTTACTCTAATAATGTTCAAAATAAATACATGAGTGTATGTCTATCCTCACTTGCAGTTCTGGGAATTAATAGCCTTGTTGTTGGTGGTGTGTACCAGTTTAGAAAAGTCTAACTACTTTAACCTTCATGTTTTAGATAAGATGAAAAAAGAGAAACCAATGGCTGCTTTAAGATGATCGTTACATGCTACGCAAGGGGTAAGAATTTATGACCTTCTAAATGTAATGTGGAAGCTCCAAGCTAGGTTGCCTTATAATGAACAAGACTGGAAGCTTTGCTTTACCGCCATCATAACTACAAGGTTTCTTCTTTACAAACCTGATAAGTCAGAATAGGGAATAAGATTTAAAAACTTAGTCTAGAATCTATGTCTCTGCCATGTAAATCATCAGCATTTTTTTTAATTCCCTAAAGTCTCAAGATCCCAGCACTGAGATTGCTCATGTTTGCCTCTTATAAGCTGAACACATGTATTTCCCCAGAAGAAGAAATAAAAAGATATTAGTTTTGGTTCTAAGGTTCTAAAGTAGTGGTTCTCAACCTTCCCAATGGTGCGACCCTTTAATACAGTTCCTCGTGTTGTGATGCCCCCCAACCATCAAATTGGTGTCTCGGTTCCTAAGACCATCGAAAATATGTGTTTTCCGATGGTCTTAGGCGACCCCTATGAAAGGGTCGTTCGACCCCCAAAGGGGTCCTGACCCACAGGTTGAGAACCACTGTTCTAAAGAATTAATTGTAAAATGAACACATTTCCTCAATGCATAATTATACCACCTAACCATCCAATATAGAAGCATTAGGAGGCAAATATTGGCCCAGGGGACAAAATTAAAAGTTCAGCAGTTGGGTCCATTTAGGACCAGCGCATACAAGGGAATAATAACATAAATGAGTAAATAAGGGAGTTTCCTTGCCTCATCTATCTCGTAGCCATATGAAATTTTGGTAACCATTCACAAATCAACGTATCTTGTTAAACTGATGCTTATTTTTTTCTTCTTCTTCTCTTTCTAAAACTGTTATTTGTCATCTGTTAAATGTTAATAGAGAATACACACAAAAGAGGAAGAAATCACTGGTCACCAACAAGTTAAGGTGACATTTGATTCCCTACTATCTTCCATTATCATGTTCTGATGTCTCTTTCACTTCAGTAAAAGGGGAAAACCTAAACCAAAGTGAGCATTCAAGATACCATTAGTCAAAAGGAAAGTGAGAACAGTGAAATATGATTTCTTTTTTAAAAAAATGAAGAAAAAACTTAGCTTAATCAACTTAACTACAGCTGCTTTCAATCAACTTCACTCATCAGTATTTCCAAAGGCAGGGGAGAAAAATTATGTACCACTCATTTTGCACGATGTCCATCCTATAGCTTTTGAAGATATATCTTTAAAACAAGGGTGCCTGACAGCTTATGAGATGTGGCAACCACAAGTCTCCAATAAAAGCAGGAAATGTTGTTCAAGCTTCTGCCTCCGACACATCAATCTTGCAGCTGAGCAGGATGGCCTTTTTTCCCCCACCACAAACTCATAGAAAGACAAAGATATCTGGAGAAAACCATCAGCTGCCAAGAGGTTAAATGCCAGCCTTTGGAAGGAACAGCTGCATTAAAAGCTCTGTTCAACAGGAGACCCAGGTCTCTGAGGGAAAAAAGAACCTATTAGATTATTGCAGTGGCAATGCTCTACGTGGGGCTACTCTTGAAGAGCATTAGGAAATTTCAACTGGTGAAGAATGTGGGTATATGGGTAAATGTTTATGGAGATGCTCAGTCATCCAGGTGATGGTTGTCCCAAAGGTGCTTTTTCAGGAGGTAGCTGGACTTTCTTTGTTTTTATTTGAAGACCTCTCACTCCTCATCCAAGAAGCTTCTTCAGTTCTGACTGGATAATGGGGAATGGAAGGATTTGTATTCCTTGCAGACAGCTGGTCATTTGCATCCTTTCAGAGGATCGTTGAAGCACTTGGAGGTTTATCTGTGTCCTCAGGGTCAACTGAGTGGTGTTCCTGGTCCCTGTAGTCTGATTTTTTTTTTCCTCTGGAAATCCATTCCTACTCCCGCACCATTCAAAGGGAGCTCATCCCAAATTGTATAGCTAATAGTTGGTAGAGATTCTCAGTCAATCCAGGTCATGGTTGTCCCAAAGGTGCTTTTTCAGGAGGCAACTGGACTTCCTTGTTTTTTTCTTTGAAGAAGTTTCACTTCTCATCCAAGAAGCTTCTTCAGTTCTGACTGAATGGTGGGGAATGGAAGGATTTATATTCTTTGCAGTCATCTGGTTATAGTCATTTGAAAGAGGGGCCAAAGAGGCCATCTACATTAAGATTGAACGGGCCTCTTTCAGCAGGAAGGGAGCAATACAACACCATTTAACTCCTGTTTACACCACCATCCTTTTAGCAGCTCCAAAAAAGGTTTCACACCCATTTACACTATTCAGGTAACCCTGAGGGCACAGATAAACCTCCAAGTGGCCTCAACGACTCTCAGAAAGAGTGCTAATGACCAGATGGCTGCAAGGAATATAAATCCTTCCATTCTCCACCATTCAATCAGAACTGAAGAAGCTTCTTAGATGAGAAGTGGAATGTCTTCAAAGAAAAACAAAGAAGGTCCAGTTGCCTCTTGAAAAAGCACCTTAGGGATAGTAAATAGTGCCAGATACACAGCACGTGTAACAGCATTATTGTATGAGCTGCATAGGCTACTTGTGTGTAACTGGGGGCAATTCAAGATGCTGGTTGCCCCTCTTTAAATCCTTACACGGCTTGGGACCATGAAGGATCATCTTTTTCCAAAGGTCTCTAATTTGATCGTGCAGATTGGGTATGCTGCAGGTCCCATAGCCAAAGAGTGTTGAATGACAGGAACTAGAAAATGGATCTTTTCTGCTGTAGCTCTTGCTTTGTGAACTATCCTTCAGTCAGAGGATATTCACCAACCCAGTTGGCCTTTCATAAAACTTTAAAAACTTGGCTATGTACTAGAGCTCTGAATGGGTTAAGGGCCCCATTTCTTGGCTTCACTATTAGTTTTTCAACTATCTCAGCTGATACATGTATGTATGTATGTATGTATGTATGTATGTATGTATGTATGTATATATGTATTGATGTTTTTATTGTTTTCATTGTTTTAAATATAGTACTAAAATTATGGCAGCCTAAAAATTTAGCATCAGAGAGGTCAATATTACCAGAAAACATAACCAGGTTTTCATAGCCTTACAAAAAAAAAGAGAAGTTCCAGAATGGGCCAAATACTCACCATACTTTACTTTTTCCACAGTGGGAAACCAGATGCTTTTAGGAAGACTGCAAACTGAATGTAAGTTCTAAGACGTTGTCCTGCTGATGCTCCTAGAAACATGTACAGAGAGATAAATCGCCTCTGATTCTGCAGGAAGCAGAATGACTAGCAGCCAGCCATTGATAGCTTAATGCTCCGTGAGGCAAAAGCAGTCTAAATTGGTCACTACCATTTCACATTGAAGGGGTAACTTCTATAGCTTAGTTACTGTATGTCTGTCAATCAGTCTATTTATTACTAAAACTCACATTATGTGTGTTAAGTAAGTAAGCTCCCCGTTAGGAGAGCAAGTGTGCAGAGAAGCTTAATGAGAGTGGTATGGAAGAACACGCATAAACCAGCATACAGGGACACCGAATAGTATCAAATTTAGTAGTTTACTATGTGGAAATATAGAGGTATTCAGAGTTCAATTTACAATCCAAGTCATACACAGTTCAGTCAGTCAGTTATCAATGTTCTCAGTTAAGGAATGATCCTTCGAACACAGTCCAGTATCAAATAATCAGTTTAGCGCACAAAGCAGTTAACAGTAGCAAAAACACAGTACCTCACAATACATCCACCGATCAGTCTAACAAACAGAGCTAACAGTCATTCTGGCTCCCTCTTATGGCTGCTTGAGGTAACAGCAACCAATCACATTACAGCAGTACTTAAAGCTACAGTACTACCATCCTGGTTTATATATTGCTAACCCAACTGTTAGTTTACATTCCTAACAATGTGTATCTGCTTGTTGGTTTATATCCATGATGGTGAATCTGTGGCATGCATGCCAGAGGTGTCATGCAGTGCCCGTTCTGTCGGCACGTATGCCGTCGCCCCAGCTCAGCTCTGCCACGCATGCACACACATCTCCCACCAGCCAGCTAGCCTTTGGGTCTCTGTCACGCATGCATGGGGGGGCAGGATGCACATGGGGGCTGGCGCATGCATCCAGGGGCATGAGCACATGTCAGGGGTGGGGCGCATGCAGGGGGTGCATGGACATTGTATTTTGGGGGTTCAGCCTTGTGCATGCACATTTTCATGTGCATGCTTGTGTTTTGGGCACTTGGCACTCATAGTCTCAACTTAGTCCAAACGGTGCTGCATTATACTACAAGTTTTTGAATCAAGGTACCTCAAATCTGCTAATGTAAAGAATGCATAAAATCTCCATGACCCATTACTGTTACAGAATTGAAATTTCCATGATGTTCAGTCCAGTTTAGTCTCAAAGTCATGGCCATTGGAGGAGCCCCACAGAAAAGTGATGATGATTAATAATAATAATAATAATAATAATAATAATAATAATAAGAAGAAGAAGAAGAAGAAGAAGAAGAAGAAGAAGAGGAGGAGGAGGAGGAGGAGGAGGAGGAGGAGGAAGAAGAAGAAGAAGAAGAAGAAGAAGAAGAAGAAGAAGAAGAAGAAGAAGAAGAAGAAGAAGAAGAAGAAGAAGAAGAAGAAGAAGAAGAAGAAGAAGAAAATTTTATTTGTTAGCCGCACCCTCTCCCGAAGGACTCGGGGCGGCGTACAATAAAAACATATAAAATACAAATATGGACAATACAAACACAAAATAGACATATACGTGGAGGAGGTAGACAGATGGATGGAAACAATTAAAATCCCAGTTTAAAATCCCCTAAATACAATCACAAAATTAAAAAAAAACCGTCAGGAGCGATATCATCAAACTATGGTTGAGCCAGGCCAGCTACTTGGAATAGGTGGGTCTTGAGCTTTACACGGAAGGCACGGAGGTCAGAGGTAATCCTAATATCCGGGGGGAGGTCATTCCACAGGGCTGGGCCCGCCACAGAGAAGGCTCTGCTCCTAGGCGCCGCCCCCCGGCACTGTCTGGTGGATGGCACCTGGAGAAGTCCCTCTCTGTGTGAGCGAATTGGTCGCAGGGATGTATGGGGCAGAATACGATCCCGCAGGTATCTAGGTCCTGAGCCATGATACTCCTTGCCAACTTCCAATATGCAACATCATGGGAAAGCCGGCAGGAAGTCAGAAATCGCTCCCATTCTCACTGTTTTTTTTTAATCAGTCCACAGCCTTACAGTTTATTTGTATAGGTAAGTAAATTTTGACTTATTATTGAAGTTCATTTGCCACTAGAATTATTTTTCTGTTTATGATATGATGATCATGGGACTCTCCAACTTTGGGCTAAAAAAATACAGTCAGTCTAAGACTTAATGTTTATTCTGGTCACATCAGATTGAACTATCTCTCTGTCAAAGAATGACGCAACAGCTCACAAGCTTGTCTTCTCTCATGTACAAATGACCTGTGCTATTTAAATTACCTGAATCTGCCGGTACTTACCTTCAATGAATGAACCTGGAATCTAGCATTTTGAGAAAGATTTTAAAAAGGGTCCTCCCCACCCTAAATTACTATATCTATATTACTTTATAAATTTTAGCATTCTTGCCATCAATTTCTATACCGCTTTGTCCAGCCTCTTAATCACATCAAATTCTATAATGTGCAAATTTTCAAATTCTACAAAATTGTTTTTCAGGCACAGGAACCAAAACAATGGTTGTTCCAACATGTAACACATCACTTTAATTAAACATCATTTGTCATTTCAATGACAATTATCATAGACTCAATCAGAATTATTATAGATTCTGCTTTTGGAATCTGCTGTGGATAAAAAGCAAAGGCATCTTTTAAATAAACAGATCATTCACATTTGATATCAGTCTCCCAAAAGTCAAACTAATATAATCTAAACTCTAACATAGACATACAGGATGAAGAGATAACTTCTTAATGCAAACAAGATTCCCAGAAGCATCACCGTTTATGAGCAAAGGAACTAGGAGAATTCTGGAAAGCATTTACTTTATATAAAAAAGATGCAGGATTATTGGACTAGATCTATTCCTAAAGAAACAGGTAAAGTAATGGTAGAAAGTTCCATATGGGCAAAGATATTTAACAATATTCAATACAAGTTATAAATGTCAAGTAAAAGAATGGAAGGAAAGATACATTATATTTATTGATGACTGGAATGGGCCCTTTGTATAACAATGAACAAAATAAATATGATTTATAGTTTTGATGACATAGTAGAGTAAAGAAGAATAAAATGATGAGAATAGAATAGAATAGAATAGAATTGGAGTTCCGGTTCCGGCGGCGGCGGCGACAGGCAGCTCTTTGCCCGCTCCGGCTCCCCGGTGGGCTTCCCCACTCCTTGGGGGGCACAGGACACCCCGCAGAGGGGTCCTGCCGGAGGGGCGGCATCGCGGAGGACTCCTGCAGCGGCGGCGGCCAGCGGGAGGTCTCTCGCGCGCCCAAGGCACCGGGGAGCAAGATCGGAGGGCGCTTCGCGTTTCTGCGCCTCGCGCCTCGCTAAAGCCGACTGGAGAATGCAACAATAGAAGGACGCAGCTGCGGTGCGGTGAGGTTGCTTCTCTCTTCACTCCCTATTCTGCACGAAGGATTATTCAGCTTTCTTTAAAACAACTTTCGGAGCAAGTTGGAGGTGCGGCTGGAGGGAGGGGGGTTCCCCCCCCTTGGACAAGCGGCGAGGAACAATTTTGCTCTCAGCCCCCGGGGGAGGAGGAGGGGGGAGAGCCAACGAATGAAGCCTCACCCAGGTTGAGATGATTTTCTTTTCAATTTAATTTTATATATTACTGTGATTGGAGGACTTTTGGAACTTTTAAAAAAAACTTTGTTATGCCTCTGTGCTCAAAACTGGCAGGGCAAGATGGCACACTTCCGTTGTCTTTATGAACTGTGAAACCTGACTCCACCTTTAAAGTTCAGGCTTCCAGTCTTTGTCTCCGTGTCTCCCAGAGGAAACTCTTGTGGATTGGTATTTTTTGAACTTTCTAGGGGAAACTTTTTATCTATTGCCAGACTTATTAGAGAGATTCTCTTCTGCCTGGTTCTTCTGCTCCCGGAACTCACCTGGCTACCCTTCTTTTCTAACTGTTTATCTTATATATGGACTGAACTTCTAACATTATAAAGGATGGCATCTAAAAGACCACCTCCTGGAAAACCTGGCTTTGCCACGTCTGCTCCAACATCTGCAACATCCAGTCCAGCCACACAGTCAAAGATAACAGAACTGATGCAACCCAAGACTACAGAGATGGACTTTCAACAAATGCTTCAACAAATTTTACAGGGCCAGGAGGAAATCAAGAAACAGCTAAGGGAAATTAAAGATGAAATTAAAGAAAATCAAGCCCAAATTTATAAGAACTCACAAAGACTGAATCTTGTGGAAGGGGGGGTGGAGGAGGTGAAGGGGGTGGTAGAAGCTGTGCAGAAAGGGAACAAAGATCTTGACATCCAACAGATGAAATTAGAATTTGAGAGAATGTCCTATTATCTTAGATTTCAAAATGTTATAGAAGAAGATGGGGAAAACATAAGGGACATCATGACAAACATCCTGGCTGACTACACACACAAAGAAAAACAACAGATGGGGTGGGATATAGACCTGGTTTATAGAGTGAACTCAGCTTATGCTAGAACACACAATGTACCCAGGGAGGTTCATATTAAATTTCTTAGAAAAACCACAAGAGATGAAATTCTGGGTGTACAAAGGGGGCAAGCATTGACATATCATGATATGGAGATAACCATTCTGAAGCAGATCCCTAAGAAGATTAGAGAAAAAAGGAAGAATTATTCGCAATTAGCGAATAAATTATACCAGAAAGGGGTGTGGTTTAGATGGTTGATGCCTGAAGGTATGCTGATATCCTGGGAGGAAACAAGAATCAGAATCAATTCACCCATAGAGGCGCAGGCCTTTATGGAAAAAAATAAAACACTCCTAGAGAAAACACCAGACACTACAACGGACACGCAGGACACGGGAGGGGCCAGAGCTCTGCCAGTGGAGGGAGATGGGGCAATAGCAAGAAGACTCAGATCACAAAAATAAACAAGAAAATCATATTATTATAAACTGACCGAAAGTGATAATGGAATTATACTTGGATTTTATACTGTAATGTTTAATCTGATTGAATTTAGTAATAGAACTAATATGCTGATTGTAATCAATTATATACCAATGCATTATATATAAATGTATACTATGGGTATGGAGGGAGGGGCGCCTTTCACATTTTGCAACTGCCAAAATTTGTAGACCTGTCCATTTACCCTTTTCCCTATAAATGTTGAAAACCCAATAAAATTTTATTATTAAAAAAAAAAGAATAGAATAGAATAGAATAGAATAGAATAGAATAGAATAGAATAGAATAGAATAGAATAGAATAGAATAGAATAGAATAGAATAGAATAGAATAGAATAGAATAGAATTCTTTATTGGCCAAGTGTGATTGGACACACAAGGAATTTGTCTGCAGTGCATAAGCTCTCGGTGTACGACAAGCAACAGGTGATAAATGATCATAATCATAAAATTCATTCATCATAAATCATAAAACAGTGACAGTGATGGGATACTAAAGCAATCAACATAAATCATACTAGGGTGTTAAGTAAAACAATTAATATAAGTTGTAAAATACAAACAACAGTATATACACAGACACAGACACAGACACAGACACAGACACAGACACAGACACAGACACAGACACAGACACAGACACACACACACACACACACACACACACACACACACACACACACACATATATATATATATATATATATATATATATATATATATATATATATATATATATATGTTTTCGTAGATTTTCACGGGTGTAGGTATGCTGGTTTTGTTGTATTCGGGTCTTTTCCCGTGTAAGGTTGAGATTGTCTTTGCAACGTTTCGACAGGATCACACCTGCCATCTTCAAGCTGTGGGCTTAAAATGGGAACGGAGCTCCGTTCCCATTTTAAGCCCACAGCTTGAAGATGGCAGGTGTGATCCTGCCGAAACGTTGCAAACACAATCTCAACCTTACACGGGAAAAGACCCGAATACAACAAAACCAGCATATATATATATATATATATATATATATATATATATATATATATATATATATGTGTGTGTGTGTGTGTGTGTGTGTGTGTGTGTGTGTGTGTGTGTGTGTGTGTGTGTGTGTGTGTGTGTGTTGTATTTGTGCTGATAAATAAATATAAATAAATATAAATATAAATAAAAATAAATATAAATATAAATAAATAAATATAAATATAAATAAATATAAATATAAATAAATAAATATAAATATAAATATAAATATAAATATAAATATAAATATAAATATAAATATAAATATAAATATAAATATAAATATAAATATAAATATAAATATAAATATAAATATAAATATAAATATAAATATAAATATAAATATAAATATAAATATAAATATAAATATAAATATAAATATAAATATAAATATAAATATAAATATAAATATAAATATAAATATAAATATAAATATAAATATAAATATAAATATAAATATAAATATAAATATAAATATAAATATAAATATAAATATAAATATAAATATAAATATAAATATAAATATAAATATAAATAAATAAATAGGGCATACCAGGGGTTGTAACACACACACACACACACACACACACACACATAATTTTCTTTAGATATTTCTTTCTTTCTCCTTTTTCTTCCTTACTTTACATTAGTTTGTGTTAGTTTTTCTCTTTTTGTTTAAAGGTTTGAATAAGACCTATGTATAAAAAAGGTGATACATTTTTGCTAATCCATAATTCATGGTATGTAGGATGGAAGAATGCTCCAAAACACTTGGAAGCTCCTGATGTTGCCTAGCAGCCTACTCTGTTAACTGATTGTGGGTTTTCTGCTTCTTCTCACATCTTCCACCAGAAACCAAAATTGAATCTGGGCAGGTCTGTGTAGGAGATGACCGTGCTGAGCCTGAGGGAGGAGTCAAACGCATCATCAGTCATGAGTCCCTTTATGCCCACAAGAGATCTAAGTCCAGCCCACCTTGAATTCCTTCTACCCTTATCTTCTGCCAATTTCCTGGGACTGTTAGTAGTTCAGATTCTTGTAGAGTAGTGGTCCCCAACCGTTCTGGCACCAGGGACCAGTTTTGGAAGAAATTGTTTTCCACAGACTGGGGGGAGATGGTTTCACATGGAACCTACATCCCATGCTACAGATGAAGTTTCACTCACTCGCCTGCTGCTTGTGTGGCCCAGTTCCTAAAAGGCCACACAGAGGCCCATAGCAGAGGCGGTATTCTTCCAGTTCTGACTGGTTTGCCCAAACCGGTAGGAGAAATAACAGATGGTCCCGCCCACCCATCCCAGCTCTACGGCATCCCATGTAGGCCCTTTTTTAAAGGCAAAGCACATGCACGGAAGGTGGAGTGCATTTGCGAACCGGTAGGGAAAGTAAGTAAATACCACCTCTGGTCCATCGCCCGGGGATTGGGGATCAGAGGTAGGTTGCTCCCAGTTCGGTCTGTTTTGGCCAAACTGGTAGTGGTGGTGGCAGGAGGCTCTGCCCACCCACCTGGATGCTTCTGCGCATGTGCAGACGCTTCTGTCTATACGCAGAAGCGTTGTGCGCATGCACACGTGAGCATGAGCAAACCGGTACTAAACCGGCTAGCAACCCACCACTGTTGGGGACCTCTGTTCTAGAGAGCTTAAGCTTGCAATAAATCTTTATACTCTTTAAAGTGCCTAGATCTCCTGATTTCCCTGGCGCTTGACATTCTGCTTGCAAGCCAAGTTCTTAAAAGTCTTTCTTCACTTATAAGCTATTTACAGAGTTTGTTGTGAAATTCCTTGGACATTTGGGCAGCTCCTTCAGACACCTGAAAGGGATCTTCAGCAAAGCCCAGAGATATGTTCAAAGACTAGTGGGTATTGAACAAAATTAGGTACATTTCCTTTGTGAGAGAGCCTTTAATTAGACCGTGACAATGTTTTCATTCTAATCCACTTGGTCCCTAGTCTCATTCTCAATTGCTGTGATCTCCAATAAGCAAGTCACAATTAATTGTTGGATTTTTAAGACTGGATTGGGGGGGGAGAGGCATGCAGAGGGGAGATGTGATTTACACAAGTAAATGAATGGAATTATAATAAAAGTTTACTTAGGTATACTTATTGATCTTCTTTGTCCATGCTCTCTTTGTCCATTCTCCCATTCACCTGCAGATCTTAACCCCTGCATAAAATTAGTCCAGCCATACCCTAAGAAGTTAAATGCAATTCTTCTGGAAGATGATTTGAAACCATTCTTAAAGACAAAACAGTAAGGCAATTTTCTTGTGTAAGTGCCTAAGCATTAGAGGGGGTGGAGTGGAAGAGCGTTTAATATTCAGAAAGAGATTTTCTTCTGGTGATTTAGGATTGCAAATGAAGTGTTTATCCAAACAATGAAGGTACACTCCAAGCTGTCCAAAAGGCCAAGAAAAAAACAATGTACGGTGATAAACTTCATTCCCCTAAGCTAGCAGATGACAGAGAAGGCAAAAAGCTTGACCTTGTCATGAATTTTGCATGAGAATGAGCCTTTTTTTCTTGCCGAGCAAAGGTGCAGTTTTTATTTCTCCACCCTTAAAATGAAGCTTTTTTTTAAAAAAAAAAATCAATTTTGCTTACTAATTTCGTAGGTTCGAAGGGAAAGGCATTGAGATCTATGGTGGGAAAAAAATGCAAATTGACTCAGGCCTGTTTCAGTCAAAACACTTTCCCATCAAATATAATGGCCACATTGTTTAGGTAAATTAATTTCTCTCTTTCTCCTACATCATCTCCATCCCTTGTGCATCGTCATTTCGGTTTGTCTCTTCTAAGCATATTTCAATATCAGGTTCAAATAATTGCATAGCAGAGCTGCCAGTCTCTGCTTCCTGGGCAGAAATTGGTCATTTTATGCATAATTTACAATCCGCTGGAAAAAAAAAGTCAATACATATTAACGTGAAGGAAAGATTGAGTGAGATTTCTGTATTATGAAAATTGAACACATTAAGAGCATCTCGGGTGAACATTGTTGCTTGAGAAAAAACACACACATACACCTCTCAATGCCACTTTCAATTTTAGCAGGCATGGAAAAGGAACATTTCCTTGGACAAAAGAAAAAGGAAGAAGCCTGTGAAAGGCAGAAATGGGTATTGCATGAGCTCTCACCTGTAATCACAGGTTGTAGGATGAATGCAACGGTTTAGAAATAATGATAGTCTGCAATTTGATGAACATTTGCTACTCTTTATAGATTCTTACTTCTATCTCAAGAGTCAGTGGGCTGCCATAAGTAATGTGAAGATCTGAAGTTAAAGAGGCAAAGAACCATGCTTGGGAAACAGAGTTGTACTTAACTATACATTTGTCGAGGTGTTTCAGGGGAAAATCACCTAAAATTACATTAGACAAAATTACAGTCAAATATTCTTGAGGGATCTGAAAATACTGTCTTAGATTATTATATACACTCTCCTTTCTCTTTCCCAGAAGGAAATATCTCAACCTCACCACTCACTTTGCTGTTAAAAGGAGATGACAGTCACAATCCACAGGTTTGTCCGTCTCTGTTCTGCAGCAAAGTGAAACATTTATGTGGCCTCCCGTGAAGAACAGTTGGAAGTTTTCCATGGAACTCAACTTCAACATCTGCTATATGGTAGATTTGACTGTCTTGCTCACTAAAAGATCCTACGGGAATTCAGAATACATGGAAAAACAGGTGGGAATTGATTTAATTATAGAAGTATAGAAAGTAGGATTAAATGGAGATAAATTAGGTTCCCAAAGATCTGGACTGATCCTCTCTCTTTTATACATATTCTGAATCCTAAAAATTAGAGCGGCATACAAGCCATGCAACAAGTGAATGAGTTACTTAGTGAGTGAGTGAGGGTGATGTTTGTGCATCATGTTCGAAGAGGACCTTGACATCTAATGGATTGTGGGCTGGCCACGATGTGTCCGCAGGTGGCTGGTGAGGCCTATATGGGCACAAAATGTTCTGCCAATATGTAGGGCAGACATGTGTGGGCCCCATTGTTGCAGCATTTGCAGCTCTGGCTTTGCGGAGTACTTGCTCCTCATGGGCTATGGTTGTTCTATGTCTGACAGCCTTGGTGAATCAGCATGCGCCATGTCAATTAATCTTGTGCCAGGGTTTCCCAGGAGGTGGTGTCAAAATCCAGGGACTTGAAGGAGGTTTTCAACATGTCAAGTAGGTAAGTAACTAAAAGATAAAAGTGTCCACTGTCCGGTATGTCTGACTTTAAGGGGAAAGTGTTCATCTCTGTGTCTTAGTTGATGGAGCCAGCATTGTCTGAAGATCCTTTCCATGTCCATGTGCCAGCATGATTATAACCCAAGATACATGGAATGCAGTTATCTTCCTACCAAAGGGATACCTATTTTTCTACTTTCATTTGCATTCTTTAGAACTGATGGGTGGGCATGGGGTGCTCCGGTCTTGAACTTGGGCTGCCAGCTGACAAGCACAGTGTGTTTAACTGCTGAGCCATCACACCTCTAAGCAAGTAACAGGGATGTGCGGTCAGGGGAGGCAGGGGAGGCAGAGCCTCACCGCTCTCATCATGAAAAGAAAAAAAAGGGGGAAAGGGAAAAGGCACACGTGGTCCCATTCCCCGCCTTCCTGAGTCAACATGAAGGAGACTGTGGAGCGTGCTCTGCCGGCACGCGCTCCGCGGTCCCCTTCATGTTGACTCAGGAAGGCGGGGAATGGGACCACGTGTGCAGGAGGTTGAGGCTGTCTCAGCCTCCTGCATATGTCCCATTCCCCGCCTTCCTGATAACGTCACCAGCCTCACCAGCCATAAACCTCACTGCACATCACTGGCAAGTAAATATTTGAGCAATGAGGTAGCCAGATACAGATGGCACCATTGCATTCAGTGTGGTAAATATCAAAATGTATTATTAAAGAAATCCAAAGCATGGACAATGAGCAAAGACTCTTATATTCCAGGGTTAATAATTTAAAATGTCCGTCCATTGTGTTAGAAGAGGACCTTGATATCTAACAGGTTGTGGGCTATCCATGATGTGTCTGCAGGTGGCTGGTAAGGCCTATATGGGAATGAATTTAAAATAGGAATAGGCAAAGGATGCCCTCTGGATTTTTCCTTCAACTCTCATCACACCTCTGGTGAAAGAAAATGAAATTATAATTCAGCAAGGTCCTGGATCATCACTCCTTGGAAATCACAATTGTTTATGTCTGCCTGTGAATTCTGCAGATAACTAAGAAAAGGAGGCTTGGGATTGTACAGGAAAATGTACGACAAACTTGATTTATTGTGCAGCAGTTGTATAAAAACATTATATTTTTATTGATTTGATTATTTAATTTCTACACCAGCAACAAGGGAATTGGGCAGAATACATTATAAAACATAGAAATAATTAAAACAGTATAATAGAAATACATACAGTATGGCATCAAGTAAAATTGTTGCTATAGATGCCTGTCCCAAAGGTGCTTTTTTCAAGAGACAATGTACTTGTTTTTCTTTTGAAGATGTTTCAGAAGGATTTATATTCCTTGGAGATAGCTGGTCATTTGCCACTTGGAGGTTTATCTGTGCCCTAAGGTTCACTTGAATTGTGCAAATAGGTGTGGAACCTTTTTGGAACTGCTGAAAGGACTGTGTTTTGTAGACTGGAGATAGATGATGTCGTATCCCCCCACTTCTGTTGAGAGAGGGCTGTTCAGTTTTGACATAAATGGCCTCTTTAATCCCTCTTTGAAACCAGATGTCCTCTCTGTCCAGAATGTGGGCTTTGCTTTCTTCAAAAGAATGGCTTTTGTCTTTTAAATGCAGACGAACTGCTGAATCTAGTCATGATGGATTTGTTCTCATATATTGTGCCATGTGTTTATGAAACAAAGCAACCACTTCATAAACGTCTGACCATTGACTTCAGGGAGCCTGGTGACATTACTAAAGAAATAAAGTTTAAAATCTACACACAAATACTTCACTTTCTGAATCAAATGTTTTTTTTTTAAATCTACCTGAATATAGGCTGTTCCTTTTGCTCTTACAACCTCTTGTTCTATGATTTTATTATAATATTGGCAAATTTATTTTTAGCTTTTCTTGCAATGATCTCCAATACAACAACATTCTCTAACAAAGCAAAACACACTAATCAGTCATTCCTCATGAGATAAAATATATAAATGATAGATGATAGATAGATAGATAGATAGATAGATAGATAGATAGATGATAGATAGATAGATAGATAGATAGATGATAGATAGATAGATAGATAGATAGATAGATAGATAGATAGATAGATAGATAGATAGATATCAATGTCTATTTTCTATCAGTCTCAGAACTTTTCAATGGATATGCACCTGTAAGAGATGACCAGTGTCAGGGCAGCCTCCATCAGTAACGAAGAAAGAAACCACTCAACTCCATATTTCAGAATTAAGAGTACTTTTACTGGTTATGAGTAGAAAGCAGCTAGCAAAGCAAGATCTGAGGCAAAAACGCACGTAATCTTAGACATCAATATGTGACCCAACTCCCTCCCCCTAGTAACCCCAACCCCCAGTCCAATCCGCACACCCCCAGGTGTCATGTGGGCTGCAGCTTCAAAACCCATCATCAGGTTGGTATGTCGGACGGTTGGCCTTGGCAGCAATTCCACTATCTGCAGCATGCGCAGTAGATGGTGAGAAAATGACTCCCTTCTTCATTCACTCCTGTGCTGAAGCTTCCTCTCCCAAATACCATGTCATCCCCCCCCCATCCCCGTTTCAATGGCAGCCGAAAGCAAGCAGCAAAACAGAGGCTGACAACTAGGTTGAGGCCAGTGGTCAAGCTCATCATCAGTTTGGAGTCCACAACCATAAAAGAATTAAGTCCAGTTCTCCTTGAATTCAATTGACTCTTATCTACCACCAGGGTGCTTTGGCCTTTAGAGTTCAGATTATTGTAGAGTGATAGAATGAAATAAATGTGTTTGAATAACCCTAGTTCCTGATTTCTTGTGCCTGGTAGGACCACACTGATTATTGAAAGATCAATTCTTGCAAATTGCAGAGAGACAATCAGAACGTGAATGGTTCTTCTCTGCTTCTCTAGAACCAAATGCAAACTTCCAACTAAAAGTCTGTAGAGATTCTCAGTTATCCAGGTCACGGTTGTCCCAAAGGTGCTTTTTCAGGAGGCAACTGGACTTTCTTGGTTGTTGTTTTTTTTTGAAGACGTTTCACCTCTCATCCAAGACTTTTCTTCACTAACCTGTCAGAGCTGAAGGAGCTTCTTGGATGAGAAGCGAAACATCTTCAAAAGAAAAAACAAGAAAGTCCAGTTGCCTCCTGGAAAAGCGCCTTTGGGACAATCCCCCAACTGTTTTTTGGATAGACCCTGGAGCTTCCCTCAACCAAGTCAATGAATTTTAGGAGCAAATTGGTTAAAAATTTATAACACAATTTCTTTCCATTGTCAGGTGAGAACTGTGTAAGCCCTAAAATAGAATTGATGCTGTTGTGTGACACAGCACCACCTACTCTGTATCAACATGTCATCACTTCATATCATCAACATAAAGTGTGGTCCCCAGCTATCACAAGGTTACCCACACTCTTAACACCATCTCTGTTTCCAGATTTATGAAATGGATGTTTCCAGATTTATGAAATGGATAAGCAGCAAAGGATTTTATGAATGTTAGAGCTTCAGTTTTACCCTGCATCCATCAAATCAATCGATCAATATGAGAGAGTTACTGGCAAAAAATAATAATAATTCTGCCTTATCCTAGATAAGCAAAGTCTGTCTGTGTTAGCGAGCTAGCTTTTTTAAAAAGTCTCCCAAGTATGCTAAGTTCATTATTATTTATGCTGATATTCATATTTCACTATAGAAGTAGACAGAAGGTTTGAGGATACTGTGATTTGACTTGAAAAATTGGACCTTGGGGTACACTTTTAATCTCTCAAACCAGTCCAGCTGTTCTCAGCCTTAGGCTGCAAAGCTCTCAGGTCTCTCGTTGGGGTTGGTGAGTGATATGAATGAATTTATTGGTGACATTTATGAATGAATTACAAATTGCACATATGTAAAGTTGCTTGAGCAATTCAGGGAGGACGTGTTTGGCATTTCAGAGTGTTAGCATGATTGGTAAAGTGGCCACGTTTTAGCTTTGTTTTTGTTTTCCATAACAATTGAGGAAGAGAACGCAGTGGTCAAAGTATATTATTACTGGTGGATAAAGAAAGGTCTCTGCATCATTTTTACCAATTTTCACTCAATTTGCTGAAAAAGAGTTTGCTTAAGAAAAATATTCTTCCCCCAAAAAGAAAAGAATGTTGAATGACACTCTTCTGGGTGGGAGGGAGCATGACATTCTTGAACTCCTTTTACTTACCTATAAACACAAATCAAACCAGAATTTTTGTGGCAAGTTGTTGTGGTCATAAGTCGAGTCTTCGTGCAACTGGGTATGATTTCATGATCACTTTTGCAACAGTCATAAGTTGAGTCATACAATTGTAAGAGTGAATCCAGCTTAACCAATGGGGGGTTTTTTTGCCCTGAAACTAACAAAAATGTTGTAAATCTTGATTACCAGACTACGGGACATGACAACTGGTCATAAATGCAAACTGGTTGCCAACTGCCCAAATTGTGATCATGTGACCCAAGGGGGAAGGATGATGGTTGTAAGAGGGGTCCTTGGTGCTCTCTGAGTTTGCCTGTTTTTTTTTTTTTAACTTATTTGACTGTTGGTCTGAAGTTAACAACAACTGTCAAAGTTTTGGCAACGTGACTAGTATTATGAGATAAACCAAGGAACACCACACAGCACATAGCACACAAAGCCTTTATACAATAAATAGTTGTCATATATATACAGAAATATATATGAAAATATATGTGGTAGATAAAAATCCCTTACCATTCAGCTCAGACACAAGGAGAGAAATGATATACATGACGAGAGAGAGAAATGCCCTCTAAAGGGCCACATATATATATAGACACCTCATTGCATCAGCCTTAGCATACATTGCATCAGCTTCCAGTTTACATCAGCTGGCAGCTACTAAATCCTCATTACCTAACAACAACAATACCCCCAATCAAGAAATTGCCAAAGAGCCATCAGTAAACAGCCCAACCAAAGAATTTCTAAGACCGCCTCCCAATACACAGACATACAAGATGCTAATATATAAATTGAGAGCAAATCTCATTCCCTACTAACACTGATGATGTTACCTAGTTAGGGTAATGGAACTTCTGCAAGAAAATAAGCAAGGTAAGAGAATATCAAGGACTCCTCATTTCCACCCTGAGCTACAAATATTCTCCTTTATTGGTGATTGTAAGTTGGAATTTTGGTCATACCTGACTTTTTCAGAGGTCTCCATTAATTTGAACCATATTTAAGCAAACAGTCATAACTTGAGGGCTACCTGTAGTTATAAACTAGCCAAAGAACCACTTGGCTATTTTGTGCAATGCTTCTCCACTGCTTGAAGCTTTTCTATCTTCCTTAAACTTTATTAATGTCTAAGGAAAAAGATTACTAGTGAATTCCATTAATTAATTAATTCATTCATTCATTCATCCATTATTTTAACCATTTTCTATCCATTGCATAATGAAGTTTTTCACATGTTTCCAACCAATATGGTCTGGGGCTTGATTTTGCCAATTTGGCCTAAAATACTTGCTGATATCATTGATCCATCTTGTTTTAGGTCACTTTCATGGATGCTTTTTATCAAGTGGGATCCATTCTATGACTGCCTTGGTCCAACTGCCATCCATTCTTCTTGCTGTATGATCAGCCCATTTCCATTTCCACTCTTTTACTATTTTGATATCGTATACTTTCGCTTGTTCCCTAATCCATGCACAGGTCTTTCTATCTTGTCTTGTGATGCCAAGCATGTTTCCATGGCTCTGCATCAGTGGTGGGATTCAATTTTTTTTACTACCGGTTCTGTGGGGCGTGGCTTGGTGGGCGTGGCAGGGGAAGGATACTGTAAAATCTTCATTCCCTCCCCACTCCAGGTGAAGGTTACTGCAAAATCCCTATTTCCTCCTGATCAGCTGGGATTCGGGAGGCAGAGAATAGATAGGGAGAGGCCAATCAGAGGTGGTATTTACTGGTTCTTCAAACTACTCAAAATTTCTGTTACCATTTCTCCAGAACTGGTCAGAACTTGCTGAATACCACTTCTACTCTGTTCCACTCTTAGCTTTTGTATCATTTATTATGGTTGGGTTTAGTATTCACACTGCTGTAATTTCTGAAGGGAAATCCTGCCTTAGGGAGATTATTTTTCGCACAGTCACTCATGCGCTGGTGACGTCTCGTCTGGACTACTGCAATGCTCTTTACATGGGGCTTCCCTTGAGATGCACCCGAGGACTGCAGTTGGTCCAGAACGCGGCCGCGCGGGCAGTGATAGGGAGTACGAGGTACTCCCATGTGACACCACTCCTGCGCGAGCTGCACTGGCTCCCTGTAGTCTTTCGGGTGCGTTTCAAGGTTTTGATTACTATCTTTAAAGCGCTCCATGGCACAGGACCTAGCTATTTGCGGGATCGTATCCTGCCCCATACATCCCTGCAACCAATTCGCTCTCACAGGGAGGGACTTCTCCGGGTGCCGTCCACGAAGCAATGCCGGAGGGCGGCACCGAGGGGCAGGGCCTTCTCTGTGATGGGCCCAGCCCTCTGGAATGACCTCCCCCCCGACATCAGGACAACAACCGATCTCCGCTCCTTCCGCATGAAACTCAAGACCCACCTGTTCCGACTAGCCGGCCTGGCTTGAATTATAGCTATTCTAATCCCTCTGGATACAATTTTAAATTAGGTTTGACTCTGGGTATTTTAATTGTTTTTTAATTGCTTTTTTGCTGTTTTAATTGATTGATTATTTATTTATTGTCTGTGTATAATGCTTTTTGTATATCTCCTCCTTGTCATTGTCATTATTTGTTATGTAGTAAATTGTACGCCGCCCCGAGTCCCTTGGTGGAGAGGGTGCGGCATATAAAAATGATTAATAAATAAATAAATAAATAAATAAATAAATAAATAAATAAATGAATGAATGAATGAATGAATGAATGAATGAATGAATGAATGAATGAATGAATGAATGAATAAATAAATAAATAAATAAATAAATAAATAAATAAATAAATAAATAAATAAATAAATAAATAAATAAATAAATAAATAAATAAATTTAATTTATTTGACACCTATCTCGTAGCAAATGACTCTGGAAAAATTGGACTTCCCAAGAATAATCCAGAGTTTTGTTCATTCAAATTCTTTCTCCATGACCCAAATTAGTATATGAAGATTACTATTTTGGGCCACTCTCTCTCAGTTCAACTCACCTCACGGGATTGTTGTTGTTGGGACAATAGGAGGAAGAAGGAGTAGTAGGTATGTAAAATTAATAAAGATGGGATAAAAAATAAACATAAAATCTCATCGTTTTTCTGGGAAGTGGACTGTGATGGCGCAGTGGTCAGAGAGGAGAATTGCAGGCTGAGTCTGCCCACAGCCTGGAGTTCGATCCTGATGGGGCTCAAGGTTGACCCAGCCTTCTGAGGTTGGTAAAATGAAGACCCAGATTGCTGAGGGCACCTCTCTGACATTTGTAAATCACTCATAGACTGCTGTAAAGCACTATGGAGTGATAGATAAGTCTAAGTGCTATTGCTCTTGATAAATTAATTGACTATGGAATTCTTTTCATGGTTAAGAAAAAAGTTCCTAATATTCAGTTAGGATCTGTCTTCCCATTATTCTATGTCTCGCATTCTGGAACCGTTCCTGACCTTATTCTGTTTGACAACCTTTCAGGTATTTGAAGAGTGCTATTATATCTCACCTTTCTTGTCTTTTCTCAAGCTAAACACACAAAGCAATTCCAATCTCTCAACACAGGGCTTATTTTTTTAGCCTCCTACTCATGCTTATTGCACTTCTCTGTCTGTTCAAATTTCTTAGAATCCTTCTTAAAGTGTAAGGCACAGAAGCTGCATTCATGGCAGAGCCCGACCCAAACAATGACTTAAGGAGATCTTTGTGGCTCTGCACTTCTGAAATACAACATTAGGAGTGCTCACAAGTTGCATTGCAGGCCACCGCAGCGGTATGCCAGGTGGTGACCTGGGTGGCGAATAGGTGCCCGGTTGGGATGGCGTCAGCTCCAGCTCCAGCTGACATGGCAGTGAGGGAAGCAATGGCAGCATTCTCACCCACACAGCTGACTGGCAGCCTTCCTGGACCCAGCTGGCTGGCTCTGGATGCAACAGCGTGAGGGGAGGAAACGGTCTACAGCCCATGGGATGGCAGGGCCTAGGTACTGGATGGACTGCTAACATGGCACTGGATGTCGGTGCAGGTGACGATTGCCTGGGTGGACTGGGGAGCATGGTCCCACTATCGTATATAGAGCGCAGGGAGGCGGTAGGTCCCAGCACTGCCTTTGCAACGGACTGCTACGTACTCATTTGTGCCAAGCCTCAGGCTTGAATCAACCTGTATCCAACAGTACCAGAGCATGTTTGTTCCTGTGTTTGCAAGGCCTGGGGATTTGGACAATTGAGACCGGCTCTCATTAGACCCGTGCATGGATCTACCAACATGTAAGAAGATCTGTTTCAGGCTGACTAATTAAGAGATCACTCAATTTCCAGAAGATTGAAAGGAGGCGTAGCTGTGCACCCAAAAAAAAAAAAAAAAACCTGAAGAGATTTTTCTGTAGTCATTTGCATGTTCTTTGAGAAATGCCAAATCTTAATGTTGCAGGTGTGAACAACAGGAACTGAGAAGGACCTGCAAATATTTATCTCTCCCAGTTTATTTGGAGAGCAGCACTGACATTTCAACGTGGAGATTAGCAGTTGTGTGGGTTTTCTATTTTCACTCTCTGTTTTTAGGAGCTACTATGACAGTTTTATCTAGAAGCAAAAATACAACACAAAGGCATATGGTGGCCTGGAGAAAGGAAGGGAAGAAGAACTGCAACATTTTGGAAGGAAGCCTGTGTAAAAGCATCGCCTTTTGAATGGACAGGAAAGAACCGAATCAGCTCTCATCCATAAGACAAGGGTGATTCAGTCTGAAAACTATTATAAGGTTCCAGCAGTTTCCCTGAGCCACTGAAAAGCCAAAGAGAGTGAGACTCGAGACGAGGCTTGCAAAAAATACCAGCTTTTTTTTATGGCTATAACAAAAGCTGGATGACAAAACCATATCCAAAACATATAAACAAATGCATGTAAGGAATAGCCACCCCCTGCAAGAGTGGCTCAGGGTATTATATACATTTTAGGCAGATAGAAATAAAGTTTATCCAATCAGAGACGAAGATTCGTTACCAACGTGATCGTTAAAGCGTTCTTTTGTTCAAGCTCCTGTGTCTGTCTACCTTACCTAGGCAGGGGGTTGGACTAGAAGACCTCCAAGGTCCCTTCCAACTCTACTATTGTATTGTATTGTATTATCTGTGAAGTATTCCTATAGCCTTTTGTAGGGGGTGGCTGCCCCCCTTTGCCAAGTTGAGTTTTTTTTTTTTTTTTGGCAGAATGCTTTAAGGATTTATGAGCCAGGAAAACTCCCTAGTTTGGTTCCTTTATCTATGGGGCCTGATGTTCCCATGTAACAATTTTCTTCTATGTTTTCAAGAATGTGCCTAGCTTTGAAGCCAAGAAGAGAAGCGAGACGCAGCAATGAGATAACCTTTGCAGTAATGCCATCCAGTATTAAGATTACAATTTGCTAGGGTAGAAAACAAACTAATTTCTGACAGTGTACAATAATATAATCAATAATACAATAACAAAGCTTAATTCTTAATAAATGATTTCTAGCAGTATATCACATTAGAAGCAAACAGCAAATGTTGATTTAATCAGGAACAATTATATAGTAACATAAGCAAGTCATAATAAAAGCAAATAGACAATATTGATCCATATATTCCTTCACTATCTACCAAAATATTTAGGCTATCTCATTCAGCCCTATACAGCACCTGCAAAGGATGATGGAATAGGTAGTCCTTGATGTACGGCCAGAATTGAGCCCAAAATTTCTGTTCCTGTGACAGTAGTTAAGTGAGTTTTGCCCCATTTTATAACCCTTCTTGCCACAATTGTTAAGTGAATCTCTGCAGTTCTTTATATGATTGTTAAATGAATCTGACTTCCCCATTGACTTTGCTTGACAGGAGGTCGTCAAAGGGGATCACATGATCCCGGGACACTGCAACCGTCATAAATATGAGTCAGTTGCCAAATGTCTGAATTTTGATCACATTGCCATGGGGATGCTGGAATGGCCGTAAGTGTGGGAAATGGTCATAAGTTACTTTTTTCAATGCCATTGTAACTTTGAACGGTCATTAAATGAACTCTTCTAAGTTCAGGACTACCCGGACTCCAAACCAGCAATTTCACTTATGTTTCCCTGAATCTGAAATTGCCAAAACTAGGGAATAGTAGTGCTAGTTTTTTGGCAGTTATATTTAGAGACAACTCTGGGGCTTAGATTGTGCATCCTTGCCTGGAAAGAGACATTCATTCAGCATTAATTGTTCTCCAAGGAGAAGAAATAATATTTCAAAATAGGGAATCTAACTTTCAAAGCCTGATAGACCTGAAATACACCCAAAAAAAGACACTTAAGAGAAAAAAAATGGATGAAGTGAAGAAATAAAACAACCAAAAATGATCCAAGGGGAGGCAGGAATTGCCAGGATATATGGATATGAAAGGAAATTCTTAAACAAGGAAACTATGTCTTGAAAAGATATGTACTGTAGTACAAACATCTTTGGTTTTGTTTTCTCTTGCCAATGTTCCAGAATGAATGGCATAGGTGGAAATATCAGTATCTAACTATTTCTTCTTTGGGGAAGTTCTATATTGAAAGCAACCATCAAACTTCAGGAACTCTACAAAATGGCTGCCCAGTGCCATTTTGAGGTGAATTGGATGCTGGCTTTTATTGCCTCCAAGAGTCACTCTCCATGCACTATTCTCACTTAGTTTATTGAGACCAGTTATACCAACTATAAGTGGAACATTACTGGAGTGTGACAAAAAGCAAACTAAACTAAACTCAGATATGTGTCCTTGTTGGGCCTAGACTGTGGCTATAAAAGAGACAATGGAGACATACCTCTTCCTTATTTTATTGTCAGATTGTCATCCACAAAAAAATTGTCAATTGACCTGGTTAAGTTTTGGTTTGTTTCTTTTTCACCACATGAAATCATGTCAATTTCTTGAAGTTGCCTAAACAAGTTCTTTAGGTTTTCTTGGCAAGGTTTTTTAAGATGTGGTCTCCCATTGCCTCCTTCCTAGAACTGAAAGAAAGTGACTGGCCCAAGATCACACAGCTGGCCCAAGGTCACAGAATTAGCACAAAATGTCAGGGTTCCAAGTAACACCCCCAACAAAAGAAGACTCTGAGGCTTGAGTTTCCTCTAAGTTCCATTTTATTAGAGATGTCATATTGGCACATCTGGGAAAACCAAAACCTGAACGCTTCCAGGTTTTCCCCACCCACATGAAAGTCCAAGTCCCTGCCCAGCACCCACACGTCCGTCACATGGTCCAATCAAGCACCGTCCCAACTGCAGATGCCTCCCAGTGACGCCATTGCAGCTGCAGGGCAAGGTGTCCTTGACTCTCTGAAAAAGGAATGTTATTTAGACTATATATCTCCCATAGTCTATATAACCCTCCCCCTCCTATTTTCCCACAGTAGAAATTGTGGCAGTCCTGAAGGCCCAATGTAAAAGATGGCTTCCAGGTGTGACACAAAGCCAATTAGATGACTCTGGGACAATCCTTCTGTCTCAGTCCTAGGAAGGAGGCAATGACAAACCTCTTCCATAATCTTGCTCCCAAAAATGTCAAGGACTTTTGGAGTCAGTCTCTAAGAGTCAAGTCAAATTTAAGGCATATCTCTCACCCACCAACAAAAGACTTCAAACATTCCAAAGAAATAGCTCACAAAAATCATAGGCCACACTTTGTGCATTCCTGTATAGCTAAGCAGCCAATCTTGTGTCACTGTAAGTTAGTGTTCAATTTGAGAAACAAGATCTGAGATACACCTAGCATCATAATAAAGCAAAATCCAGTATACAAGGACAAAATGGACCAGGGTCAGAGAAGCAAGCACTAAACTTTCATTTTGCCCTTGTTCCCAGGCACCCTGAAAAGTTCCTGAAAACAAGGGAAGAGACATTGCATCTGAGTCTCAACCAAAATTATGCAATAAGACAAGAATCAGATTTCTCCCATCATCTTCAATTAAATACTCCATGTCTATTTTTAGCATCACTAATCTTAGTGTGTGTGAAGGAGACAGATGTTCTGATGGAGAGAAAAAATAATAACACTGGGACAAATGTCACCTGAATGTCAATTGACTGAAGCTGCTTTTTCACCTTGTCAGATATTTTGGAAGAGCAGAGAATAATTAACACAAGGCATAGAGAGGATGGTGAAAGCACACCTATCTTATCAGTTGACAGATGTCAATCTACAGGGACTTGATTGTTCTTCTGTCCCCTTGCTTATCAAGGAGGAAAGGGAGCAATTCTGGTTGCAGCTTGGACATAGCCTGGATTCAAGGAAAAAGAAAATAATTTAAAAGGTGGAAGGATTCTCAATCCTGGGGCCAATCAAGCCAGGTGAAGGATTGAACATGGAATGGAAGTTAGTTAGTCAGTCAGTCAGTCAATCAGTTAGTTAGTTAGTTAATTAGTCAGTCAGTCAGTCAGTCAGTCAGTTAATAAACCACCAACCTCACTACCTCTAGTGACTCTGGACAGCTTACAATAGTGTAAAAATATTCATGACTGGGAGAGACATGGGAACAAGATCAGCCAATAAATAGGCACAGCACCTAAGTTCAGCCAATGGGAGCTTAAACAGATCTGAGTCTGTGCAAAGAATTCAAGCAGAAACTTAAGCAATCTGCTACTCTGAGAAGCAAACTAGCAGCATGTCTGGGCTTGTCTGCTAAAATGAAACTAACTGCTTGTGTTTGCCTGTAACTCTCCTGCCTTGTGTTTACTTGGAAGAACCAGGTTGGTTTTGTACATTTATTCATCTATTCTTACGTATATATAAGAAGTTAATAAATCCAGCTGAATCAGTTATCTGTGTGTGCTTTCTGGATTTAATTTTTGCAACAAACTCTGACAAATAGTATTGAAGAAAATTATCACCCAGCCCTCTCCCAGAAAAATGAAATATCCTAGGAAATATTGAAATGGCAGAATATTGTATTTCCCTGGATGTGAAAAGGAAGAAACATGTTTTAAAAAGACAGAGTAGCTCCCTGCACCTTCCTGCCCATTCCCCTTTGTCAATGGGCCATTAAGAGGGCCAAGCCAGTCCCTTTACATAATAAAGAGTTCTCACTGTCAGCTCCAGGGGGATGGGATTAAGGCATGATAATATTGGCCCTTTACCCAACTCACCACCTGGCATCTGAAAACTCAACCAAACCTGGATTCAAAACGCAGCCTAGAGAGTTGCCCCTGCATGGCCCCGTGGGAGTCTGACAAACAATCAGAATACATTTCTTACACAGGAACAGAAAACAGAGGTGGGACTGAACAGGTTATAAAAAGCCTAACAAGCCCCTCCCTCGACTCTTCTCTTCTCCACCAACATTGAAGCATGTGATCACCTTTTCTGTTCAGGACTCAAACCATGTGGTCCTGTCCACCATTAAACCATCTTTCCAAGCAGCCTCCATGTCTCCAGTGTCTTTTTCCCCACTTGGAGCTGAACCCAGAAGGATATTTCTTTCAACATTATAAAAGCATAAATATAAAACCATTAAAATTAAGTTTAACAACAATTAAATAAATAAAAGATTAAAATCAAGAGCACAGATGATACAAGGTTGATGTTTCTCTTTCATTTCATCAATCACTTCTAGCTTAGAGTGTCTCCGATGGGGCCCCAAGAGGCAGAGCCAAGTTTTAAGGTTCTTCCAGAAGGCTGGAAGGGTAGAGGCAGATCTGACCTCAGGAGGCAGCATACTCTGGAAAGTGGGAGCCACAGCAAAGAGGGCTTTTCTCCTTGACCCCGCTAGCCAAAATTCCTTGGCTGCCAGAGTCTGGAGAAGGCCAACTCCTTCTCTTAAATTGGTGGGAAACATCCAATATTGTTGCTTACTCTCATCTACAAAGTCCAATTGAGATTCTGGGAGGAATGCCTTGATGTTTAAAGACTCTGTTGGAAGAAATGTCCTTCTGGGTTCAGTTCCAAGTGGGGAAAAATACACTGGAAACATGGAGACTGCTTGGAAAGATGGTTTTATGATGGACAGGATCACATGCTTCAAGATCTTGAAGAAAAAAGAGGAGAGATGCTGAGAGTCCATAGGTTTTATGCCCTCTCTGGGCTTTTTAATTTGAGCTTGTATTCTGATTGGTTGTCAGACTCCCATGGGGCCATACGAGGGCAACTCTGTAGGATTTCCCTGAATCTCAGGCTTAGTAGAGCCTTGCTGGGTGATGTAATCTTCCCAGGTGCCATGTGGTGAGTTTCTGTTGCTAGATGAGTCCTATTATGTTCTAGAGGCCATGACTTTTGTGTTGCAGATGAGCTGGCTCAGGCCTTAACGGTCCACTAACAAAAGTGTGTGTGGGGGTGAGTTTCTGTCTCCCTTTTAGGAGAAATATTCTGCCCTTTTTAATATTTTCAAAAATATTTCATTTTTCTAGGAGAGAGGTGGGTGCTGACTTCCTACAACTCTTACAGACCTAAGTAGCTTATGGTTCACTTGCTTTGCAAGGTGACTGTTAAACCTGGATTGGCCAAAACCTGTCATTCATCATATATCTTTTAGAAAGGTGTGTTTAACCTTGACAACTTTAAGACAATGGCTCACTGGGGAATTCTGGGAGCTGAAGTCCACAGGTCTTAAAGTTGCAAGCTTGGACACCCCAGGCCTGGGCCCATAAGCAGGTAGGACTTACTTAGATGGGGAATACTTGGTTCATAGATAGTCCTGGCAGTGTTTCTCAACCTTGGGGATTTTAAGATCTCTGGACTTCAATTTCCAGAATTCCCCAGAGAATATTTGCACTATAGACTGAAAAGAAAGGTGAGAAAATCTCCTGGAAGAAATAAGGGGTAAACTACTTCCATATTGCTGCTTAGAAGACCACATGGATATCTCCATGAAGTCATCATGTGTCAAGTTTGATTTGTAGGAGGCTTTTTAAAAACTCACATATTCCTCTATTCTGCATCAATAACCTTCAGACATTTCCATCATTCATTCAACAGAAGCTCAAATAAACCACTGGAGCTTCATGTCTAAAAAATGCATTTGGATTTTAACTCTAGTGCTCCAGGCTGATGTAGCACATTAAGATGTACAATTTCATTTACGTCCTTTGACTTTGCTCAGATCAGTTCAGCTATTGTTCCTTTTAACTGATGGGAAACTGAGGCAACCTGGCCACGCTCAATGCTGTTTTTTATAAAACTGATGGGAGTCTTTTTTATTTTATTTATTTTTTATTTTATTTCATTTTGTATATTTATATCACTGCCCATTTCACAAACATGTGGCTGTGGGTGGCGTACAACACAACAACAAAAACTCCATAACGATCTAAAAACAATTAAAAATATATAATCATATAAAAAGACAGATCAAATAGATAAAGCCCAAGAAAGCAGGAGAACAATCACTTAATTTCATACATCCATCTTTCAGACTCTCTCTGGGATCCCCAAAACTGATGGGGAAAAAGTTTTCTAGAGCAATCCCCACAGCAATAGATGATCTCACCCTGCAGCTTCATGTAAGTGTTAAATAGGAGTTAGAGGGCGTACTGAAGTTTGCTGAACTTCACATAATAAGGGTAGAGGGTGGAACCTCTTGCTGCCAATTAAACAATTGCTAAGTAAAGGTAAAGGTTCCCCTTGCACATATGTGATCGTTGTTCTTGACTCTAAGGGGAGGTCCTCATCTCCGTTTCAAAGCAAAGAGCCAGCGCTGTCCAAAGATGTCTCTGTGGTCATGTGGCTAGCATGACTAAACACCGAAGGCGCACGGAACACTGTTACCTTCCCACCAAAGGTGGTTCCTATTTTTCTACTTGCATTTTTACATGCTTTCAAACTGCTAGGTTGGCAGAAGCTGGGACACGTAAGAGGAGCTCACTCTGTTACATGGTGCTAGGGATTCAAACCACTGAACTGCCGACCTTTCGATCAACAAACTCAGCATCTTAGCCACTGAGCCACCGCGTCCTCCAAAAACAGTATCAAACAATTGATACTGGCCCACAAAAAGCAAGTGGAATCATTGTGCTTCTTACTCCCAGCCCACAGAGCCAATCCAGGATACCATATTTGTGGTATCAAAAGCCACTGAGAAGTCAAAAAGAGCAAGGAGAGATGGACTGCCATATCCTGCTCCCAGCAGGTAAGGACATTTTTATCTCACTTCCCTCTCTACAACAGAGGCAACTTTCTTCTGTCAATATCAGACTTGCCAAGGCTGCCATTCTTCCTACCAGTGACGTGCAGTCAGGTGAGGCAGGGGAGGCACAGCCTCACCACTGTCATCATGAAATGAAAAAAAAATGTAAAAGGAAAAAGGCGAGAGCTGAGGTCAGGCTGAGCTAGGTGCTGCCTCACCGTGGATGATTCTGCTTAACTGTTTAAAAAAGCCTCTAAAAAGCGCCCTCTACTATGAGGCAAGGGAACTGCATGCCTCATCTAGTCTGACTTTAGGCGTTTTATGATCACTCGAGCAGAGTTAAGCAAGTGTTAAAAGCCTAAAAATTCCTGACGTAGGTGAGGCACGCAGTTCTCCTGCCTCATAGTAGAGGGTGCTCGTTTAGGCGGGACTTCTTCAGAGGACCGGAGGCTAGAGCAGAGTTGAAATCCTCTCTGAAACAGCTGGAAAAGGTACATGTGGGTCGGAGGGAGGGGGAGGAATTCAAACTTCATCCTCCTGGTGCGGGGCTTTGGGCAAAGGCTGGAGGGAAGGACTCTGGTTCGCTTGTGCTCTCCCTTGGGTGTAGTTTGCAGGCAGAGCCACGTTGCCTTTTCAAACCTGTAATCAGTGAAGCTGGGCTGGATCCTTCCGGGGCTGGGGGAAAGTGTATGTGCTCCAGTATGGCTCTTTGACTGGCTTCCTGCCTCCTCCTGTGGTCTCCTCGCTGGTGGTCTTCCCTCCAATCCGTGTGTGTGTGTGTGTGCGTGTGTGTTTGAGAGAGAATGAGTGAGAGAGAGGGAAAGGAGTAGGACAGATAGTCCAATCCAAATTCTGTGTGTGTGTGTTTGAGAGAGGGGGGAGGGAGAGAGGGAGGAAGGAGGGGAAGGGAGAAGAAAAAGAAAAAGAAAGAAGGAGCAAAGGAGAAAAACGAATGCTGTCGCTTTAAATCAGAACTAAGCATGCCTTGCTATGGAATTCTGGGAGTTGAAGTCCACAAGTCTAAATTTTTTTGAAACCCACCACTGTGTCAGTGCCTCACCAGCCATAAACCTCACTGAACGTCACTGCTGCCTACCCAGGTTAAATTCCAAGTGAGTAGCCTATTCACAGACCTCTTTGTATGAAACACATGGCTGGATTGTGCGAAGCCTGCCCTGCATCACTGCAGTGATTGAATTGAGCCCCTTTTATTGTTATTATTGTGATGACTTCCCTGCATCATTAATTCCTTCCACCATTGCCCTGAACAGTAGCCAATTCCCTGCAGACAGAACAGCTACTTACAGAATAGAACATGAGCAACTAAGCTCATGTTGGCCAAGCTGAATTAGATTTTTTCCAATGAGCCGGTCAAGAAATATGCAGTTTTATGTATTTATTTATTTATTATTTTCCCTGCTGCTGAGTTCACATCTGCTGAGCAGAGGGCGCGTCTTCTGATTGTCAGAAGCTGCTGAATTCATTCAGGGAATGGGAGAGTCTAACAGGAGCCACCGTCCCCCCTGAAGAGCACATCATCTCCTGCAGACACCACCAAAAAGAGCAACGTGTACAAACTTGCAAGAAGCAGAAGAACCACAGGTGGCAGGTGGATCTTTGGATTTCATCCCTCTTTTGCAGCTTGGCTGAGACACTGCTCAGCAGCAGTGCAGAAGGAAAGCGGAGCTGTGTCCTTGCTCAATTGCCCTCACTTCACTCACTTCCAAGCATGGTTTCCGTATCCCACCCCCTGAGCAGCAAAATCATTTCTTTGCTTTACACCACTGCATTCCCTCCCAGGTCCAGCATGAACAGCCCAGCAAATGGATCTCCTAAGCGGAGTCATGTTGGGCCATCAGATGGCTTTCCCGAGGAGATTGAACTTGCAAGGAGATGGTCATTCTTCCCTGCCTATTTGAGGTCATGCCAGAGAATATTTTGGGTATCATAAAGGAGGAATAAAAAATAAGCTGAAGCAGCAGTGTTAAAAGATGCACTGCCAACTCAGCTGATCTTAGGGGGACTAGAAGAAGAAGAGGAGAGAAAAATCTATTAAATGCAAGGCCACCGATATTTTAGCTTCATAAGAGGTTTCAATTGTATAAGACAGACAGCATGGCTGATAACAAGATAAAATCACCTTCAAGGTTTGTTCAATTTCTGCAGCATCATATTTTAAAACATGGTTGTAATTACATAGCCATTTTCTAACAGCATTACTGTAGCAAAAAAAAAAAAAAATTCCCATTAATCTTTTGCTGGATATTTTTTCCCCCATCTTCCCATGCAGTTCTGATGTTTCACTGAGGTTTCTCATCCAAATATTAACCAGGGTTGACTCTGCTTTAATTCCAAGTCAAACAAGGATGTTCAGTTTGCTGGGATTATATAGTGCCCCTCAATTCCTTTTCCCCATCTCCACCAAGGAAACCTGGGAAGGGAAACCAAAACACCAAATTTGAGGCACCACGCATGCATTGTAATCTGTAGCTGAGGAACAAATGTGTGGAAATATCCTACGCTGATAAAATTATTCCAAGCTTTGATTCCTTAATTAAACTAAAATTCATTGGGAAATTCATTGCAATCAAAGGGAAGTCAAGAAAATGAACATGATAGTCATGGTTGCACAATTGGAGCTTTATCCAAGTTTATCCATGTGCCTTATGCACAGTGCCTCTTTTCCATGTGTTTAAGGCACATGTTCAATTACATAATTGCAGTCATCCTTATGACTTTTACACACAGAAACACACAACATAGAGACAGGCAGCCCTGAATCAGCAGTGGAATCCTTAGTGGTCTCTGAATTTGGTTGGTTGCTTGCAGACATTTCATTCCCCGACTAGGTAACAACATCAGTGCTTCTGGCAGATTGGTATAAAACCAGCCCACTTTATTGCTTCCTTTAATACTTAGGACAATATATCATATATTTTTTCTGAAGACCTCTTTAGAAAGACTCATAAAATATCGGCTGCAATTTTATTCATTATTTTCCTTATCTATGAAGATTTTGTTCGCAATGTGCATGGTTTTAAATATATATTCCTTAGAAACAGCTTTCTTGCACAAATCTCTTGCTATTACAGTATTTTGGTTACCTGCCCTATTTTCCCTATGCCATGTTTGGAAAATAATATTCTTTTTGAGCGCAACTTGCAAACAAACAACTTGTGGGGATTTTGGGCCGTAGCGAGTAGTCGGTGCACTTCATTAGGAGAAATTTTGAACTGCTGTCCTTATAAAGATCCACTGAGATTTCTTTTATGTATCCAGCTATTCCTGCCTTGAGGATCTGATTACACACGATGGTAGAAACAGGAAGAATATTTTTTCAGACCCTTGGATGAGGTACTATTTGGGTACCAGACCTGTTCAACGTCTACCTTGTGACTCCTTAAAAATGACATCTCATCTTAAAATGATGTAGTAGCATCCAAATCAACACCAACTCTTCAAACAGAGTAGACACTGGTGTTTATTACCATCTATGGCTGTACAATTGTTACACATCACACACAAGGATATCAGCCTTTCTGTTTTATGCTTTATCCTTCACCACTCCTGACTACTGCGTATTCTTCAGATTTTTCCCCATCCCTGCCCCTAAACCAAATGGTCAGTTCCTTGCATATTTCCCATCTTTTCTGTCTTATCAACCAGAGTTTAGGTCATTTTTCAGACATTTATGTCAGACACAAATAAGGCTATGGAGGGGGAGGTTACAAGTTTTATCAAGTTTCTCAACAGTTTGGAATATTGGAATAATATTCTGTGAGCTTCACCACATCAGATTCTCCATCCCATTTTTTTTATTATGGATTTGTGGTTAATGGACTATTTGTGTTCATAGTTTCCCAAGAGGGCAATGCTCTACTTTGCTGTGAAGCCTTGTGGTTGATTTGCTCTGTGTTTCAGATTAAATTCTAGCCCAAATCCTTTTCTTAATTTTCATATTTCTTTCTACTTCTCTTGGCCACCTTATAGCTCCTGTCAGTAATTTCTATCTGGAAGATGTCCAAGCCCACCCACCCCTCTCTCTGGTAATACTTTATATTAGAGATTTATATATAGATACAGATCTATAAATGTGTTTTATTATTCATTAATGATATAATACAGCTCCGCAGGTGTAGTCCTTTGACAATCTTCTAGATATCTTCTTCTCTAGACGCTCACACTTGTCAGCATCCATTTTGAAGAGAATACTAATGTCTTTTGTCTTAAAGCAATAGAAATCATTTGCATGTGACCTAAATCTAGCTTAGTAGAAAGCTTTGTTTCAGAGATAAATGTTGTTTTCAGAGCAAATGTTGTTTTTGAAAACCAGGTATTTGGTTATTCCAAGTTTTTGATATGACACAAATGTCTGATCTATTATCTTCAGGCAATTTTTTTAAAAAAAATATTCCTTTTAACATACTGTGCATCATGCATTTTGGATTCTTTAACTCGGGGGTAAAATTCAGCAGGTTCTGACAGGTTCTGGAGAACCAGTAGCAGAAATTTTGAGTAGTTCGGAGAACCGGCAAAGACCACCTCTGGCTGGCCCCAGAGTGGGGTGGGAATGGAGATTTTGCAATATCCTTCCCCCAGGAGTGGGGTGGGAGTGGAGATTTTTCAGTATCCTTCCCCTGCCATGCCCATCAAGCCACACCCGCAGAACCAGTAGTAAAAAAAAAATGAATTTCATCACTGCCTTAACTGCTTCAGAAGTATCTCTTTATCTATACCATGACTTGACAATGTTGGTCTAAGTCTGCCTGGAATCCACGCTGTATATCGGACTTTAATACAATTGAGGGGTCCAACATTATTTCATGAGAAGAGTCCTCCACTCCTCT